>NC_142501.1:3216287-3578787 GCF_057876585.1 Rhinolophus sinicus | reverse complement strand
AGTATCTGTTTGCTGGATGTGTCCCATGGTCAGACCTTGTGTCAAGTGCACACTGTACACAAATGAGTGAGACCAAAATGTGGGTTTGGGGTTGTTAGGAGTTTCAGGAGGGGGAGAGAAAATTACAGCATAACGTGTGGTGGAGTCACGTAGAGTACCGGAGCCTCCATCTGGCTTCCCTGCCTCCAGGTGGGTCACCCCCAATCGTCCTGTCCAGTGTGGGGTCCAGAGGATCTTCCCAGAACACGAGCCAGCACACAACAGCATGTCCGTGGTAGGGGCACGGAGAGTAAGTAAATTCTGATGAAGCCACTTAATGAACTGCTATGTGTACTTAAAATCACTGCGGTCAGCTGTGTAACGAAACCAAAATGGTTTTCACAGAACACTGAGTACAAATGCAGATTATCAAACTCAGGATGTGCTACAGTGTGCTTCACACACACACACACGACACACTCACACATGCACACATGCATGCATGCACACATACACCTACTCAGACACATGCATAGGCACATATATGCACACACATATACACACACATGCACACACATTCACATACACTGAACCCCAGGCTGACAGGGAGAAGGGCGCCTGCCTGTCCTGTGGGCTGTGGAAGTGGCCTGGCCTGGAGTCAGGCAGCCCATAAGCCCTGGTCCCCCCCCCCCCCCCCCCCCCCCCGTTGCCCTGCTTGGTCAGCTATCAAGTGAGGAATGAGCCTGCAAGTTTGCAGCCGGGGAGGGGAGGGGAGCCTGTGCAGGCCTGGAACGCGCGTGCCAGCCCTTCAGCCTGGCGTCAGGACACGACAGCCTGCACCTGAATATCACAGCATAAATTGTTACCTGTGGGATCGGCTGCCACGGAGAGAGTGAGCCGGACAAAATGACAACCTGTGACATTTTGGAACTGAAAATGGAAGTGGGATGAAGGAGCACAAAAGTGAGACTCTTTAATTTGCTCTCTTTTTATTGTCAGCCATGATCTTGGAAAAATTCTCAGGAAACTGCCTAATTTGTGGGGCGAGAAGGGGGAGCTGCAGTCGGGGGAGGAGGGAAGACAGAAGGGGAGCAGCTTTTCTCCTGGTTCTGGTCCTGCCGCCCTGCCCCGACCACCGGGACCCAGAGCCCAGCTCCGTGCTCAGCGGCCCCGCACCCTCCTAACTGGGCTCACACTTGGTCGGTGTGTGGACTGTGGCACACCCGCCCAGCGGCCCACTGTTCTCCCCCTTCAGTAGCTGGGACAACCCAGGCCCAGAGCTGGGAGGGGCTCGCCAAGCTCCCACAGCCAACTAGGGCATGAGATCGTCTTGGATCCACCCCAGGTCGGTCTGGGGGAAAAGAACATTCTGGAAGAGGCTGGAGTGGTTGCATTCCTACCACTGGAGGTTGCTGTGGACCATGCTTAGCGGCCCATGGGGGGTGGGTGGGCAGCCCCCCAGCTGGCTCCCTCTGAGCGCAGCGGCCAGATTCCCAGGCCGGCCTGGACACGGAGCTTGGGGCCTCCTGCCCAGGGGGGTGCTCAGGGATTATCCTGCGGCAGAGGCCCCATGGGTGTTGTGGGTTTGGCAATTACTGAAAAGAAAGCATGGTTATTATTCATGTCATGTGTTCAGAAATCTCTATAAAGTTTTACAGCCGCAAATGTAAGGAGGGTTTTTATTGGCTTCACATTCTCCCTTCTCTCCCACCCCACCCAGAATGTGCTTTGTCCCCTGCTTTCTGGGGGGAGGGGTGTCTGATGACAGCTGCTGCTGTGCATTCCCAGGGGGAATGGAGCCTTCTCCGTCCATCTTAGGAATTCCACCCAAGTTCATGGCCGAGTGGTCTGTCTTTCATTCGTTCTAGACGTGCCAAACCACAGAAGCGTTTCCCAGCTTCATTCGTTTACTCCACAAATATATTCTGAAGGTTGCAGTGGATCAGATAGCGCATGAGGTGCTGAGAGCCGAGGTGAGCTAGAAAGAGATCATTTTCTGAAGGAAAAGAGAGAGACATAAGCAAGAAAACAAGTAAACACATACCCAGTGAGCAGGTCTGGCTCAGCGTCCCACACTCAGGAGCGTCTTATGCTGAGCCCTGCGGACGGATGGAATACATATGAACACACTCTCCTTTTGTACGGGGCCGACAGGGTGACAAGCCAGGGAGTGGCTGAGAGTCTGGTGAGGGTGGTGAGGGTGGCTGGGGAGGAAGAAGTGAAGATGGTCGTGCGAGCAGACAGCTGAGTGGACGGGGTGGGGGAGGGGCAGGAACACCAGGTGTGAGCGAACACTGTCCCCGAGGCCAGCCTGGGTGTACGTCTCCAGCCAGAAAAGTGGTGGGAGTTTCGGGAGAGATAGGAAAGCCACGTGGTTACACAGGGTCGTGCCGTGGGTTAGAATAAGGGGCCGCCAGGAAGAAGCCCCAAACTGGAGGACGCCTCCACAACCAGGGGAAGGAATGCGGGAAGCCGTGGAGGCTTAGAATAAGGTGAATGGCAGCATCCTGCCTTTTCTCTGGAAGGTTCCCTTGGCTGCTGTGCAAGAACTAGGCTGGGAGGGAGGAGGGCCAGGCGAATGACGGATGCAGCAGGACTAGGGACGCTGCCACAAAAGGGTGTGCGAGCGGGAGGCCAGAGGACCTGAGGGGCGGACCTGCACGAGGCCTGCTGGCTGACAGCTCCCGTCACCGTCATGGCTGGCTGCTCAGATCAGAGTCCCTGCACCGGCCACGGCGGCTTCCCCCCTCATGTCCACATGCAGTCCACCTGCCAACCAGGCTGGTTGACCTTGGAGTGCGATCCGGACTTCCCCCGTTAGGTCACATACAGGCACAAGCTGGGCAGATCCTGCAGCCTTTTAATGAGGGCTGACACTTGGCTCTGGCTGAGGAATCACGGGGACAGAGTTATGCCAGAAAGAGTTGACAGCATCACATGTTCACGGCAGCAGCCTGTCTCTGTTCCTCCATCAGACCAGGAAGGAAGGAGGGCAGAAGCATGTCACCAGCAAGGAACCTGGGGCCAGCCCTGAGCATCTCTCTCTTCCTACCAGAGGCTGGAGTGAAACTCCTGCTGGCTGCTGGGATTCCATCCATGAGCTGCCTTTGTAGAAACGTACCGAGAGGCTTCTGGCTTCTCCAACACAAAAAGAGCTTGGAGGTCACAAGGAAAAAGCCCAGTAAACTGAAAATCAACAACTTAGCTCCATCAGAGGATGGAGTCCCAAGGCAAAGCAGCACCTTGACCACTGGAGGAGACACACGGGGGATGCAGAGACCCACAGCTGAGATCAGCTGCCCAGGGCAGAAGCCGCTGGAGCCAGGAGCTAGTAAGACACTTGGACGGTAATAGGTGAATCAGTGGAGGCTGAGTGTGGAGCATTAAAACATCCTGGGGAAATGTCTCCTGTAGTAGACTTCACCTCCTGGAGCCCTGGCTGGGTCTCAGGGGAAGAGGGAGAGATCAGAGGAAAATCACTTCATGCTTCAGGGCAGCCCAGGAGAAAGTAACCAGTTATGACCAGAGGGCTCTCTCCTCAGTAACAAAGCCTGCCTTCTAAGACGCGACTTTCCCAGAGCCTTGTCTGACCTCCAGTCTTTTTATCTCACTAATGGGGACTGAAAAAGCCTGAAAAATACTCACGGAGGTCACAGCTCAAGAACTCAGGCCCACTAAAATCCCCTGAAATGTGATTCTCAGACCACAGAATGCTTCCCGTGTCCTATACCTTACCATCCACAGGTCCCCAAGATGACAGCCAGGGGCATAAATGAAAGACCTGCAAAATACAAGCTCGGCTGGGGAGGGAGTTCTTCAGTGAACGCAAAGAGAGCAGGGGAGGAGATGACAAACACATAGGGGAGCCGGGACCCTGGGCCCACAGTGCGGAACACAGCCCTCGCCCAGGCGGAGCGACCCAAAACCTAGCACTGAAAGCCCGATGCCCCAGCTCCTAGTACCAGACACATCTTCTCCAGTATCAAGAAAAAACTGAACGCCGTGCCAAAATGAAAAACACAGTCTGAAGAGATAAAGCCAGTATCTGAGCAGACTCATATGGCCCAGACGGTGGGACGATCAGACTGGGAGTTTAAAGTACCCGTGATTAATACACTAAGGGCTGTAATGAGGAAAGGAGACAACATTCAAGAGCAGACGGGTAACTTAATGAAAGAGATAAAAACTCTAAGAAAGAATCAAAGGAACACGATAGAAATCAAAAACACTTTAACAGAAAGAAAGAAATGCCATGAAAGAGCCATCCAAGTCGACCAGATGTGGTCAGAGAAAGAATCACTGATCTTTGTCATGTGTCAACAAAAACTTGCAAACTAAAGTATGAAGAGAAAAAAAGCATGAAAAAAGAATGAAACAGAATATCCAAGAACTGTGAAAAAATTATAAAAATGTTTGCATGTGTGTCATGGAAATACTAGAAAGATAAGAGAGAGGCTAGAGAATATGAAATATTTAAAGCAATTATGGCCAACAATTTTCCAAAATTAATATCAGGCACCAAACCACAGATGCAGGAAGCTTACAGGACACCAGCTGGATAAATACCAAACATGCGCACAGAGGCATGCCGTTCTCAAATCACAGGAAGCAAGAAGCAAGGATAAAATCTTGAAAGAAACCAGAGGGAAAAAAACCTTACAACTTGTAGCAACAAAGAATTACATCAGACTTCTCATCAGAAACAATGCAAATAAGAAGAGATTGGAGTAAATTATTTAAAATGCTGAAAGCAAAACCCGTAAATGAAGATATCTGTGTTCAGCATAATTATCCTTCAAAAGTGAAGGAGAAACACTTTCTCAGACAAACACGGAGGGAATTTGTCAACCGTAGACCTGCCCTATAAGAAATGGTAAAAGATATTTTTCAGAGAGTAGGAAAATCATATAGGTCAGAAACTCACTGATTCACATAAAGAAAAGAACAGCATCAGGAAAAGAATAAAGGCAAAATAAATCTTTTATTTTACCTATTTTTAATTTGTTTGATGACTGTTCAAAGCAATAAGAGCAACAATATTTTGTGTGATGGTAAGATATGAATGGATGAAATGAATGACAGCAACATTATAAAGAATGGGAGGGAGAAATTCAGAACACTGCTGTAAGGAGTCTACATTATGTATGAAGCGATAGTACAGTGTTGTGTGAAGGTGACATTATATCAGATGTGAAAACGTATATTTCAAACTCTAGGGAAACCTCTCAATTTTTAAATGAAATCTAATGAGTAGGCTAACAAAGTACAAATAATGGAATGATAAAATATCCAGTTAAAACCAGAGATGGCAGAAAAAGAGGCAAGATTTTTAAAAATGGAAACAGCTAACAAGTGTAATGAATACAAAACAGTTATGAACATGGTGGATAGTAATCCAACTATATCAATAATCACTTTAAATGTGAATAGTCTGAATACACCAATTAAAAGACAGATACTGTCAGAGTGGATACAAAATAAACAAGATCCCACTATATATTACATATGAGAAACTCATTTTAAATATAAAGACACAGATGCATTAAAAGTCAAGGGGTGGAGAATGACATGCCATGCTAATGCTGACCAAAAGAAAGCTTAAGTAGCTATATTAATTTCAGACAAAACAGACTTCAAAATAGGAAAAAAATACCAGGAATAAAGAGAGGTGTTACACAGTGATAAAGGGATCGATTGTCCATAAATACGTAAGAATCTTAAATGTGTATATACCTCATAACAGTGTCAAAATGTGTGAGGGAGAAACTGCTGGAACTACAAGGAGAAGTGGACAAGCCCACTGTTAGAGTCGGAGACTTGAACACCCTCTATTAGTAACTGATTGATTCTGCAGATACAACCCAGTAAGAACACAGTTGAACTAAACAGCGTCATCAATCAACTGGGCCTAATTGGCATTTATAGAATACTTCACCCCACAACAGCAGAATACACATTCTGCTCAAGCTCACATGGGACATTAACCAAGGTAGACGTTCTGGATCGTAAAACACACCTAAACACATTTAAAAGAATATAAATTGTATAAAGTATTCTTGCATACCACAATGGATTTAAATTCAAACTCAGTAACACCTAGCTGGAAAATCCCAAAATATTTGGAGATTAAACACCACATTGTTAAATAACACACGGGCCAAGAAAATCTCAAGAGAAATTTAAAAATATATTTAATTAAATGAAAATGCAACCTACCAAAATTTATGGGATGGATCAAAAGCCGTGCTTACAGGGAAATGTGTAGCATTGAATGCATATATTAGAAAAGAAGGAAGATCAAAAGTCAATAATCTAAGCTACTACTTTAGAAATGTTGAAAGAAGAGCCCATCAAATCTAAAGTAAGCAGAAGAAAATAAATAATAAAAATTAGAGCGGAAATCAATAAAGTTGAAAATAGGAAATCAATAGAGAAAAATCCATAAGGATAAAAGCTGGTTCTTTAAAAAGATCAATAAAGGTGATAAACCTGTAGCCAAGCTAAGCAGGAAAAAAGGAGAGACACAAATCACTGATATCAGAAATGAAAGAAGAATAATCACTATTGATCCCAATGACATTTAAAAGATAATGCAGAAATATTATGAACAACTCTATGCCCACTACTTGTTCTCAAATTTAGTTTGTTACCACTTCTAGTCAACTTTGTACTGGGAGTTGTAGTTAATGCAATAAGACAAGGAAAAAAAGGAATATAGACTGGGAAAGAAGAAATAAAATAGCCCTTGTTTACAGATGATATGATTTTTATGCGGAAAATTCTAAAGAAATACACACACACACACACACACACACACACACACACACACCGTACATCTTGAAACTAATAAGCAATCAAACAAGGCTGAAGAATCCAAGGTCAGCGTACAAACATCAATTGCTTTCCTACGTATGAGCAATGAACAACTGTAATTTGAAATTAAAAATACAATATTATTTACATTCTCACCAAAAAAACAAAAGACTTATGTCTAAATCCAACATAATCTAACAAAACAAAAGGATTTATATGAGGAAACAACAAAACTCTGATTTAAAAAAATCAAAGATCCAAATAAAGGCGGAGACATACTCTCTCCCCATGGATAGGAGGAGACAATACTGTTAAGATGTCAGTTCTTCTCAACGTGATCTGTAGAGCCAGTGCAATCCCAAGCAAAATTCTCGTGTGCTATTTTGTGGGTATGGACAAACTGATTCTAAATCTTATGGAAAAGCAAAGACCCAGAATAGCCCGCACAGTACTGAAGAAGAACAAAGCTGGAGGAGTGACACTATGAGACTTCAAGACACCACAAAGCTGCAGCAATCAGAGAGTACGGTGCTCGAGAAAGAATAAACAAAGAGGTGAGTGGAGCAGAGTAGAGAGCCCAGAAATAGGCCGGCACTGAGAACGCAACTGACCTTTGCAAGTGAGCAAACACAGTTCAATGGTGAATTAAGTCTTTGCAACAAACAAGGTTGAGCAATTTATATGCAAAAAGCAAAACAAAACAAATTAACATAAGGACTTTACTTCATTTACACACACACACACACACACACTACCTTAAAAGGGATCACAAAACTATAAAACACCGAGAAGATAACATAAAAAAAAATCTAGGAGACCTTGGGTTTAGAGATGAGTTTTTAGACACAACACCAAAATTGTGTTCTGTGAAAGAATCAATAAATTGGATTTCAGTGAAGTGAATAACTTCTGCTCGGCAAAAGTCACTGTTCAGAGAACGAAAGTGCAAACCATAGACAGACAGACAATTGTTTCACAGCACATGTCTGGTAAATGATTGTATCTCAAATAGTCATGGAAATTATTACACTTTATTTCTCAAAATTGTTAGAACTCAACAATAAGAAAACAACCCAGTTTTAAAAATGGACAAAGATATGAACTGAAATTTCAGCAAAGAAGATATACAGATGGCAAATAAACATATACAAATGATTTTCAATATCCTATGTCATTAGAGAATTACAAATTAAAACAAGACACCACGACACACCTATTCGAATGGCCCAAATCTGGGACACTGGCAACACCCAGCGCTGGTGAGGCCGTGGGCAGCAGGAACTGTCACTCAGTGCTGGTGGGGAGGCAAATGGAGCAGCCACTTTGGGAGACAGTCTGGAAGTTTCTTACAAAGCTAAACATACTCCTACTATACACTCAGTAATTGTGTTCTTAGGTATTTACCCAATTGATTTGAAAACTATGTCTAAAAAAGCAGGTGGCGGGGCAGGCTTTGCACAGCTGCTTACAGTAGTTTTACTCACAATTGCCAAAAACTGGAAGCAACTAAAATGTCCTTCAATGGTTGAACGGATAAACAAACTGAGATATAGCCATACACTGGAATGGTATTCAGCGATTAAAAACAAATGAGCATCAAGCCACAGAGACACTGAAGAACCCTAAATGCACATTGCTAAGTGAAAGAAGCCACTCTGAGAAGATTCATATGGTATGATCCTAATTACCTGCCACTCTAGGAGACAAAACTGTGGGGACAGTGAAAGGCCAGTGACTGCCAGAAGTTGCAAGAGTTGTGGGAGGGTGACTAGAACCGTAGGATTCGCAGGGTGGTGAACCTTCTGAATGAGACTGCACGGTGGGGATGTGACATCGTGCATTTGTGAAAGCCCAGAGAACTTTACAACACAGAGTAAACCATAATGTAAACTACGGACTTCGGTTAATAATAATATATCAATATTGTTTCATTAATTATAACAATTGTACCACATTCATGCAAGATGTTAATAGAGGAAAGCGTGCAGGGAAGAGGGCATATGGGAACTCTATGTGCTATCCGTGCACTTTTTCTATAAATCTACAACCATTCTAAAACATAAATCTATTAATTTAAAATATATATTCTGAGAAACTGTGTCAGGTTTACAAAGATGAAACAATTAAACAGACACAGCCACTGCCTTTAACAACTCACAGTCTGGGAAGAAACAGCAACATAACCCAGCAATTATGGACAGTGTGGACTGATGTGAAATGGGAATTATGGGGATGGAGACACCAAAGGGAAAACAACTAGCTTTGTGGGGGAAAGGAGGTCAGTGGAATATTTCTGTGAACTACAGTGTTATAAAAATACAAATCAGTTATTACTATGGTGGTTGTTATTGTTCTTATGGCATTTCGTTTACCTTTTCAGACAAACAAAACTGAAGGAATTCATTGCCTGCAGACCTGAAAGGTTAAAAAAAATGTTTTAATGGAGAAGAAAAATGATGTCAGTTATAAACTTAGATCTCATAAAGAAAGGAAGAGTGTCAGAGATAGAATACTGAAGGTAAAATGCTTTTGTTTTTTATTCTCAATTGATCTAAAAGATAGCCAGTTGCTTGAAATAATAACAACGTCCCAGGTGGCTATTGCATCTGGATGATTAAAACGAATGACAGCAGAGTCATAGGTGATGGGGCAGGGAACTGGGAGTCTGACCACACAGCACATGACGCCTTGTAGTATCATTGAAGGTGGACTTTAAATATTTAACTACACATTAAAACTTTAGGACAAGCACTAACAAGAGTATAGTTGATACGCTAAGAGAGGAGGGGAAATCACGTCATGTAAAATGTTCAGTTAAAACCAAAAAAGAAAAGAAAAACAGAAAAAGAAAGTAGTAAAAGAAGAAGGAGAAAAGCACCAAAGAACGAATGCAACAAATAGAAAACAGTTACAAACATGGTAGATATTAACCCAATCACATCAGTAATCGCTTTAAAGGGGAACGGTCTATACCAATTTAAAGACGGAGAATATCATAGTGGATAAAAAAGAGTCAGCTCTATGCTGTTGACAAAAAAATCTATTGTGCACATGAAGACACAGATAGGGTAAAAGTAATGGGATGGAGCAAGATAGCTCAAACCAACACTAATCAAAAGAAAGCTGGGGTAACTGTATGTTCAGACTGAGGTGACTTCACAAGAAGGAACATTATCAGGGACAAGTAAGGGCATTACATGATGATAAAGGGATAGATTCTCCATTGTTTAGTACATAAGAGAACCGTTTAACATGCATGCTTCTAACAATAAAGCATTAAAATACATGAGGCAGAAACTGATAGAACTGTGAGAAGAAGCAGGCAAAGCCACTACGACAGCTGGAGACGTCAGCTTCTGCTAGCGATGGAGCCAGCATGTCAGTGAGGACGCAGACGGATGGCTCAAGTCGATTCAATCCACACTTGTGGAACATTCCACAGCCCCATGCACCGTCTTCCCGAGTGTTCATGGAACATTCACCAAGATTCTGGGCCATGACACACATCTTAGCACATTTTTAAAAATAGAAATAAGAATATGTCTTCAGACCACAATGAAATTAAAGTAGAAATAAATAGCAGAAAAATAGCTGGAAAATCCCAAATTACTTTCAGATTAAACAACACATTTCTAAATAACACACAGGTCAGATAAAAAGTCTCCAGAAAAGTTAAAGTGAACTAAATGAAAATGCAACAAATTGTAGGGCATTCTAGAAAATACCTGACAGTACTCTTCAAAACCATCCAGATCATCAAAACCAAGGATGGTCCGGAAAACAGCCATAGCTAAGAGGTGCCTAATGGGACGTGACAATCAAATGCAATGTGGGCTCCTAGAACAGAGAAAGGCACTGGTTAACAACTAAGAAAATCTGATTTTAGACAATAATACGGTATCAATATTGGTCATGAATTGTAATGAATGCACCACATTAATGTAGGTGTCAATGAAAAGAACAATGGAATATAAGGAAACCCGATCTTTACAATTTTTCTGTAAACCTAAAGCTCTTCTATAATTTTAAAAGCTTGTTTAATAAAAGTATAACCCCAAAAGTGGCGGGATGCAGTGAAAGCAGTGGTTAGAGGGCAATTTATAGCACATAATGCCTATTGTAGAAAAGAAGAAAAATCCAAAGCCAAGTCTACTCTTCAATCTAGGAAACTAGAGACAGAGGAGCAACTGGAGCCTAAATCAAGCTGAAGAAAATAAATAATAAAAATTAGAGCAGGAATCAATGAAGTTGAAAACTATAAAACGACAGAGAAAATCAATGAAACCAAAAATATGTTCTTTAAAAAGATCAATAAGATTGAACTCGTCTAACCAAGAAAATAAGGGAGAAGCTGTAAATTACTAACATCCGAAATGAGAGGGGCCATCACTCCCGATCTCATGGACGTTTAAAGGAAAATAAAGGAATCCTATGAACAACTTTGTGCCCACAAATTTGATAACGTAAGTGAAACAGACCGATTCCTTGAAAGACACAAACAACCAAAATGTCCGTAAGGAGAAATAGATAACCCGACTGGCTTATGTCTATTAAGGAAATTGCATCAATAATTTAAAAAATAACTTTCTAAAACAGGAAGTACCAAGTCCAGAGGGTTCACTGGTAAATTCTATGAAACATTGAAGAAGTAAATGAAACCAATTGTTCACATCCTTGCCAGAAACTAGAAGCAGAGGAAATACTTCCTAAATCATTCATGAAGTCAGCATTACCTTTATATCAAAATCAGCTACAGACATTACAGGAAAAGAAGACTGCAGACCAGTATCTTGCAAATGTCCTCAACAAAATACCAGCAGACTGACTCCAACAACACAGAAAAAGAATTAGACATCACGGCCAAGGGGCACTCACTCCAGGTAGAAATTCTACTCCTTTTCGAAGCTCCTCACGATCGTGTTGACCTGGGAACTCTTAATGAGCCGTGGTTTCCATTTTATTTGCTATTCTCTCACCTCTGGGGAGATTGTTGCACCAAATGGCTCAGCCCCATCGCCAGCAGGGACGTCCCTTGTCCCTCCTTCACTCAGCTCTTTGCAGCACGTCGCAAAGAGCTCGGTACTCACTGATCATCGTGAGAATTTGAAAAGACCCTAACAGTCCCTCAGTGGAGCGATGGCCACCTACGTCTTGGTGCTGCCACATGAAAGACGCATTTGTGACGAGTGGCGCCCGTGCTTTTAGCAAATGATGAAGCAGAACACAAGTCTGTATCTATGGTTGTTTTGTAAGGACACACGCCAGTGTTCATGTGGCCAGAAGGAGCTGGGGGAGCCGTGAGGATAGTCCTTTAGGGGACCTCTCTGGGGCCAGGAGCCCCCCACTGAGTGCCTGTGGCCTTGGGCAGCCAGGCATCGCCCTGCGCCTGCCCCTTGTCCGGTGCTTACATTGCAGCGGCCGGCTGCCCCACGGGGCTGCTGATGGGAGCAGGACGTCACTACATAGGAATCACTCAGAATAAGGCCTGACCTACGGCATGGCCAGCTCTTTCATTTTATTTTTTTAGGTACAAAGCAAAGATCGAGATGGAAATACACAAAGAAAAGTAGTTCTTGCTCAAGTGCCTGGGTTAGGTATTTTCTTTTAACTTTTCTCTGTTTTCTACCATGTGCACACAATACATTCACAGGTGGGGGGTGGGGGAAGTACCTCAGGGCCAGGCGGCCATCAGAGGTCCCTGGGCCAGGCCAGTGGTTGGGGTGCGTCCCTGCTCAGAGCCCCCTTCCTCTGTGAGAGAACTCAGGCCTGGGAACCGAGTGTCCGTCCTCTTCAGATAAACCCACTTCGAGTCACTTCGTGCCCTCTCTGGAGCTGGCGGCAGATGAAACGAGCCCTGAGGACTCGCCAGGGTCCTCCAGCGCCATTGGAGAACACAGCGCCTGCCTGGCACGCTCAGCACAGCAGGATGACAGGGACCCGCAGCTGGCTCGCTCCCCACGCTCTCCGAATGTCCCTTCTTGGTTTGAGCCTAAAAAGATCGCCCTCCCCCCCCCCCCCCCAGCCCTCATCCTTGGAGTTGGCAGGGCTGGGCTCCTGCAGAGCAAGCGATGACCTTGTCATTGTCGCCCAGGGTCTAGTGCCGCTTCCCCAGCCCTCAGGCTCTGAAACGTGCTGGTGGCCCTGACAGCCCCTCGGGTCAGATATGAAGGGAGGATGGGGTGCGAGGCCCTGGGGTGGTTCTGAGTTGCCGTGGACTTCCAGGCACGGAGGGAACAGAGCGGGTTTGCACCCTGCCCTCCTGCACAGCAGTGCGACCTTGGGCAGCTGGGGGGGGGGCTTTCCCTTTCACCCACACCCCCTCATCCAGCACGGCCTCCTGCAGCCTTTCTGTGGTCTCTGACACAGCAGTTATGACAGGAAGACACTCTGATGAGAAGCCAACAATTAAAGCAGAATTTCAGCTTCACAAAGTCCCAGCATTGTCATTTCAACCCCATCTCCGGGCCCTCCAGAGCGGGGCAGGACGTCCTGAGGAACCGCCCCCATGTCCTCCTCAGCCAGCTGGGACACCCGGCTCTTCCCTACACAGGCGACCAGCTTCCGGCTGAGTAGCAGGCACGTGCAGTGGACGTGCAGACTCCCAGATTCCCCCCCATCCACCTGGGGAGTCGGGGTCCAGCGGCTCCCGCCCCAGTTCATGTGATTCTCGACTTGCTCTCTGCAGCTGTCAGCGGCCTCTCCTCTGCAGGATTTCCTCCCGGCATGCTGCCCCAGGACCTGCAGGCATGGCCAGCAGCTCTGCAAGACTCTCCCTGCCAGCCTGCCAGCCCTGAAGACACTCAAGAGAGGATGTGGCTTTTTTAGTGACACATCACAGCAAAATCGCGGCCTGACCTCATTCGGTGCTAACTAACCCCAAACAAGCGTCACAGCCAGAACTCTCCTGGCCCATTTGGGTCCTGGGCCCATTCTGGGCGCAGCAAGGGCCAGGCACATCTAGACCACGGAGACTGCACACACATGTGGGACGGGGAAGGGGTGGTCCTCTTTGGTGCCACCTGAGAGGGAAGGTCCTGGAAGCTCGCTCTTGGTCTCCAGGAATCCCCGATGTCCAGCAGAGATGTGGTGTGTGGCCCAGTGGGAACCGGGCATCCTCCAAGTGGAACCCAAAGTCTGGGACATGGGACGGGGGAGGGGGGTGGGGGGAGCTGGACGGTGGCGGCAGGTGGCCACATGTCACAGGCAACGGTGTGTGTGGGACCGCTGGCCCTTCTCAGGAAGCGCAGCTGCTGCCTCATCACGAGGACGGCGCTGGATCCCGGCCCTGCAGCTCCCCTGACGCCCCCACGTGGGTGGGCCTGACAGCAGCGGAGAAGGCAGGTGTCCCTTTCACAGAGGGAAGAAAGCCATGGTCCTCAGGGACCCCGGCCAGGTGAACGTGGGAGTGGGACGTCCCTGTACAGCTGGGGCGCGGCAGGGGTGGAGGGACAGACACCGGGAGCAGATGGGGAGAGCGATGAGGGCTTCGGGGTCATTCCAAACCCAGAGAGAAGAGGGGTTCCCTGCGGGTGAGCGGCCGCCGCAGCGTCTCGGGGCGCAGTCAGGCCCACTGCGCAGGCTTCGCAGAGGCGCCCACCGGCACTGTCACCGGCCCCACCTCCTGCGTTCCTCCCGCAAACGCCCGGCTGGGGCTCCGGGCCTCCTTCAGCCTCGCGGAAGGATCGTGGAAGTTCCGGCGCACGCGGGCCTTGACACTCCTCTGGGAGGGGGCGTGCATCGGAAACAAGCAGCAGTGGCAGCGCCGGGGGAGGAGGGGGGATGTCGGGGTTCAGACCAGGCTGGGAGGAGAGGACGCCCAGAGCCTCGCAAGGGTGGGCAGAACTGGACAGGCGGTGGCAAAGGGGCAAATGGAAAAGCGCGGTGGGCTCTGAGGGCCCCAGGGGGAGGGTGGGGTGTGAGATCCCTCCTGACAGTTGTTGGGGTGTGAGATCCCTCCTGACAGTTGTTGGGGTGTGAGATCCCTCCTGACAGTTGTTGGGGTGTGAGATCCCTCCTGACAGTTGTTGGGGTGTGAGATCCCTCCTGACAGTTGTTGGGGTGTGAGATCCCTCCTGACAGTTGTTGGGGTGTGAGATCCCTCCTGACAGTTGTTGGGGTGTGAGATCCCTCCTGACAGCTGTTGAGGTGTGAGATCCCTCCTGACAGCTGTTGGGGTGTGAGATCCCTCCTGACAGCTGTTGGGGTGTGAGATCCCTCCTGACAGCTGTTGGGGTGTGACATCCCTCCTGACAGCTGTTGGGGTGTGAGATCCCTCCTGACAGCTGTTGGGGTGTGAGATCCCTCCTGACAGCTGTTGGGGTGTGAGATCCCTCCTGACAGCTGTTGGGGTGTGAGATCCCTCCTGACAGCTGTTGGGGTGTGACATCCCTCCTGACAGCTGTTGGGGTGTGAGATCCCTCCTGACAGCTGTTGGGGTGTGACATCCCTCCTGACAGCTGTTGGGGTGTGAGATCCCTCCTGACAGCTGTTGGGGTGTGAGACCCCACCTGACAGCTGTTGGGGTGTGAGATCCCTCCTGACAGCTGTTGGGGTGTGAGACCCCTCCTGACAGCTGTTGGGGTGTGAGACCCCTCCTGACAGCTGTTGGGGTGTGAGATCCCTCCTGACAGCTGTTGGGGTGTGAGATCCCTCCTGACAGTTGTTGGGGTGTGAGATCCCTCCTGACAGTTGTTGGGGTGTGAGACCCCTCCTGACAGCTGTTGGGGTGTGAGACCCCTCCTGACAGCTGTTGGGGTGTGAGATCCCTCCTGACAGTTGTTGGGGTGTGAGATCCCTCCTGACAGTTGTTGGGGTGTGAGTACCCTCCTGACAGTTGTTGGGGTGTGAGATCCCTCCTGACAGCTGTTGGGGTGTGAGATCCCTCCTGACAGTTGTTGGTGTGTGAGATCCCTCCTGACAGCTGTAATGACTGAGCCAGGTTCCGACGTCTGTGCTTGGTGCCATGGAGAAGCCAGACCATCAGGAGACGTGGTCCCTCGCTTTGTGCCCGTTTTGCCCATTTTGCCGTCACTTTACAGGAGGGACATGAGTTCGCAGGGAGCCTCAGCGATGTTCGTGCTGGAACAAGCCTCCAGGAGAGCTCAGCCCAGCAGACGGAGAGCGTCGGGCAGTCCCGGTGTTTTCCTCGCGTGTCCCAGCCACACACCTGGACCTGACACTGGACGATGACACATGGGGGTGTCAAAGACACAGATGAGCACAGGCGGGTCCCAGCCAAGCCAGGGGCTTTGCACCCCAGGCCCATGTCAGCAGATGGGGAGCAGTCAGACCAGCGCCTCCCATAACCTCTGCCCACAGGCTCTGAGCTGCTTCCAGCTCCCTCAGGGGAAAGGAGGGCTACCCCAGATGTGCCTTAATAGAGAAAAACGCTCTTGCCTGGTTGTCCGGGTTTAACAGACAATCATTTACTGAGAGCCCGAGAAGCTGTCCGCCAGTGGATTTTTACAGCCATGGCCCAGGCAGCCTTTTGTGGATAAACGGTTAAGAGCTATTTTTCCATAAATGGGCAGGAGAGAAAAACCTGTAAAACTTAGCAGTGGGCTTCAGAAATGTGCTATTTCCAGCAACACACTGTGGTATATGCTTGGAGCCCTGTGGTACCTCAGAGGGACACCTGGCTCAGTGTCGCTGGGACTGTGACCTACCCCTCACAGTGACAGGAAAAAACTAAAATAATAAAACAGGTGTCCTGTGATGAGTGCTAAATGTGTGACTCTCACTGGGTGACGGTTACCACACCATCACCCTGGCGTGGGCAGCGTGTGCTCTGGGTGGACGGGCTCCGAGCTCAATGAGGACAGCATCTGGAGTATCCCCGGAGCATCAGAGAACAGACACAGCTGGTCACTGCCAAGGGTCCGTCAGGCACCCTGACAGCTTCCCATGGCTACCACACTGCACGTCTGCAGGCACGAGGGGTGAACACATACCTATGTCGGGGATGGGTAAACTGAGGCACAGAGGGGCAGGGTCTGGCATCACCGGGCACCTGCTCTGTCCCAGACAATTGGCTTAACTCCCAAGTCTCGTTCCCAAGTTGCAATTGAGGAACTCCGGGGCTCAGAGAGAGTAGGACACGTGCCCAGAGTCACAGAGCGGCCAGGCAGGGGCACGGTGGCTCCAAAGCCACTGTGTTGCATGAGGGTAGCCCGGGTCGCACCGCTCAGATGCACAATTTACCAGCTTCACTGATGGCTCGAGTGCTCCCACCTCCTCAGAAGGCAGGCCTGTGTTTATGGATGAGCTTAGGCTTCCACAGAGCAGCCTGGCTCACGAACACGGATTTACAGCAAAGGAGCCCCAGAGGAATGAAGGACGCTCCCTGGTGTGTCCAGTTCCCAAGGACTGTGACCAGACAACAGGGGATTTGGTGTGGCCTGGAGGGGAAGGGAAAGGAGGGGAGGAGACAGGACCAGAAGGGACAAGAGGGCCTGTCTGGCTGGCTCAGGGGGCAGTTCCTGTGGGTCTCAGTCCGGTGTCTTTCGAAGGCCCCGGTCTGTAGCCCCACAGCTCCCAGCACAGCCCAGGGCTCACACTGAGAGCATCTTACCCTTATCCTAACCCTCGGGGCCCAGGGCCCCTTCTGAGAAAGGCCACATGAGTACAGAGCCCCCCGTGTTTCACGTGACCCAGGTCCTTAAAATCCAGTGGGCATCCAGCGAGTAGGTGACTGCGCGCAGAGATCCAGGCTATGGCGCCCTGAGGTCTGCATTTACCTGCACGCTGATGGGGAGCCATGTGCACCCCTGTTCTCCAAGCCAGAGCTGCCCGGAGCCCCGAGCCTGGGAAGATGCCGGCACTGCCCAGCTCACCACTGCCTCTTTCCTCACCTGTCCAGCTTTACCTTCGTCAGGACGCTGCGTGGCCACATCTTCTCCATCAGGTCAAAGCCCGTGGCCCGGCTCTGCCCAGGGGAGGGCGTGAAGCTAGTGAAGAGTGGACAGCCAGGGTGGGAGGCAGGCCTTGCCGAGACCCCAGTGCCAGCATCTGAAGGCCCCTGGACGTCTGCCGGAGAAATGAGCACTCCTGAATTAGAAATGACACTAGAATTTAAAACGATGTTTCCTCGCAAATGAATTCTAAAATAAACACTCTGGAGGCAGCGTGCAGTTCCTGCGCCCTGCTTCTCTGAGCAGCCAGATTCACTGATGGTCTTGTCGGTTATAAATCGCAGCCTGCATGTCTCATATCAAAATGCACAGCCAGTGATATTTAACTCTAAAGAAATATATCCTCCAGCAATGAATACAGTCAGAAATTACTCACTGGATTTAACCAAGGCGAGAACGGAGCCATAGAGATGTACTGCATAAATTCTGGAATGTGGGACAATGGTCGCCATTTATTAACATTTTATCTCCTCGTGGAAACGTTTGACCTTGCTTCAGCAGTTTTATTGGGAGCAAATGCTCTGCGAGCTCCCGTTTCCCCCCTTTGCAAAAGCAACCTGAGCTGTTGGAAGTGGTGAACAGCACTCAGGTTGTCACGTTCCTGGTGTTTCCTGTAACCGAAAAGAAGGAGAAAACCATGGGGAGAAAGCTCTCCCCCCAAAAAAAGAATGGCCTTCGGAAAGCATGGAAATTCAGGTCACTTAAGCTGGCTTCATAAAGGGAAATGAAAGCAGTTTAATTGTGAGAGGCTGCGGCTTCCGACAAGACCTCGGGCTCGGGAGGATAGCATATTGGAGAGGGGAATCGGGGGTCCTGTACCTGGCAGGTGTAACCAAATTAAATCCATTCGTTCCTGCCAGGGCCACATACTTCACGCTTGGTCTGCACTTGGCCATGGGCGGATGTAATGCACTCAGAGATGTGGAAGGATGGAGGTGGCGCCTGGCCGCCGGGAGCTGGCAGTCGGGACAAGATGATGTCAGTGAACGGCCCCTGCACGGGAGACAAACACCCAACTGCAGGGGCGTGAAAAGTGCGACAGCCGAGGGGAGCGGCACTTCCCCTCCTCATATGAGCCCCTGTGCTCTGTCCTTCCCTCCCTCACCTCCCTGCTTCACTCGTACTCACTGGCAGGTACAGAAATGCTCAGCCCAGAAGCTGCACTCCCAGGAGTGTGCAAGCAGGTGGAGGGGGCAGGCCAGGGGACCTGGCTGGGCCCAGTGTCCCCGCTCATCCTCATGGCTTGTTGAGGTTCCTGCACTTGGCCACATCCGTCTTTCACCCACGTCCAAAACATACTGAATGCTCAGTAATGACCCAGCGGGCGCTGGCTGTGTGCCAAGCAGCCCCCAGCCCCTGTAAGAGGCTGGAGATGGCACCCCACCCAACCCCTGGGCTGTGGCCGGGATGTGCTGCCATGAGCTGCAAAGCCAGCCTTCCTTCATTTCCATGTTAGGGCGATGTCATCACTTTTGCAAATATAATGTGTGTTTATCATAAAGAACTACAGCACTCCCGAAAGTACAAAGAAGAAAGCCACAGATAACCCAAAATCCTACCACCCAGAAATGACATGATGATGCCAAAAGAAAAAAATAAAAACTTCTAGATCTCTCCTCATAGACACATATATGGATGGGCAGGGACTGTGAGGAGTAGACACATAAGTGATAGAAACAGCCGTGTAAAATGAGACGATGACGTAATAGACAATGTCAGTAACAAACATCTTAATTTAGTTTTAGTCCCATTAAAAAAATAAAGAAGTCAAGTGAAACTAGAGGAATCGCAATGCTTTAGCTGTTTATTGGCCACCAGCAATTACAACTCTAAAAAAGAGTTATAGAGATGAAGAAAATAATTGTATTAAAACTGTAGGTTGACATTATTTTTTCCTCAACAGACTTTCATTTTACGTTGTGCCCCATGATCCCCACAGCTCCTGGGGCTCAAGACAGTCTGTTGAAGGATTGGATGCTGAAACACAGTTTTTCTGGGTATAAAATTTCTGGTCAATGCGTTCTTTCCCCTGGAACATCCCAGAAGTTTGTTCTGAGCTGATGTTGACTGAGGAATTTGTCGTCTTCATTTTTTCATCTCTTAATTTGCCAAGACTGTGTATATATGTTTTTCCAAAAAGTACTCACTTGAGGATGTCTGACTTTTGCATATAAATTTAAATTTAAAAAATTAAATATAAAATTCTATATTTAAAATGTCAGAACTCTTAGGTCAGCGTCTTCCCCTTAAAAAGCTACAGACATTGTTCCAGCACAGGGCGGGACGAGGGTGACCCTTGTGACGACAGGATCCTAAAGCCTGCCTCTGCGATTCGGTGCCTGAGGCCCTTCCCCACACCTGAGCTCCTTGCAGAGAAGCCTGGCTTCAGCCTGATGTTTCCGTCTCAGGGGCGACTGCGTTTCGTGCTTTTCTGCCTACACGTACAGAGAATTATTTTGTCATCTCCAAAGTCCAAAAGCTTAATCAAGATGCATCTTAAGCTATTTCAGATTTTTCCATTAACAGCTTCAGTTTATTCATTTCAGGGAAGTTTTTCTCCCTAATATTCCTCTAAACACCCCCATTCTGTGTGTTGGTCTCTCTTTTACCACTGACCACGGGTCCTCCATGTGTAGTACTGACTGCTTACTATTCTCTCTGATTTTTCTTCCACGCTTCTCTGATTATCTTGGGCTTTTCCATATGGGAGTGACCCCAACGAGGTCAAGTTCATCCCTGTGAGTCCTAATTTAGTCATCATTTCTCTGTGGGTGTGGGTTGTGCCTCAGCTCTGCCCTCTTTCTTCCATCCCATGCAGACGCTTCATCATTGGGTCTTTAGCTCTTAGTTATTTTACTATTATTATTTTTTTAGCGTATCTCGTAAGAAGGTCATCTGTAGAGCAGACCTGTGGGGGACTGTCTTCGGCCACTGGGTCAGCTGGGTGCAGCCCGGGTGCCGCGCAGCCCCTCACACACTTGCTGCTGCACGAGTTTGCCCATTTCCCAGGTCTCTCTCTTCCTCCTCTTGTTCAGACAGGGGCTGGGGTCTCCTGAATTCCCCTTCCCACCTTAAAAGAGAGTCTTGTTTCCTTGGCCTCCACCCATAGGTGGTGACTGCTGGGGGAGGTGGTCCCAGGCAGACCTGGGAGGGCCAGAGATGAATTGATGGGGAGCTGAGGCCAGTGAATAGTAAGAGTGGCAGGAGGAAGCAGGTCTGAGCGGGAAAGGCTCCAGGCTGTGACAGACCTGAGGTCCCAACGACCCCACCGGTTGTTGTGGAGCAAAGAACGCCACTGTGGGGCGCTCAGCACCGAGCAGAGCACCAGCCCCCCCACTGCTGACTGGCCCACCATGTTTCATGTGACCCAGGGCCTTAAAATCCAGTGGGGATCAAGAGAGGCCGTGACTGCTCAGAGATCTGGGCTCCAACGCCCTGAGGTCTGCATGGCCCCACGTGCTGCTGGGTAGCCGGGTCACCCCGTTCTCCAAGAGTCCCACCAGGCCCCTCACTAATTTAGGGTACCCCCCACCAGGGACCTGACAGCACTGGAGTTTACCCCCAGGTTAAGTCATTTACCCAGCTGTTTAGAGCTTGAACCTCCACGCCTGACATTTGGGAGGAATTTTCCAGACGATGTAACGATGATCCCAGAGGCTGTGGTGACCCCGGGAGCCCCAGCACCAGCAGCTGCTCCGTGTGTCCCCCACGCCCTGTGCCCAGGGCCCCCGGGAAGGGACTGAGGCCCCCCCCACGGCGAGGAGCCGGCTTCCTGGAAGGAGTCAGCAGCTGCCTGGGGACCAGCCGGCCTCACGGCCCCACGCTCACCAAGGTTAAGGTTTGTCTTAGATAAGACGGTGTAATGAGCTGATTTCTTTATCATCCCCGAGGCACCTAATAAATTCTGCAGAAGGAGCAACAGCCTTGAAATTGGAGCGGAGCGGACAGGAGAAGAGAGAGGACTTAGAGAAACAGATCTCCCTGGAATATGGAAACATTGCCATATGCAAATCAGCACCTCCCGATTTAAATAAAACATTAGCATATTGTGCCAAGATCCCAGAACTCATAGATCAGAAATCCAGGCCAGCTCGGTGAGCCTTCCCCCAGGACCAGCCAGGGACAGCATGAGCAGGAACGCGGTCTCCACCTTGTCCCCTGCCCCCCTAACTTGCAACACCACCACCGGGCCCCTGAAAAACCCAGGGGGATCTTTGCAAACTGCCTGCCCGCAGAGTGCCGTTTCAGGACTGGGCAACGAGACCTCTCCCTCCATGGCAGCCTGAAGCAGCCGCAGGTGGATGTGATGGGGAGGCTGGTCGGGGTAGGAGCCTTCCTTCCCCTGGCGTGGGGTGGGGCGGCCCCTCCAGCCTTGCAGCCACCCCCAGGCCCAGCAGCATTCACAGGGATCTCTGCTGAATTTATTCCCCAGCAGGTGTCTGAGACAGAGGTGGGACTGTCGCTGTCCAGCAGGCTTGCTGCCCCGGGGGTGGAGGGTGGAGGGAGGACCTCCCAGCTGCAGGTGCGGGTCCTGGGGGCAGGGGCGGGTCTCCAGGTGGGCGGCCGAAGGGCCCTGGGCTTGTCAGTTGCACCCTGAGCCTCGCTGAGCCTTTGCTTAGTGTCCTCCCATGTGAAATGGGGACAGGTGGGTGTGTCACAGGATGCCACGAGGATGCCCCCACTCACAGGGTGCTGCCTGCCCCAACAACTATGCAGAAAAGAAAAAGTAAATAAAAGCGTGCAAGCAGACGGCTGATCGCTCTGTGCGGTGAGTAGCTAAGTGTGTGGGACCACAAGGCTTTGTTCCTGGCTCTCTGCCTGAGCCCAAGAGGCTCCAGAAACTTAGCATGTGTGTCTGTGGGGGGTGACAGTGGGGAAGGACCTGGAGAATAAATGACCCCCCCACCCCGTCGTCCAGCCCCCTGCCTGCTGCCTGCCCTCACGTGCACCCTTACCCAGGCCCCTGACCCAGCCACCCCCACCCTCCCAGTATTCTGTCCCGCAGCTTGCATACCTCAGACACCTCCCTCAGGCGACCTCTGCAGCTATGTGCACCAAAGGGAAGGGTGACCTTTGGGAAACCTCAGGAGAGCTGGGTCCGAGTCCTGACTGGCTCTGCTGCTCATTATCTGAAATCTTCAGCATGTCACTCCCTTCCCTGGTCTCTGACTGCAGATCAGACATAACCCTTCAGATCCCTCTCTGCTTTCCAGACGCCTGGCTCACACTCCCCAGTGACCCCTCCGGAGTCGTTCTCGGTGGCCCTCTCTGCAAGCCTCCACCTTGCACTGTGCTTCTTGCTCCGTGTGGCACACCCCTGAGACCCCCGGTCTTCCTGGTGTGGCCTGTCACACACAGTATTTGTAATGAGGTCATTAGACAAACATGATGCGGCAATTTGTGGTCTCGGTGGGCATGGGGGCCCCACAAGGCCCTCTGCGTCATCAAGGGTTTCTGGGGCACAGAGTCTGAAGCAATATGTGGGCTTAGTAAATATTCGACGACGGATGAATGAACCAGAGAGCAAACAGAAGAACAAATGAATGAACAAAAGGAATGAATGATTGGCCTGGTTACCTCTACAGATAAAACGAGAGAAATTTAGCTCCTTCAGTAGCCGGGGTGTCGCTCTGGGCAGGAAGACGTCCTCCTGACTAAAGGGGAGCAGAGCCTGTCCCACTGTCCTGCATGGGGGAGGGCTTGTGGCACGAGGCAGCAGAGCTGCGTGGAAGTCGGTGCAGGGTGACAGACACCCAGGACAGGTCAGAGAAAAGGCAGCCGGGGCCAGGAGCTGCCCGGACGCCCTTGCGCTGCGCCCCTGCACTCACACCCCACCAGAGAACCCTACCGTCCTCAGTGTGCCGCCTGGTAATGGCCCGTGAATCACACTAAGCAACTCAACATGGCGCTAATGACAAAATCTGGAGGAAAACCCACCTTCCTGGTATCCATCGACACGACGCTATGGATGGGAGCAGATGGAAGAGTGAAATATGTGTGGGTGCCAACCACCATCTGGTCACAATTGATGGCCCATCTGATGGCAGGTTATTACTGTTTTTCTAGCATCATTAAAGACGTGTTATTTGTCTCCGTGCCTTCTCCGGGTCTGACGTGGAGACCTTCAGGGACACCGTGCTCTTGTCTCCAGGGACATGTCACTCACCAGTGCCCCGTGGTCTTCTCAGCTTTGTTCCTGAGGTCCCTCCGGCTGCTTCCACGTGGGTGAGGTGACTGATTAATTAAGCTATCCCTCCTCTCCCGGTTCTGTAGCCCTGGGTTATTCGCTCACAGCCGTCGTTCACCACGGGGCCTCGTTCGTCACGTTCAACTGCAGAAACTTCCCGAAGACTCAATTTTCACGCTGTACTTCACAGTCTTTCCACCAAATTAATCTCCATCTTTTTTCCTTTAATTTTACTGGGTGAGGAACATATATCCAGTTTACAGATACCTGGTTGTCTGGTTCAAACCATGATCAGACAACAACACAAATGGTGTCCTGACAGCCGACCATTCTCACGGGCTTCAGAAAAGGGACCGGTGTGTATCACGAGGGGGACAGGCATTTATGAAACCCTCAAACCATCTGTTTAAAGGCAAAAACACTGGGCTCACATGAAAAAGAAAGGGAGTGTGTTCTTTTTAAGAAAACGATTTAAGTGTAAAAAGTACATTTTCCCTAATTGCAGAAGAAAACATAATTTGGATTGTGGGGATTACGCATAAACATATCTTTCCGGTGTCTAATTTTATTGACAGGTGTGACTTTCAGGCCCCCTGGGTGCTCACTGCCACAGATGAGGTCCAGGTCTGAGCAGCAGGAGACGGTCCCCCTGCAGGGCTGGCTCCAGACAGACGCTGGCAGAATGGCACCGCAGGAAGTAGCCAGGCCAGCCCAGGCTGAGCTCGGGGCTGGGTGTCCAGGGAGGATTTTGTTGTTGCTGGTATTGCTTTGTTTGTTGTAAAATACACAGAACATAAAATCTTCCATCTTCACCCTGTTTAAGTGCAAGTTCAGGGGCATTAACTACATTCACCATTGCCCCCGTGCAGCTCCAGAGATTTCCATCTCCCCAAACTGGAACTCTGTCCCCAGTGAACGGTAACTCCCCAACCCCCTCCCCAACCCCTGGTGACAAGCATCCTTCCCACCTCCGTGAATGTGGTTACTCCGGAGATCTCACAGAAGGGGCATCACACAGTGTTTAACTCTCTGTGCCTGGCTTATCTCACTGGGCAGGACGTCCTCACGGTCCGTCCGCGTTGCAGCAGGTGTCAGAAGTCCCTTCCTTTCAAGGCTGAATGCTATTCCACTGTGTGGACGGACCACACTTTCTTGTCATTCGTCCCCTGATGGACACGGCTGTGTCCTCCTCTGGGCTAACGTGAATAGCAGACATTGACACAAACACTAGTTCCCTTTCCTGCCTTTCAGCTCTTTAGGGTGTGTCCCCAGAAGTGAGGTTGCTGGGTCACATGGAAATTCTGTTTCATTTGGGAGGAACCACCATACTGTTTTCCACAGCAGCTGCACCATCTCCTAATTCTGCCAGCGATGGATGAGGGTTCTCTCTTCTCCGGGGGCATTACGTTACTACTCAGTTGAGCGAAAGCTAGGAGCAGGGCAGAACCAGTATAGACACACCAGGAGGTGCTGACCCCGAGGTCGCTGTCCAGAGCCACTGAACACCCAGTGACTGGGTCCGCGGGAAGAATGCTGAGAGCTGGCCCCTGATCACCCAGCGGCAGGGCGGGCTCACAGCACTGGATGTTGGGGTGAGCCCTGCCCTTTCCACACATACACTCTGTCGCAGTGCTCTGAGCCTCGTTTTGCAGAGGGGACATACTCTGGCTGACTCCCCGGTCACTCCACCGGCCACCTGGGTGAGCCCTTCTGCCCTCGGCCCCTCCCAGCCAAGCCCAGGCCCTTCCTTCCTCTAGCCGGCTGTTCCCTTTGCAGTGTCCACTCCCCGGCCCGGGGCCTGGCTGCAGAAGGAGAGCTGCCCTTCCCTGCATGTCCACTGGTCACCCCGACCCAGCCAGCAGAGTGGACACACGAGTGCAAGCCTCCCAGCCGTCCACGCCTTGTCCTTTGGAGCCTTTAGCATGAGGCTTGGCGTGGGAAGCACATGTGTGTGTTCTGTGCTTCGGTGGCGCTGGTGCGGTGCCCACGGGCTGGTCAGAATCCATTCTGCTGCCCGGCACACGCGTCCGCTGCGCCCACAGCTGCTGGGGTCCAGCTTCCCACAGGTGATTGCTCACCAGCTGATTGGCAGGAGCAGACGGGCCCCTGGAAGCCAGAGTCTGCCCCAGCCTGCATTAGGGCCGCCTTCTGCGCCCTTCGCCAAGCCCTGCAGAGCCTGTGTGCAGGCAGATTCCAGAATGTCTGAGCTCCTGATCCATGTGGCCGAGCACAGCTTTTCCCACAGCACGACACACGCTGGGGCACGTGGTGGGCATGCCACCCTCAACGAGGCAGCAGAGCAGATGGCCCGGGCAGTGGGGTCGCAATGCTTGGGGCTCGGGAATGTGGCCCTGGGAGGTCTCTGGCAAGCCCATGCGCCTCCGTCACCAGATGCCAGGGGAGCTGGCACTCGGCCAGCCCATGGCGACCTGAGCACACAGGTTCCTGCTGAAACTGGTTTCGGGAAGGGTGGGAGCCCAAGGGTACAGGCTGACCCTCCTCTTCCGGAAGCCTACATCTAACTTCAATCAGATTATTGATGGTCCAAAGTGGGCATCTACCAGCAGCCAATCAGGCAGACGAGGATGATCCGTGCCAGTCTGGTGGCAGCACATCAACCAGAACTGCAAGCAGCCGCCTCCAGCCCCACAGCTCGCTCCCCCGACAACTGGCCAGTTTGTGTCCTCGGCCTGGCCTTGCCGCCACCACAGGGGTCCCTTGGGCACCCCTGGCTCAGGCCACTCAGAGCAGCCTTCGCAAAGCACCGTGGGCCTCTCCATACCAGGCCTCGCTGGCTGGTGAGGGGTGTTTTGAGGAGAAGAGGCCACAGTTTGGGGAGGAAGGGGTGAGTGGCTTGGAGGCACAGGGGTCCAGGCTTCTGGTACGGGCAGAGGCAGGGGAGGAATGGGCCCCGAGCTGGTGCGGCCTTGATCCAGGCTCTCGCTGCCATGGGGGTGCTCAGCACAAAGCCACGTGGAGTTCACAGACTGCGGGGGGTGGGGGTGCAAGGCCCTCCACCTGCCATGATGCAATGTGTGTGTCGGTGTGTGTTGGTGTGTGTCGGTGTGTGTCGGTGTGTGTCGGTGTGTGTCGGTGTGTGTATGTGTGGTTGTTATGCACGCACATCCTCCACCAGTTCGGCAGTGGGCAGAGGCTTTGGCTCCATGGCTGCAGGGGCAAGACCCTCAGAGCCAGTGGGCCCTGCCCATCCCCAGGACCAGGACGAAGCAGGCAGGCAGGAGGCCACCTGGGGGGGACGTGGACGCGCTGGCACCCAGACCAGCCTGCGTTGTGCGGGCTCCACCTGTAAGCCACTGTGCCCTGCTGGCTACGTAACCTCTCCGTGTCTTCATTTCTTCCTCCGTCAAATAAGATTGATTGACCTGAGGCTTGAAAGGGATAAGGTAGCCGTGCTGAGCAAATTGTGACCTGTCCCTCTGAATGTCCACAACACTCTCTCTTAAGCAGTGTCGGGACATAACTTCAAGTATGAGTATTAGAAACTGATATTTCTTCTCCCTCTGGTTTAACCAAATGCCTTGGTCTCGGGTGCCGCTGGCATCTGCTCGCAAGGCTGCCCCCCACAGGATGGGGTTCGGCAGATGAGCCTGGAAAAGGACTGGTAATGGGTGACAGTGCGTAGATGGCCGGAGGGCAGAAGGTTCTGGAAGCCTTGGGCCTGGCGCAGCGCTTACTGGTCCGATCCCCTGAGCTCCTGGACCCACGTCTTCCTGGGCCCTCCTGGCTTCTCCAAGAGCCTAGGGAGCTCGTATGGTGTCATGCCACGTTCCAGGGCTGGAGGGGTCCCTAAGTCACCCCAGGCACCCCTTGGACACACAGGGGTCCCACTGGGAATGCTCTGAGGCCCAGGAGCCCAGCCCTGCCCACAGTCAGGGAGCCTCAGGGGCTAAAAAAGCCCCACGTGTGTCCTCGTCTCTGTCCTCCCACGAGCCATGTTTACACTCTCAGGTCCCCTAAAATTTTGTCTTGGCTTGCTTTCCATTCGCTCGTTTGTCCATTCATTCATTCACTCATTCATTCATTCATTTCACAGTAGTCATTCCCAGTGTCATTCCCAGTGCTTCCTGGCTTTTCCTCCCAGGATGTGGTTTGGGTCACTTGGTTCTTTTCTTTCTTCTTTTTTACTTGTAATAAAATTTACTATTTTAACCATTTCTTAGTGTCCAGTTCAGTGGCGATAAGTACATTCACATTACTGTGCCGCCATCACCACCATCATCTCCAGAACTTTCCCTTAGTTCCGAAGAAAACTCTGTCCCCAGTAAACAGTGACTCCCCTCCCCTCCCCTCCTCCCAGCCCTGTCACCACCACCCTCCTCTCTGTCCCTGTGAATCTGACTCCTCCACGGACCTTCTCCACATGGACTCACACAGTGTTTGTCCTTCTGTGTCTGGCTTATCTCTGCACAAACTGTCCTCGAGGTCCCTCCACGCTGTGGCATGTGCCAAAGGTCCTTCCTGTTAAGGCTGAGTGCTGTCTCACTGTGTGGATGGCCACATGTTGGGTACCCTCTCGTCCCTCGATGACACTGGGCTGGTTGTTTCTACTTTTCGGTTCCTGTGCATCGTGCTGCTACGAACATGGGGGTGCCAACGTCTGTTCAAGTCCCTACTTTCAGTTCTGTAGGGGGGTTTCCCCAGGAGTAGGGTTATCACTTACTCACGTGGTTCCAACTTTCATCCCAGCTGTGGACCCCTGAGCCCCAACCCCAAGAAGGGGGCCTCACCTGGGAGCCCGTGCCCGGTGCTCTGCACCGTGTTTGCCCCGTCTGCACACCTTGCCAGTGTCCACCATGCCTGCAGTCCCTCAGTGCCCAGCCCCAGGGTCCAGGGCCCAGCACCAAATGGGAGTCAGTCGGTGCTCGTTGAACAAAGCTGAGGGGACAAAGCCCCAAACTGTCCACGTGTTTCTCTGCTCCCCTGGGCAAGCCCCAGCACCTGCGAGAGGACAGTGTCCCTCTGCAGACATGCCCAGCCCTGGGCACCAGGAGGAACCACCTGCCAGGCAACCCCCCCACCCCCGCAGCAGTGAGGCCCCGCCCACGAGGTTCAGTAGCTGGGGGGGGGGGGAGAGGCAGCATCCTCCAGGCCAACATCCAAGCTCTGAGTCAAACAGGCCTGGATTCAGTCGACTCCCTCCACGCCTGCAGCTCTGCAGGTCTCTCAAGTCCAGTCTTTCTATCTGTAAAGTGGGGGGTCAATAATACAGACCTCGTAAGATCATTTTTAGGGCACAGCCAATCACACAGTAAATGCCCAATAAACAGTCACTCAGTCACAGCAGTAGCAACAGGCAGAACACGTCAAGCTTGGTGTGCAGAACGGAGCAGGGACCCCCACCATGGAACCAAGACAGCGGGTTACATACACAGCCCCGCCTGACTCTCTCTCCTGAACCTGACAGAGCTGATGGGACACAGGACCCGTCCTCTCTCCTTCCTCACAGCCTTGCGTGAGTGTCTGAGTGGCCCGGGGGCCAGGCCAAGTGTCCTTAACTCTGCAGGGCAGCTCTGCCTCCCTTGGTCCCCAGTTTCCAGCTGACCTTCCTCCCTCGGGGACTCCCTGGCTGTGCCGAAGGCCCAGAGTCCAGGGGAGGCTGGCAGCGGTGCTCCGGGCATGGAAAGTGGAGGGGTTTGCCATGTCTTTGGGCCATGTTGTCACTGTGTTTATTGGACACTGCGCGCTCCAAGATGAACCCGACTCCTGGGCCCAGCTTGCTCCTCTCCGAGTGACAAAGCCAGTAACAATTCGTTTTTAATGTGCTCGTAATGGGGCTTGAAATGAACACAGGCTGGTTGTCCCCGAAGGTTCCCAGGAACTATCCATGGTGCTGGCAGCACGGAACCAGGGAGTACTGGAGCCAACGCCGCCGTGACCACTGGCTCTGGCCACAGCCCGCCTCCCGCCCCGGCCGAGGGCCAGGCCCCAGACCCCAGGGCCCCTGTTGGGAAGAAACTAAAGCCCTGACTTGTCTTCTCCTGGACCCCCCACAACATGAGAGCCACGGGGGCAGAAAGCGAGTCTCATCAATTCTATATGCATTTACTTAGAGCCCATGTTTATTAAACTGGTTGGCTTCCAAAAACTCCTTGTGGATTTCTTTCTCAAAAATGTAAGTTTTATCTCTCCAGCCCCCATGCATTAAAAATGGGTCTCTGATGTACTCAGCAGATTCCGCCCCCCCAACCCCACTCTTGGCAAATGCAAGATTACAAATAATTTTTGATAATTTTTACTTTTGCGAAGGTTCTTTCTGTTGATGCAACAGTGCCTGGAGCTGGCAAGAGTATTTATACGCTGTGACAACATTGGAATAATTTCTGACAAAATAGTTTGAAATATAAATTTTAGTACATCTACAGCTGATAATTCTTGAAGAACACTTTTTCCAAAAAAAAGTTAACTCTTCAAACAAATCAGCTTTGTGTAATTCTGAAGTTAATTTCAAGTATGAATGTATACGAGGCATGTTAGTGTTTCCTCTGATATTTTCTGTCGCTTGGGCATTACACAAGAAACTGAAAGTGGTGTCACGATTTGTATGTCATCTGGATGCGTGTTTCTGCGTTCTAATGCTGTATCCTCCATGACGACGAAAGGTTTAACTTTAAAATTGTCTTCCTCGTTAATGATGGGCTCCTCTGAAGCTTTATATGGAAATAGTACTATTTTCTATCAAAGGCAATGCTTTTTAAATTTAGTTTCTATTTCTAAGCCTGTGAATGTTTGCTCTGCTCTGCTGTGTTGCAGCAGATTTTAAAACTGGAGATTCCGAGCTCTCTGAAGAACCCAGCCCCTCGCTGATACGCTTTATTGCAAAGGGCACGAGAAAGTTTTCATTTTGTAACAAGTAACCCATGAAGCTGGCTGCTGGCACTCAGGCAGGAGAGTCCAGCCTCGTGCAGGCCACTCCGGGATGGACGGGGAAGCCACCTTCCTGTGCAGCCCCAATGTGCCTCCACGCAGCCCCCTTGGGCTCTCAGGGCTGTGGCCCACCCACGACTGCATCCATCACCATCGCCTACCTGGTTTTAGTGCAGCTGCTTTGGGGACCCAGGGCTGCCCAGAGGCACGCACGTGCACACAGGGACCCAGACCAATAGCTCAGCGCCCGCTGTGCCAGCTGCAGTTGCCAGGGCCTGAGCCTGCACGCGCACTGCTGCTCTGCTCCACCGTCTCGTCGGACCTCACTCACAACACTCACATGTTCCAAGAGTGTTTCCTGTTCACCAGGCTGGGGGCTGGGAATATGCAGGGGAAGGTCATGACATTCCTGCCCCTTTAGAGCTCAGAGTCCAGCAAGAGAGCATAGAAAGACATGGACATTGGGAGTGTGGGCCCTTCAGGTCACCCCATCCCTCTGGGGATGTCGGGAGCAGCTGCCAATCACCTGACACTCAGGATAAACAATCACCACTTTTCAGCTGTGACATTCCACCTAAAAAGACAGAAACCCTTTGAGGGGCCTCAAAAGAACCAATACACTGTTTGTTCTCAAGGACAAGCAAAATTATTGTTCTCTTCCTTGAAAAGTTGAATTTCTTTTCTAAAATATTCAAAGCTCAGTCCATGAACAAACTCCACTTTCAGCTTTTCCCACATTTGGGTTCCCACTCTCACCTTCTTGGGCGAGAGCAGTAGCGGACACTGGGGCATTGTGATTAATATCTGGCTCATAAAATTAAATTTTAAGCATCAGATTCTAGGGATCACATGGAGATGTTGGTCCCAGCTCTGCTGCTCACAGAATTTGACCTTGAGTACATGACCTCACACTCATGGGCCACAGTCTCCTCACGGAGGCAAGATCTCCCTCCCAGAATTGCCAGGATTAGATGTGACTGCATTCCAGAAATAACTGTAGTTACCAGCTGTTGAATTCTTCCAGGCATCAGGCATTAGCAATATTTGTAGTTGCTTTTTGTAATAAGGCTGTGGGGTGGGTACTAGTGTCTCCTTTATACTGATGAGATTACTGACACTTAAATCAATTAAGCAGTTTGCCCAAAGTCATGCAGCAGATTTGGGACCCACCACTCCCAGCTGCGTCTGACCCCAGGGTCCAGGCTTCCTCCTATTGCCTCACATTCTGATGCCGGGGGCAGGATGGCTGGCACATAATGGGTTCCCCAAAAGGGCTCGGTCACTGCATTTATTTGCTATGGCTGCGATAACAAAATACGATAGACTGGGTTCATTGAACAGCAGACATTTATTTTCTCCCAATTCTGTAGTCTGGAAGTCCAAGACCCAGGTGTTGGCTTGGTCTCTTCTGAGGCCTCTCGTTGGCTGGGGGACTCTGCCTTCTCATCCTGTGTCCTCACAGGGTCTTTTCTCTGTATGTCTGTGTCCTAATCTCTTCTCAAAAGGACCCCAGTCAGATCGGATTGGGGCCTCACCCATATGGCCTCATTTTATTTAATCACCTCTGTAAAGGTCTTATCTCCATATATGGTTACATATTCTGAGGTCCTGGGGGTTGGGATTTCAACACATGAATTTGGGGGGACACAATTCAACCCACTACAGTCACCACCTGTAATGGGTTAAATGGCCATCCCCAGACAGAGATGTGGACAAACTGATCTCTGAACCCTGTGAATGTGCCGTATTTGGAAAAGGGGTCTGCAGACGTGATTAGGTTAACCGTCTCAGGGTGAGGCCATTGGATCAGGGTGGGCCTGTAATCAAAGGACAGTGTGTTTCTGATGCGTACAGACATGAGACACACACTCAGAAGACAGGCCCCAGGACGACAGAGGCAGACGTCGAAGTGATGTGGCCACAAGCCCAGGACGGCCAGGAACCACCAGACGCTGGAGGAGACAAGCCCTGCCAACGTGCTGATGTTGGACTCTGGCCTCCAGACCCGAGGGATAGTAAGTGTCTGTAGTTCTTGGCCATCCAGTCTGAGCTCGTCCATTCCAGCAGCCGTAGGACAAACTGTGCCGCCCCTCCCTGGCTCACAGAGGCCAGGCTCACAGAGGCCAGGCTCACAGAGGCCAGGCTCACAGAGGCACATGCTGGGCACAGCAGCCAGGGTCTCAGAGGCTGACGCTGGACAGGACCCATATGAAGCAAGACAAGTCTCCGCTCTTTCCTCCGCAGGGAGCCCGGGGCTCCTGGATGCCCCCTGGAGAGAGTTCACTCCCACCTCCTCACCAGCAAACACAGCTGAGCTCTGCAGTCCCCTGCCGGGAATCTTGACTATTTCTTCATCGCAGCAACTCACCTCTTCTCTTCCTAGAGATGAAATAGCTGCATTTCCTATTCAGGATTTCATCTCTAGCTGCGTTATGTTATTCTGCAGAAACCTTTTGTTGTATTTCTGTGGGGTGACCACGGTCAGGCTTGATATGAAGGACCACTCTCTCTGAAAAGAGAGCTGTGACTTGGCATCATCGCTGCCTCTGCAGGGATTTTAAAAACAGGTTTCTCCTGAGCACATGTCCAGTGGATGGGGTGGGGGATACGGATTAGCCAGGAGTGAGTGGCGAGTCCCCGGGTGGGTTCTTTCAGGAGAAATTGCATCCAGCTCCTGTGAGGTCAAAGGCACTTGGCTGGGGGCACCCAAAATGGGGCTGCCTGTGGTGCTAAGAGCATTTGTGAATTTGAACTTCCATAAGCAAAGCCAGTGAACGCAGTGGAAGTAACGGTGTTTTAAGAGCGGTAACCAGAAATCCATTTGCAGAGTGAGTGATGACCTCTGCTACCTCCACTTGGCAAAGCCAGATTTTAGTATTTAGGCTTCGATTTAAATGCAGGAGACTCAGTGACTAAAGGATGCAGAGAGGGCAGCCCGGCGAGCAAACCTGGCCACTGCTCCGTTCATTGACACGCACGGGAACACTGCCAGGAGAATCCTGACTCACAATTACACAGTCGTTTTCCTCTCACCTTTAATTAGCAGAAGGCTCTCCGCTTTGTCCACCTTCACCCCAGCCAAGCCTGAGTGTCTGCTGAGGTCAAAAGGTAGCCTTGGTGCAGTTCTCCACACGGAGGCTCAGCATCTCCTGGTGTCTGGCCAACCTCTGCTCCCAGCCTTGGAGGACCTTCCACCCCACAGGGCAGCCCTGCTCCCCACACCAACTCCCGCCTGCTTCTGGCAACCTCAGGCCCCACACGCGTGGCTGAGGCTCACCCAGCCCTGTCCTCTTTCCCTCTACACCACCCACACGCCCCCGGAACTGGAAGGTCCTCCACGTCCAAACCACACATTCAAGCTGAGCCATCTCTGCAGGTCATTTCCTCGGTGCCTTCAACCCAGCAGCAGCTCTCACGCCTGCCTCACAGAAACACAGTTGGACCCGTGGCACCTCTCACTGCGGCCACCTTTCTCCTTTTCTGGCTGAGAATCTGGGCACTGCCTCACGGTCGTGGGAATGAAGTCACTGTGCTGGGACCCTCAGCAGCTGGGCGCCTCTCCCCTTCCCTCCACACACCCGCCCAACACCCGGCTCCAAGGGCGTCTGCCCAGCTCACCCCCGTAATACTGTGCACACTGACGCTTCTGGAACATTCTTCCCTCCACTGTCCCCTCGGGTAACTCCTCATGTTTCATACCTTGGCTTATGTATCACATCCTCAAAAAAGCCTTCTGTGATCACCCCCCTCACACACACACACACACACACACACACACACGGTGGAACTGGCCTTCCATGCCCCTCCTTCAGGTGTCATTGTCAGTTACAGCATCTCTGTCCCCTTGGTAGTGACCTGATCTCTTGCCCACAAAGCAATAGACCCCATGGGAGAGCCCATTGCTGCCCTGTCCTGGGCTCCCAGCACCGCAGCAGACCCCCCAGCCCGGCGGCTCAGCGTGTGTCCTGGAAGGTACCAGGGTTCCCCACATGACACATCCTCAGCACCAGTCGAACCGTCAGATGACAGCAGCCTGGCTGACACATGACTGTAACTGCCTGGGAGGTTCAGGTGAGAAGCACTCAGCCGAGCCTTCCCGGGATGGCTGGTAACAGGAGCCGTGAGACAGTGAATACTTGTTGTTCTCAGCTGGTCAGTGTGAGCGATTTGCTACATAGCACTTGATAACTGAAGAAACATGCCTCCTGTCTCCTTCCAAATTCACCCACCAGGTAGGTCCCTTGGAAGGAGCAGGTGAAGGACGATGAGGAAACATCAAGAGGGATGAGCATTGCCCTCGGCATCCTCAGCTCTTTAGTTCCTTTTAACCTTCCATTCGGCCTGTTATCAGCCAATAGTGACCACCAGGGTGTCCCCCTGCCACCAGAGCCAACCTCTGGCTTTGTATATCCCCCCAGGGCTACTGGTAGTCAGTGTGGATTTCCCCCCAGAAGTCTCTCAAATGGCTCAGCGGATAATCGAACTAAATCTATGCTTAAAGCGGCAATGTACTCTCAAGTCTATTCCCCACGTGCCATGAACAGCGTCCGAGGTGGCCCCCAGCAGACCCCGCCATGGGCCTGCCCCCCCAGAATGCCCTCCCAGGGGTGTTAGCAGGACCTAGTCATGGCTCCTAGCCAAGAGAACACGGCAAAAGGGACAGGTGTCCTTTCTGAGATTACATTACATAAAGACCATGTCTTCCATCCTGGGCACTTGTGTTCTCTCAGTTGCTCACTCTGAGCTGCCCTCTGGAGAGACCCTCGTGGCAACGACCTGAGAAAAAGCTTTGACAAACAACCAGGGAAGAGTGAAGAACCTCCATGTGACAGCCCACGAGGGGCACAGTCCTGCCATCAACCGCGTGAGAAAACTTGGGGCCGATCCTGCCCCAGCCCAGCCTTCAGATGAGACCACAGCCATGGCCAAGAGCATAAATGCAACTTCCCAAGAGGTCTTGAGCCTCAAGGTCCAGCCAAGACACGCCTGGGCTTCTGACTCACAGAGCTGGGATAACGAGGGCTTGCTTTAAGCTGCTGAACTGTGAGGTCATTTATTATCCAGCCACACACAGAAAATGCACAATCCCAATACGTCCTGCTACTCTACCCAGCACAACCCGTCAGAGCTTCTGCGACAAATTTAGAACTACGTAAGTAGTAGAATGTGAAACAGAGAAACAGATTCTCCATAATAAAATGCTGAAAACATAAAATAGGACACTACATCCAAGTATAAACTCTCCTAGAGTTATGAACTTCCTGGGATGGAGGCTTAAATTCTAAAGATTAACTCTCCTTGCAAGTAAAAGTCCAAAAACATTAATGCCCAAAGGGATTGAATCCCTTTGCCCAAGTTAATAAACATTCAAAGAATCATCATTATTTCCAATGTCCTTTTCTGCTAATTCTCAGCCAGGTTTCTTCTTCATGCCAGGATGGAGTTGGGGTTCCATGAACCCCTGGCTATGGGCTGGCAGTGAGTGTCTCTCACTCAGACGTGGAATTAGCTCCGTGAAGTGTCCCCTTATCCCAACATTTTAAGATTCCCAGTTGTTACTGGGACAGACAAGAGGCTACAGCACAGGCCTCGAACCCACCAGACAGAAATCCAGCCAAGCCTTGGTCCCTAGAGAATCATCCCAGGGAAAGGCTCCTTCCAGAACCCAGTGCTCAGTGCTGCCAAGCTCTCTAGGACGTGGTGGGTCTGGGAGAAGGAGGTTGATGTAGAAACCCTTCTTGGCTTTGCTTTCAGGGGATGCCAGCCAGTCAATGCCAGGGTCCAACATGCAGGGTCCGAGGACACAAACATAAGTGGGAAAACTTTCTGAGCAGGACATCGATCCTGAGTGCGCCTTCCTCCAGTGGGGAGACCCACGGACTGCAGAGTTCCCAAAGCCACCTTTTCCTGTACTGTATCGGTGGGGGGTGGGCCTGGTCTCCGAGCAGCGGTGTCGTCCCCACCGTCTTGTGAGCAGGCATTTCCTCCTGTCCCACTGGCTGTTAGCAGTGCCCCTGGCTATGGAATTTCTCTTGTCTAAGGCACCTGCCCCTAGGGAAACCTGTGCCTGCCCAGAGAACACCCTGTGGGAGGGGCACGGAGCCAGTGGAAAAGCACCCGAGTCCCAGGCTAGACCCTCTGCAGCCCCCTTGGTCCCGCGTGCAGAATGGAGGCACCGCCAGTGTACGCGGGGACACCCATGGTCCTTACTGCTCCCAGCGCCAGGGACCTCACCCTTACCATAGAAGGAGGACTGTCGTGGTTCTGTCCTCCTGTCCCCAAGGCCCCAAAGAGGCTGCTATTCCTACCACCAACGCTTGCCCCATCCACCCAACCTGCCCTCTGCAGCCCAGCAGCATCTGGCCCAGGCCCCTGCCGCCTGTGTGGCCTCCCTGAGGCCACGAGCCCCTGTCTCCCTAAAGGTGGAGCCTAATTCATCCAGGCAGCCACGTGCCTATGGACAAAGCCCGCGGCTGCCAGCGCCTTTAGGATGAAAGCCCGTGTGCCTGGAGCTTGGCCGAGCACTAAGCTTGGCTGTGCCGAAAGCCGCCATGGTCAGCAGTGTTTTCTTTTTCTGTATGTAATTTGTGAAGAATCAGACCCAGAGCACCAGAGCTGAGGTGTCTGGGCTGACACCACAACACTGCAGCCTCCTGCCTCCTCTGAACTTAGCGTGAAGCTGGGTAGGGCCAGGAGGTCGCCCTCTGTGGGCCCTCATCTGGGGCACTGACGAGCGAGAGAGGACCAGACACTTTCTTACTTGGACCCCAATGGAGAGAACAAGCCCAGCGTCCTGACGGACCTCACAGGGAGGACTGTGCTGGGGCCGGAGAGTGCCAAGCGGGTCCCCTGCCCTCAGCTCAGCTTCCCTGAGGGACACCAGGGGCAGGGAGAGAGGGTGAAGGGCTGGGGAGACTGGTGTTAATAGGGGACAGCCAGGCTGCCTCCGTGACCCTGAATAATGTCACGGCCCCCCTGGGGAGGGTGTTTGTGGCCCCTGGAGCTGTGTCCATGGTCTTGTCCTTCTGTGGCCACCCCTGCCCATCCAGCAATAACTCATCACCACCAGCTGCCTAATGGCCAGCCCAGGGCGGAGCCAACCAAAAGGCCTCCGGGCCCAGCTGGACCCTGGTGAATTCCAGAGGCACTTGGGTAAGTGTGGGTTGCCCTGACTTAACGCCCTCCCACACCCCAGGGCGCACTCGTGGCCCCTCCCCACCCGCCTGAACCCTCCGCCACCTGCCCCCCCCCCTTCTACCTGCTGATGTTCTGTTTCCCCTTTTGGCCCCGTCCCCGCCTCCAGCCGTCATGGTGACACCCCGGGCCTCCCATGGGCGACAGGTGATGTATGTGACAGATGAGGTGTCTTTCACACACACTACAACGTAGCTTTGCACCCCCAACTCCAGCGGCCTCCAGCCGCCCTGGCTGAGCGCCTCCCCCATCGGCTCGAAGCACCCAGACGTCCTGCACTTCTGCATCTGGTCAGCAGACGGGCATCGGAGCTGTTCCACCAGTCCATGCGGCGGGCACCTGGGACACGCGCTGGCTGGAGATGTGGCTGGGTGGGGTCAGGTCATGAGGGCATCCATCTGAGCTGCACCTGCCATCAGCCTCCTGCGCTGCCGTCACTGAGCCAGCTCAGAGCAGGCGCCAGGGCCCAGATTGGGGACCAGCCTCCCTGTCCTGCACTTGGCTCTGCAGCCCAGGCTGCTGTCCCCACCCAGGGACCTCACATTGAGCCTGTTTCTCTCCTCAGAGGTCACTGTCACCAGCTAAGGTCATCCCTAAAATGTCGTGGTTGCCCTTGATAACCAGTGACTCTGTCACACCTTCATCTGTTCAAACCTCCGCTGAGGGGGCTGGATTTGCAGCCAGTGCCGCCTTCTGGGGCCACGGCTCCCCTGGGTTCACTCTCGGGGCAGAGAAAGCCGCCCTCAGGCTCTGAGCTACTCACTGGGGGTTCAGGGACCTGGGAGACGAGCCGGGGCGCCCTCTCCACCCTACACCTCAGTGAGCTGAATTTGAAAAGAGAAGAGGCTTTCTGTCCCTGGACTGGAGCCCCAGGGCTGCCTCCCTGGGAAGAAGAATGTACTGGATCCGGACGCCCTCCGAGCCGGCCGGTGACCACCGTGGAGGGCCGTGTGGGGACACTGAGTGTGCAGGTGGGAGCCCCAGGCCCTGCGACGTGAGGTACCCACAGGCCCTCGGGGGGGCTCCACACACCGCAGCTGAGGGCTGAGTGTGCAAACCAACCCCTCCACACTCCCACTGCACCGCAGGCAGCAGTGGGTCGCTCGCTCTAAGAAACGACAAGCAGTCGCTCCTGGCGGATCAGAAAGGCTGGGTGAGGCTGAGTCGGGGGAGCCAAAGGTGGGGTTCAAGTGGCAGGCGCAGGAAAGGTGGCTGCACACTCCAGTCCTGACTCTCAGCTGAGCTCTTCCCGAAGCACAGCCCAAGGGGCGTTCTTGTGCCCGCTGACCTGCCAGGGGCTGACCATAAAGGGCTGACCGAGAGCAGGAGGAGTGATCGAGAGTCAGCCCCGCTCAGCACGAGCCCAGCGGCCGGCACCCTGGTCCCTGCGGTGGGATGTGCCCTATTTCTCTAAGGAGCACACTGTGGATGGGACGCGGAAGGCATGAAGTGACTAAGTGTAAGTGCCCTGAGTTCTGCCTGCAAGCACAGCTGTAGCATCTGTTCATGAGGCATCTAGAGAGCGCCTGTTGTATACCAGGGTCTACGCTGGGTTCTAAGGTCACAGAGATCAATCTGGAGGAAGGGGAAGGAGAGGTAGGCGGTCAGCCAGGACAGTGCCGTGTGTCAGGGCGGTACCCCAGGCGTGCGTCTCGTTCCGTGACAGCCCCCGGGGACAGGCTGGCTGGGCCGGAACACAGGGGGGGAGAGACCCGTGACGCTGGCACTCCCCAAGCGAGCCAGTACAGCAAGTCCCAGAGAGGGACAGGACTCACCCCAGGCGCCCCTGTCACACCCTCAGCACTGGGACCGTGATTGATTCTTTCTGGAGGACAATGATTTAGAAGCAGAGCATAAAGTCTGGAACAAGCCCAGCTTTGAGCCATTTGGCAGAGTCCATTGATCACATGTGGGTCTTCAAGGTCATGCTTCTGATGAAGAAGGATAAAAACCAAGGCGTTAATTAAACCAAATTCCAGGAAGCACAAAGCGTCCGTACATGTCTCATCCTCCATCCTTCTGAGCCTGGGCCCCAAATGCCCTCTCCCATCGACTGCACATTCCCAGGCGTCTGCAGAAGTGGCCTGAACATGTCTTCCCAGGAGCACGTGCTGAGTCGGCAGGCCGCAGGCTCTGTGGGGTCCCCACCGTCTCCCCTTGGGTCCCAGCAGCCAGCACCCTCGCCTTTGTGGGGGTGTCCTCAGGCTGCAGAGCCCGTTTCCCACGTCTTGGCCGGCCGCAAGTGCCAGGAACGAACATGGCCCACACGCCGGGGCCGGCCTGAGCAACGCTGGTGGGCATGGTGGTTTAACGACCCGGGCCCGCCATGCCCAACGGCCCTTGGCGAGGACCAGTTCCCAGCATTTACTGTGGAAGCTGAACTAATGTCTGCCCAGTGCAGTGTCTCCCCAACACCACACAGCCCTCGCTCGCTCTGTCCTGTGCAGCTCCTCGCCCTGTCCTCCGAGCTTTGGCTCAGGGGCTGCTCCTGGGGAACCCTCAAAACGAGACGCAGGACACAAAGTCCTCTTCAACATGTGGCTGTGTTTGAATCCCTTCTTGTGCCGGCAAACACTTCAAATCAATGGCAGCGGACGCTCCGGGACCATGTCTCCCTTTCAACAAGCAGGTTTTCTGCCCGCCGCGCTAAAGCCTGTATCCCAGGAGGAACACACATTCAAGCTTTGTCACGTCCTAAGTATGTGACCGCCGAGAGACCCTTACTCCCGAGGCAAGTCCTTCACTTTTACGACAGAATCGTTGCATGGAGGTTGGGAGACGTGATGTGTAAAGCTTGTCGGCTAAAAGTGACAACTGCCCCTCCCCATTCATTCTGGTCCAGGTCCAGGGGTCATCAGCTTTCCTCAAATCCATTCACCCAGAGACAGCTCTATTGCATGAAGCGAGGTCTCCACTTGCAAAGTGGATACTTTATTACGATTGACATTTCCATGTCAACATCCCCGGAAGCCCTACTTTGCACTGGCTTTGTTTTCAGCGCTGTGCAAATAGTAACGCATTCCAGGTTACAAAGTAGCTCACTCGCTGCGTTCATCCTCCTGCTCTGAATGAGGAGAGTGAGGCACAGAGAGGTTTCATAACTGGCCTGAGGTCACACAGCTAAGAGTCAGAGCCAAGACGTGAGCCCACACATAGGACCAGCTCTCAGACTCCCTGCGAAACGTCCCCTCAGAGCCCAAGGGACTGGCCACACATCTAACACACACGCAGGAGACCAATAACCAGGGGAGGGTAACTCCATCACAGGCTGGTTAACCCCTCTCTCTATTGAGATCACGTCTCAGCTGGGGTATTTTTAGGCCGTCTGACATTAGGATTCGTTAATGTTGAGACTGTATTAAACTCAGACCTACTTACCAAAAATACCCCCACGCGCATATTGCCTCTAACACTTACACGAGAGAACTGTCAGGAGCAACATGAGTCGGCCCCTCGCCTGCCGAGCTTTGCGTGGACACCACCTTGGTTTGCAATCTTAGGGAGGGGGACATCTTGGCTCTCGTCGGTCGCAGGTGGTGCCATGTTTGAGGTCTGGTTCTGAGAGACCATCCTAGGCCTTTCAGTATCGAGGGGGGACCTCCAACATGGATTTAAAAAAAAAAAGAATAAAACCAACAGAGAAACAGAGGAAATAACAGATTCCCTAGTTTCCTTAAACAAAGTGAGAAAGGGGCACCTGGGAAAGCTCGCCCGGGACGCTAACGCACCTTTCCTTGTTCAGTTCCCGCTGCTTCCTACCCTGGTCAAGACAATAATGTCAAAACAGCAACGATGAACACGTGATTGAAGTCCAGGAAAGGAGACGAGGTCAAAGGAGGAGGGGGGGACACCTGCCGAGCTTTCCTGTGAGCCGGGCTCTGCCCCTGACCACCCACGTCTCCAACTTCATCCGCACCAGCTCTTGGGAAGTAAGAACTGCCTCTGCTACTCAGAGAGCAGCAAAGTGCGAAGCGGGGAGACTCCCAAGGCCACACCCCAGCATGTGCCTGTAGGGCCCCAGCCAGCTCAGGCTCGAGGTGTGTCCTGCGCAGGCTGCCTCCCAGGATGAGCTGGGAAGGATCCAGTAACGTGAGTAACCGCACGAGGGGCCACAGGGCCAGGGCCAGCTGGGCGGAGAGCACGGCGAGGTCAGCCTCCCCGGAGCCCGACAGCGCTACCTCAGGCCGGACAGGTGTGTCGGGCACCTGTGAGGCACCGCAAGGGTGCAGACCCCGCGGCCTGTGCAGAGAGTGGAGCCATTTGTCCCACGATGGGGAATCTGTCCACAGTGCAAAGGGGGTGAGCAAGTGAGGGGGGATCAAGGCTGGAGACCCCGTCGGGGACAGTGCCGTGCGCTGGACAGAGGCCAAGCGTCGGAGAAGGGCTCAGCCTGGCCCGTCGCCCCCCACGATGGACGCGCCCCCGGCCCTTCCAGTCCCCTCCTTTCCGGGTGCCGTGCAGCCACCATGGAAGAGCTTCTCCTGTTTTCTGCCAACAGGGACAAAAGCCTCCTTCTCAGTAATGGAGCCTCATTCTGGGCGCCTGACAACAGGAGCCACAGCTTCTGTGGATGTAAATTCATACCCGCCGGGACCAGCAGGCAGCCTGCAGGCGGGGACGGGGACCAACCGTGACCAGGACCTTGGGGAGGCTGGCAGCTCAGTACACGAGCCTCTTGCTGACACGTGAGGGGAACGGAGACTCCAGTGAAGTGGCCACTCCCAGGTCACTGCCCCCGGAAGCCACCCTGAGGGACTGGTGCACGGACACAAGGTCCCATGTGTGGAACTGCAGAGGCTCCTGTTCACAGGGCCTAAGGCAGGTGCTAACACTGCAGCTGGAGCCTCCCCTTGTCGCCTGATCCCGAGCCCCGTGGCCTCGGGCACCCACAGCCACTCACCCTCCCAGGCCACTCACAGGGCTGTCTTGGGATGGGAGGGAAGGGCCTGTCAGCCCCCTGCAGGGAGGTCACAGGGACACAGGTCAGAGTACAGCCCGGGGTCCCCCCCACCCCGGCTCTGGCCTCCTCTGGCTTCCTCTGGTCCACAGAACACACCGCGGGAGGGTGTGTGAGTCGCGAGGCTGGGCCTGGGGACAGCTCGGAGCCCCCACCATTGCTCGGGGAGTCCTGCCTGGAGACCGCAGGGACAGAAAAGGGTCCAGCCGCTGGGGGGACGTAGAGGAGACCCCCCAGCACACGGACACCAGGGCTTCCGGGCTGAACTGGGTCCTGGGGACGCCTCCCTGGACCCAGCAATAACCTCTCTGCTTGGAAACTCACTTAGGTCAGGTCATTTCACCCCACAGACAGACAGACTCTCTCCTGGAGGCGTTAATCGTGTCACGATGGACAGCAGCAGAATTCAGGACAGCCCTGTGCCGCCCGATGACAAGGGGATGGTTATGCCCACGTTTCATAAACCTGCCACCACAAAACCCTGATGTTTCGGGACTGGGAGAAACGTCCCCTGTGAGAAAAATTGGGGCTGGCTTCATTTTTGTTTTTGAACTTTATATACGCTTTAGGGAAATACTTGAGAAGCAATATATATGCATACAGTGTGTATATGTAGCTTTCCAGGCAGTCACCTGAGAGGTACCGTTCCTGCAGGCGTCCAGCTCCCCACGGGCCGTGGTCACCACACAGCCCCCGCCAGAGCCCGACCCCCACTCTGTCATCACGCAGGCCTCCTCCTTTCACATCGTTGTGGTGACTGACAGTGTCCATTCAGCTGATGCTACATCTGCTGGCCACTGTCATTGCTACCGGCTGACAAAGGGAAGCTTTCAAGGGAAACTACTCATGTGCTCTCTCGTGAGCTTCCGTGCACCCCACTGACGGGCTTGGGACGGGGGCGGCTGTGACAGGGAGGCAGGCTGGGGTCCCACACAGACAGTCCTACTCGCTCACGTGAGAGTCGGGCGGTTCCGACGTCCCCTGCACCGAGCCTCCCACGTCTTCTGTCCCCTGCGGCACCACACACAGCCTCAGCGCAGGTTCACGGCCCCAAGTGGCTGCCTCTGCTTCAGCCATCACATCTGCATCCCACCAGCCGGAAGGAAGAAAAGGAAACAGGTCACTTCCCCTTGAGGGGCGCACACACAGCTTCGGGGGTTCTGTTGGCGAAAACTGTCTCCCAGTCACATCCAGCTATGATGAGGCTGTGAAAAGAAGCCTTTATTTTGGGCAACCTTGTGCCCGGTGATAACTGGGGGTGCCATTATGAGGGGAGAGGGACAGAAAGGACACTGGGGGCAACCAGCAGTCTCTTTAAAAATGAATAATATGTATTAATGTCATAAATTCAGTAAAACTTTGAGTGCACTGGGTTAAATAAATTATGTTCCTTCTTCTTTCATGAATATACTGATTAAAATAAATACATGTTATTTTTTAGAGCAGTTTTAGGTTTACAGAAAAATTGAATAGAAAATACAGAGAGTTCCCAGGTATTACACACACACACACACACACACACACACACACACACGGAGTTTCCTGTCATTAACATCTTGCATTAGTGTGGTGTGTTAGTTGATGAACCAATATTAATATATTATTGTTAACTGAACTGAAACCCATAGTTTACATCAGGGCTCACCCACTCTTGGGGTTGGACATTCTATGGGTTTGGACAAATGCATAATGACACGTATCCGTCATTATAGTGTCACACAGAGAAGTGTCACTGCCCTAAAAACCCTCTGAGCTCTGCCTGTTCACCCCTCCCCCGACCCCTGACAACCACTGATCCTTTTACTGTCCCCATAGTTCTGCCTTTTCCAGAAGGTCTGGAGTTGGAATCATACAGTGTGTGGCCTTTTCGGATTGGCTTCTTTCACTTACTGACATGCATTGAGGTCCCTGCATTTCTTTTCAGTGCTGAATGACACTGCTTGTCTGGATGGACCCCAGTTTATTTCTCCATCACCTTCTGAAGGACGTCTCAGTTGCCTCCAAGTCTTGAAATGAATGAAGCTGTTATGAACATTCATTTCTTTATGTGGACGTGCTCTCAACTCAGTTGAGTAAACACAGAGGAGCACGATTGCTGGAGCGTGTGGTGGGAGAGTGTTTGACTTTGTACGAAACCTTCCATCCGGCCTCCACGGGGCTGCACGGCTGCGTCCCCACCGTCAGGGAGTGAGAGTCCCGGTCACTCCTCGTCCTCGCCAGCACCGAGTGTCGTCAGTGCTTTTTAATTTTAACCATTTTAATCAGTGTGCTGTGACACCTCATTGTTTTATCTCACGGTTCCCTAGTGTCACGGGCTTATTGGCATCTATACATCTTCTTTTGTGAGGTTTCTGTTCAAATCTTTTACCCACTTTTTAATTAGGTTCTTTTCTTATTATTGAATTTTAATAGTTCTTTGTAGATTTTGGACACAAGTCCTTTATCAGATGTGTGCTGTGCAAATATTGTCTCCCAGCGGGCGGCTCTTAGCAGCATCTTGTGCTGAGCAGAAGTTTTTAATTTTAATGAAGCTCCACTTATCATTTTTTTTTTTCTTTCATGGATCTTGCTTTTGGTGTTATAGCTAAAACCTCATTATCAAACCCAAGGTCACTTAGATTTTCTCCTATGTTGTCTTCTAGGCATTTTATAGTTTGCCTTTTACATTTAAGTCTATGATCTATTTTGAGGTACGTTTTTGAAAGTGTAAGGTCAGTGTCCAGATTAAGCTTTTGCATGCAGGTCTTGTGAATATTCTTGCCCCCGTTAAATATGAATTACGAGGACCACAAAGAAAGCGGGAAATACTGTGATGTGACGCTAAGTGGAAAGAAGCAGGCTGGTCTCATCTCCGCCGTATCTCAGGTGCAGAAGTTGCGTCTGGGTTGGTAAAGGGGGGATGGGGGATAAGAGAGAGGGGAGGGGGCTGAAAGCAGGGTGGGGCAGGATGGTCCCTGCAGACGTACCCCAGGGCCTTGGGGCTGCATGCTTGTGTCATGGGAGGGGACAGATGGACTGGCAAGGCCTGGGAGGGGACCTCCATGCTATGTCCCTGAGCTGGGGAGAGGGCCAAACAAAATGATGGGCAGGGAAGGGGATGGCTGGCACGCAGGGTGCTTCTGCTGTAAGAGAAAAGCCACCTGCTGGGTGCCGTGCTGTCACCAATGCTCCATTGGCAGAAACAGGGCTGCATCTGAGAATCCTGATAAGAAGCAGGTCTCCTGAGCTCCGAACTCAGGTGGCTCTCAGAGCTGTAGAGAGACAAGCTGCACGAGAGCCATTCACCCTCCTGAGGCCGAAGCCCCACACCTCTGCCTGAAAACCTGGGCCTGGCGAATGCAGGTGGATGGTGTGAGACAGAGGACCCTGTCCTGAAGATCCACTGGCCTCAACGGCCCTGACCCAAAGCAGGACAGGCCCCATCGCCTACCTTTCTCTTGGGCCCCATGTCTCCCTGAGGACAGGTATTAGCCGACTGACATCCCGCATTTTCTGGCCCACCCTTCAATTCCCAGCCCTCTCCTAAGGGTCAGCCTTTTGCCCACAGATCCCAACATGCCGCTGACACCAGCCTGGGTGGTGTCCTGACCACAGCCCCGCCTGGGGCCTCCAGAGCCCCTGAGCGGGCAAGTTTCCTGAGCACTGCCAGGGCCTGAATACCCAGCATCTATGAAGCCTAAAGGAGCTGCATAAAAATAAAAAGGCCCTGGTGACCATCTGTGATTGCCTTCACTCCAATTAGATGACTTACGAAAACAAGGCTGAGGGTGAAAGCAGCAATGGCGGTACCCTTCCGGGGCTGCCAAAGGCTTGTGCACCCAGAGCCTGGCTCCCTGCTGGAACCAGACCAGGTACCGACACCTGGGTGTCCGGCCACCACGCAGAGAGGGCCGAGATGTGGGTCCTGCCCCCGAGGGGCAGCGTCGAGGTTTGGAAACAACTCTTTCGTTCCTGCCAGGGGTGCTTGTTTTGAGTTCCGTGCAGACCCCTGGGGGCTCCCTGGCTTGGTGGAATATTAAAGACCCAGTTTGTTTAGTCTGGAACATAGAGGGTGGACGTGGTGATGAGAGCAGAATCCAGAGAGGAGGGAACGGCACAGTCGTGGCGCCTGGAGAAAGAGCGAGACGCTTGTCCCCAGACCCTGGCCCCACACGTCCACCACAGACAGCGCCAAGACACACCTGGGACCACCATCTGTCCACCTGTCTGCCATCAGCATGCTGGGCCCGGGCTGCCCTGGGCCTCAGTCGTCACTGAAGCCAGCCTCCCGCCCAGTCCAGGAGCCCTCCTGGTGAGTCTAGACCGGTGGACGGCCCCTCTGCTCAGAGACACCCATGGACGGGATCCTGCTGGCACCTCAGGACATCTGGACTATTCCTACATCACAACATTCTTTCTTACATTAATCCTGTTAACTAGGACTGGTTGTCCCCAGCTTCCACCTGTCACAGCTGTGCCGATTGCTTTCAGTCAGTCGTTCAGTTCCCCCTCCTCGGGAAAGGACAGGTCCTTGTGCGTCTGCAACCAGCTATCATTTCCCGTCTCCCCCACCAACTCTGCAGCCCGAGGAGAGCAGAGCTGACACATAGAGGCTCCCACGGTTTCTCAAGTGTTTTATTTGGGTCAAACCACAGTTGCTCCATGTAGAGATGGAGAAGCCGGGGTCCGGAGAGTTCTGCTGCTTGCCCAGGGTCACGCAAGGACATGGAGGTGCTGACGCAAACTCAGTCGGTCTGACACTGGGGCCACCTTCTCGCCAGGGCCTGCAGAGCGGTGGCCTGTCTTGTAGAGCTGAGCACCCCAATCCCATCAGCGCCCGTCAGGACTCCAATCCCTCGCCCCGCCATCCGCCGTCTTCTGCAAAGTTACCCTCAAGGCCCCGCCTCAGTCACAAGGGCAGCTCAGCTCTGGTCCTCTTCTGGATCCATTCGAGTGCTTTCAGGGCAGACAACAGCATGCCTGGCCAGCGTCAGTTTAGACCCTGGGGTAGACGGTGCAGGGCTGGGGCTGGAACCGCCTGCAAGAACCCAGCCTCTTTTTGTCTTTGCTTTCCTCCATCCTCAGCCACGGACAGGGCCTGTCGCCTCATGTCGGCAAGAGGGCTGTTCCCCTCCCAGCGTGACGGCCCATAGGAACAAAGGGGACAGACACACGCTTTCTCCTCAGGCTGCCGTGGTTTGATTCAAGAAGGAAGCACATGTCCTTGGACGACTCCTCCAGACTAGGTTTTATCCCCTCCAAAGACCAGTCACTGGCCGGGAGAAATGGAATGAGCGTGGCAGACTGAGACCCAGCCTCCTCCTTCCCTGGGTGGGGGACACTGCTGCTGGCCTCCTGTGTCCCCCGAGCTGCTTGGCGACCAGGAGTTCTGTCAGCTGGAAGTGGGGGCAGGTCCAAGGTGCCGACCAGTCACGAGGTCACAGAGGGTGTCAGCTTCACCCTCTGATATGCGATCAGCCTGACGTGCCAACGCCAAGTCTCTGTTGGAGAGTCTCCTTTTCTGAGTGATCAGAAAGTTTAGCAAGACTACCAACAATTTAATGCTGGAATCTCAGGTCGCACCTGGCAGCAGGATGTGGTGTCCATAGAAGGTAGACAGGAAGAGTCACCAAAAGGGGTCCAATAAATATGGAGGTACATGGAGGGAGGGAGGGAAGAAGACAGGTGCACAGGTGAGTGGGTGTAAGGAAGACAGGAGGGGGGAGGGGTGGTGGACAGGTGAATGGGTGGGTGAATGGGTGGGTAGATGGATAGACGGATGGGTGATGGGTAGATGGATGGATGGATGGATGGACGGGTGACGGATGGGTGGATGGATGGATGGATGGATGATGGATGGATGATGGATGGGTGATGGATGGGTGATGGATGGATGGGTGAAGGCGAGCTATTTCAGAGAACTCCTTTGGAAAGTGCTTTGTCTCCTTTTCTCAATTCCTGAGGAACTGGCTTTGGTTGAAAACTGCCCAAGCAGAGTGCCGAGTGCTTTCTCTGTCTTTTAAACTCTTGTGGGGTTATCTGAGCTATGAGCAAAGCACAGCTCCCAGGACGACTAGAGCCGGAAAGTGCTTGTTCCCATTGTCATGCTAAAGCAGGTAGGTGACAGCAGAGCTGTCTGAGGTGGCCTTTACTTCCCACTGGCACTTCCTTTGACTCCAGCCTTGAGACCACTTCTGGCCATCCTCCACGGGATGGGGGAGCGGGTACTCCGGCAGGATGGCCCAAAGAGCATCCTTGAAGGATAAACCAGCTCACCTTGTGTGTCCTGGGTAAAATCCACTCTTGTCTGGGGGTGGGGGTGGGCTGGGCTTGGGTCTGCCATATGCCCCCCAGCTTTGCCTTCATCAAGGACTCTGGGCGGGGCCAGGGTCTGTGCACAGTGACAGCTGCAGGCGTTTGGCACAAAGGATGGAACGGTGAATACAGGAGCTGCACCGCACACTGGGCTGGGCTGCCCAAGGGTGCAGGGTGGGGGTGACTCCCTCTGACCTGGACCTGCCACTGAGGGACACCAGCAGGCCCTCCCAGGTGTGTGCTGTGGGGAGGGGCCTCACCTGACATCACCGAAAAGGTCCAAGAAGTGGGAAGAGGCTCAGCAGTGCCAAGGCAGGGGCCTCCCAGACCCCACCAGGCTCACGCAGAGGTTCAAAGGCCCTGTGCTGCAGAGGACGCAGGGCCGTCCCTTACACGGGTGGCGGTGCCCAGCTCAAAGCCAGGGGCCGCAGGGTGGAGGGCAGGCTGCCGGGTGAGGAGACGGGGGCCGTGCTGGGCTGCGGGTGTTGGGCCTGAGAACGAGAATCCCACCCATTGCCGGTTTTTTATGGGCCATCTGTGCCTCTGTGGTTATTTCTTCCCTGTTTTCCCCAGATCTCAGCAAAGTCTTTTGGAAAATTCCAGGCTGGCTCAGCTGTGCTGAGAACAGGGACGCTTCAGGGATTGTGTGAGCAGTACCTGTAACCAGAGCTCCGAGTGCCCCAGCGGGAGGCGCCGGCCCCGGGACTGGCTGGGGGATGTGAGGCTCGTCCTCAGACACTCCCCACCCCAGGGGCTCTTTGAGCTCCGGCTTCAGAGGCTCCAGGGGCTGTTGGGGAACTTAGGTTTGAGTTTAACAAGGAAAGCGGTTCCTGCAGCTAAAAGGGGCGGCGGTGCCACAGCCCCTCCCGTGTCCCCCTGAACAGCTTCCTGTCCTGAGGTCTCCATGCCCCCGTCCCATCTGTGACATGAGGGTGCAGAGGCCTAGTGTGCAGAGCCGAGGGGACACCAGACAGCACCCAGAAGCCCACACGTGCGCACAGAGCCAGTCAGTGAGGGCCGGAATCCCCATTGCCCACCAGGTCTACCCCACCACAGGCCGCAATGCCCGGAGAGGGCAGGAGGGAAACTTCCAGAGCACCACCACAATGAGGACAGTGCAGGTGACAAGCTGAGTCCTAAGACCCTGCCACCCGTCGTGTGGTCACTGAGTCCTCACACGCCCTGCCCACACCACACGGGACCCTCCCGCCCACGGAAGTGAAAACCGGACCCTCAGCTACAACACTGAATGCAAGAGGTTGAACCTTTTCTGAGAAGAGACGGACCAAGGCTCTCAGGCCAGGAGACGGCAGAAGGGGGTCACGTGCCGTGTGCCTACCAGTAATAGAGCTTGGCCGGCCTCTGCCCCCACCTCTACGTGCTTGGACTGTCCAGTGGGAGGCGTATCTGTGTCACATGCTGAGCCTTAGGCCACTCCTGGTTTGTACTGAGCTGATGTCACCGGGTCTGTGCTATGGGGATGACCCAGGATGGGGACGGTCATACCAGAAACCCACCATGGGACTGGGAGGCGGGGGTTCTGAGCCTGGGGGAGCAGCCCAGCCTCCCCATCTACCGGAGGGGAGGGCGCTGCGATGGGCTTCAACCTGCTGACCCTTCACTCAGTCAGCCTCACCTCCGTAATGAAACCACAATCACAGCCTCGGACCCCGGAGCTCAGGTGAGTTTACCTGGTTGGCAATATCCTGTGTGCTGTCTGTCACACAGGGACGTACCTGGAGGGAAAGGTGACCCTGGCAACCCTCCCAGCTGAGCACTGCTCCTGTCGGATGTGTGTCCTTTTGCCACAATAAAACGATGACCACAGGTGTAGCGCTGTCCATCGTGCGACTTGTTCTAGCGAATTATTGAACCTGAGGACATCAGGGGAGAACCCCCGGACTTGTACCCAGCTGGTCAGAGGGAGGCCTGCGGATGCCACCATTGCAGCTGGTGTCAGAAGGGAGGGAGTCGCGGGAAGACGGTGCCGAGCCCTGGCGTTCGTGTCAGAAGCTCTCGCACACACAGACACAACATGAGGTGTGAAAATGGGGCATCCTCCAAGAGTTATTGGATAAAAGCAAATAAAGCACAGACTTGGCAATTTTAAGTTCTCACACTATAAATTTCAATTTAAATAAAATTAAATGGAATTGAGTATCAATGTACATTGTTAATCTCTTAATTCTACAATGGAAGTATATTATAATCCTACATAAGATGACCAAAATAACAGAAAAAGAAAGGCCTACCACTCCTAGTAAGACCCGAAGGTCTGAGGGTTTCATAAATACCGGCCTGATGGCGTGAAACTGTCTCTCACTCTTTAGGAAACAGAATAAAGAAAACGGATGAAGCTTAAAACAATGGGGCTGATGTAATCATCAAACAAAATAAGACCACAAGGAGAGGGATTCTATTTTAGGCCAATATCCAATAATTCATGAACGTTGCAAAAATTATCTTAGTCTGCTCACAAAAATCCCAACACATTTTCAAAAGGGAAAATTGCGGAGTTCATTTTCTCACTAAATTTAGAATTTATAGTTAAAGCAAACACACAGTCTATAGGTCAAAAATTGGGGGATAGGGCCCAACTGTACTTAGAAGGGCAAATTCTTAGTCCCTTTGTGTAAAAACAATGCAGGAGGGAGGCGGAGGGGAAGAGACACTGGTCCCCAGCGTCCCAGGTCCCAGCGCTAGGCCAGCCCATGAGGCCCGACCCGGGGAGGACGCCCCAGCCCCCGCCCACTCTGCCTCCCACCCTTTGACCTCCCTTCATAGCCAAGTCATTCCCACGACTTGGTACTGGAAACAGGGCCCAATCGCACAGGCTCCCTGGAAACAAGGATCTTTGTGGAACCCAGGAAGCACGTCCTGACTCCTGCCCCAGCGCTGAGTTTGCCCCTGAGAAGGGGAGCAGTGACAGTTTCCTGGTTTGAGCCACAGGCCTGAGGCCAGACTACTGCGTGGTGAGTTTGCTTCAGGGGGGTCTGGTTGGAAGGGGTTGCCCAGGGCTGGGGGGCAGCCTAGCTGCTGGCCCAGGTGTCCCCAGATTGCTGGCCGCTTCCTGGAGCAGCTGCAGCTGGGACCCAGGACCCCACTCACTGGCGCAGCTCAGCAGGGCAGGACCCTGCCTTTGCCCTCCCTCTCCCCCATCCTGGGTCCAGCTCCCCTTCCGACCCCAGCCCACTGGCGCCCAGAGAGCCAGGCCACAGCCCCACTGCAGCCAGTGGGGTGGGGGGGGCTTGCTCTGGGCTTCTCTTGGCTCCCACATGGCCCCACTCGAATCCCTTATTCTGTGAATTCCTTTATTCCAGGTTTTTGTTTCGGTCACTTGTTGGTTCCCTTCCCACATCTATGTTCCCCCTCCTCCCCCCCCCTCAGATCTTTCAGGTTCCCCTTGGGGACACTCCTCCCCACTGTGCGGTCAACCTACGTCTGGAGGGGGCCACCCCAGCCTGAATCCCACGTGGGGTCGAATCCCACCTCATGGCCACAGGCCGTGATGCTGTTCTCTTGGGCCCCCCACAACCACCCTGAATGGGGAGAGTCACTGTGTACAGCTTCCTGCAGGAGGGAGCTGGCCCCCAGATCAATGCTGACTGAATGGGGGGGGCGGTTAGTCAAGGGAATCAGAAGAAAAGCAGAGTGGGGCTTCGGGGCCCAGCGGCCAAGCCCATGAAGCGTCTCTGTTGGCCCCTTGCAAGCGCCCCAATAACGTTACAGCAAGGCCAGGACACACACAAGATTCGTCAGAGCAGTAAGAAACAGACTGAATAGAAATGTGCAGTATTAAACGCAGGAGCGACACCTTGACTGAAAGGAATAGAAGGTGATTTCAGTAAATGAGGCAAAGCCCCAGGCTGCTGAATAGAGGAAAGTAGGGAACGGTGTCTGTGCCACGTTAACTTGCCCGAGTTACATAATTCTAATCCAACATCCATGGAGATTATGCGGACAGTATGATAAAAACATTCCTAAGTTTATTTGAGAAAAAGAAAACCAGCATGTGCTAGTCCTTTGAGGTATGTAAACAAAGAACAGTAAGGGACCCCGCCTGCCTGTCATGAGGGAGACCCTGCTCGCTGCGCCATTTGTCATGCGGGGCGACCTGCGGGGTCTCTGCTCCCGCTCCCCACACAAGAACGCAGGATATGGTGAGGCCAAAAAGGAACACCCACGGAGCCATAGATGGGGGAGTCATACCACTATATTCTCTCTGGCGGCACTGTACTCTCACTGGAGGCTGGATCCACACTGTCCGCAACCAGCCATCCTAACTGCAATCCGCGCTTGCCAGCCCAGCCACCATCTTCTTGCTAGCCCCCATTCTTTCTCCGTTTTTCCTCTCTCCTAGCATAGCCACAGCAGTTATATTAGTGGCCAATGGCTCACTGGTTACAGCTGACGGCCAACCAGCCACAGCTGCTGGCCATCCCATCACAGTTGATGGCCATTTACTACCTGAGCCAGCACCTGTCTATGTGAGGCCGAGAGCCTGGAAACTACTTTCTGGGGCTCTGCCCCCACACTGCCAAACCCCAGAGTGCATTGCAAAGCTGAGACAGTGACAGCGTGAACTGGTGCCCAGGGACAGGCAACCGGAGTGAGCCGAGTCCAACACCCCCTACTTACAGGACAGATTGCGAAGCCTGGAGGGGAAGGTGGGTCTTTCCCCCGGGGAACTGGGAAGTGGGTCTTTCCAGTGAAATTCGGCTCTGACTCCACCCCACCCAGGATGGCTTCCAAGTTCATCATAGAGTTAAAGGCCTAAAAATAGGCAACAGACAGGGGAGCGTTTCCCCAGCGGTAAGAGGGGCGTCATCAGCAAGGGAGGGAGAGGAAGGAATGCCTTTTGTTCCAGCTCAGAGCAAAATAAGGGGAGACCCGGCCACAGGGCTGTGGTCTTAGCCTGGCTGGACTGCTGCTTACTACTTCCCTGTTGTTTTGCCTGGTTTTGATAAATGGACATTTTTCTCGCCACTTCCTGTGTCATGAGCAGCCCGCAGGATTTTCCCAGTGGCCAGGAGGGTGTGGGGCTTCCGAGGTCCCGGGCTGTCATGGGAGCTGTAAGATCTGGGAACACTGGCCTTGGGGGGCAGGTAGAAACTGACTCCTCTGTAATCCCCTTTGACTGAAGTCTTCAGATGTTAGATTTCAGAAAGGGCAATTTCAGTTATACTCTGAACGTGACCGGAGGAGGAAAAATCCTCTCAATCAAAAGAAAGAGAGACAGAAATAAAATGTCAAATCTGCAAATATGCTGCCTTTTAAATTATCCAAGAATTCGCTGTAATTAGTATTCCAAACTAGGCAACCCGGAAAGTCACATCTACATTTAAATGAAGATCTTCAGAGGCCGACCCAGGGCTTCCAGCTGCACACACTTCCTGGGGCCCCAGGAGGGCCCCACAGGTGCATTCCCTCTGCTCGGGAGGCAGGCGGTGATGGTTCAGCTAGCTCCTCCCCCCCCCCCCCCAGGTGACATGCACAGGTGGGAGGGGTGGGGTTGCTCAACCTCCACGCCTGCGGGGGACTGTGATGTTTATTTCAAATGCAGACCGCTGGCCTCCATCTAGGACTGGCCATTTGTCTCAGAAAAGGTTACTTTCCTCAGGACTCCAGAGCCCAGTGTGTGGACTCCCTGCTCTGTGTGGCCCTGGAAATGGTCCCTTGGACACGTTGATCCTCCCTGGAGCTGTTGCCCCAGAGCCCACGCCAACCTGGGTGGGCAGGACACAGACAGCTGAGCACAGGTCAGTGCAAAGAGATGACGTCAGGACAGCCGGTTTGGCCCTCAGGACCCTCCTGACTCTGCCCAGGCAGAGACCCCTCCCCCACCTCCCGGCACCACTCATCCCCGGAAGGGAGCTGAGCTGAGCTGAGTCCGGCTGAGCTGAGGTCCCTGGTTTCCAGTTTTTGTCCCTTCTGGTGTCCCCGGACGATGACACTCAGAGCTGCCTCCCAGCTCTGCATACAGGGCTCTAACCTCCACAGCTGCCCAGTAGCAGGGTTATCAGCCCCATTGCACAGATGGGAAAACAAAACAAAACTGGCCTCAGCCGCCCAGGGTCTCAGGTTCCCAGGAGATGGCCTCGGCCTGATCGCCCACTGGGCCTGGTACATCTGACCCCAAACCCAGGTGTTCTCGCCACATCCCATCACCTCCAAAGCTTCCCCCAAAGGCCCAGGTGCTTCAGGAGCAGGTGATCTGGGCTGGTCTAGTCTTCTGAGAGCGTGGAACCCCAGGGGGACCGACGGTGGCACAGGCTCGCAAGGGCCTGCTGCACGTGTGCACGTGAAGCCGTGGAACAGCGGGGAGCAAAGACGATGACACACCCGCTGGCTCCTGCCTCTGCACAGGCCTCGGCTGTTTCTCCCGCAGAGCTCGGGGCCTCAACCCCACGCATGTGCCGGCCCCCTCCTCTGAGACCCCGTGTGGGCCTGGGCCACGTCCTCGGTACATCATCAGGGGAGCCTCAGGTCGTCCCAAACGTTCCCCTGGCTGCTTCTCCCCCGCCACCATCCATGAACAATCCACAGATAATAATTTGTTTCCACAAGATAGAATAGTCAATAAGTGAGTTTTTTTTCCAAGGCTGGAAGCGGGCTATTTGTCATATAAATAGGACCTCCCGTGCCTGCAGCAGAACGGAGTTTGAACAGCTCCAAGAGAAAAAACTCCATTTGGTTAAATGTGCTTTTCAGGCCACTCACTTCTCCAGCTGAGAAAATACACCCTTCAGCACCTCTCAAAATTCTCCAAAATATGGCTGTACCCCAACCAGAATGATTTGGGGTTCAGGCTCACTGGAAGGTCTTACTTCAAATGCTGGCTTGCTCTTTCACAATTGAACCTTGCAAGGAAAGGCGATGGGCCCTTAGATGTGGGGGGCTGTTGATGCATGAGAAGCTCCCACCCCCCAGCTCAGCACCCTCGGTCTGTCAGTAGGGTCCTGACAGCCATGCCCGTCCCTGGAAGGTGTCAGCCCCGGCGCAAGTGGTGGGGGCGGGGGGCTCAGAGTTCAGTCCTACTGGGTGAGAGCAGGTCTCCACGTCCCAGTGTCTAGTGTGAAGTCTTGAGCCGGCCACGCAGCTGTGGCCGACGGCTCTGTAGGAGCCAGCTCTGCCCTGGGGAGCTCTCGAGGCCTCTGGCTCGCGGGGCTCCATTCTCTATGTATTTATCACGTTGCGCAGTAAAATGAGCCTTACACCCCGAGGTGAACCCATGAAAACTCCCAGAGAGAGATTCCGGGAGCAAGAAAGCAAGACTGGAATCCACCAGACAGAGGAGAAGGTCTGGAGCCCCAGGAAGCACCATGGGTGGTCCCCAGACCCCTGTCAGCCCCACCGCCTGCCTGTCCTGCCACTCAGTGGGGTGACAAGGCCAGGCGGGGCCACCCTCATGCTGTGACAGTTTCTCCTGCTGATGGGGAATCTGAGAGCCCAGCTGTGTCCTGTGAACAGTAAGGGAAGTGACGTGGGACCCCAGGCGGCAACACCGCACCGGCGTTATAAGCGGCGGGTATGCTGGTGTCTGTAACTTCCGAGGCCGGGACAGAAAGGCCACACAGCTGCTGCTCTCTGGCCAAAAGCGCTCTCTCATCCAGCTCCCTCGCGGAACCTGACCACCGTGCTGGGAAGCCCCGAGACACACACAGCGGCCACGTGACGCGCTCTGGTCGCCAGCCCCAGCCGAGCCAGCCTTCAAGACACACCTAGCCCTCCACATCTTCTGGGCTGAGGTCCCCAGGTCATGCAGCAGAAATGAGCTGTCCCCAGGAGCTCCATGCAAACTGCTGACCTACAGAACTCGTAAGCATGATAAGACGAGCCCTGTTTTACCCCACAAATTCAGGTTCGTTTGGTACAGCAGGAGGGACCCAGCATGGCCCAGTGTCCCTGCCGGGTGTCCTGTCCACCGTCCCCTCCCGTCTCACTCGCAAACCCCTTCAGTGGTTGGTGGGAGCTTGTCAGGAACGGCTGTGGCCCAAACCTCCCAGGCATCTGTCTGTCTGCACGGGTTCTCCTGGTGGGTATTTGACTCCCAGCCTATTCGCATCTGGTCCACTTACCCCACGTCAGCGATGGAAATAATGAAATTGCTATCATCATGTTTCCAACACTTGACAATTTTAAAAATACTCTCAAATATACTAATTCCATTACATAAAGGAAATTTTGAGGTAGAGATTCATATTTCATTTTTACTGAAACCCTAGCTCAAAAAGGGGACGTGACTTGCTCAAACTCACTTAAAAAAAAAAGCATCAAACTGACAGCAGACGGCCCCTGGCTGGGCTGGCTCCGTCCCACAGCCCCGTGCTCACCGCATTTATTCCAAACACCTAAGCGTAGCACTCGCGCCCCGACAGGACCTGGCTTGAATGAAACTCTTCTGTTTCCTTTCTAGCATGAAATTCCTTTTGGGAATCAGTAAGGCCACAAACAGAAAGAGAAAATGAAACTCAGGGCTGATCACCTGCCAATGGGGACGTGCACCCTGTCGTCATCTTATTTCCTCTTTCGCTCTTGTGGCCAGGAAGCTCGGCCCAGCACCAAAGCTACAGGTAGCTCAACCTTCACAACAAGGCAAGACTCCAGGCTCTGCCCGCTGAATGTCACTTTCCCCTTAACTGTTTTTGGTTTGGGGTTTTTTTTCCCCCCCTCTCTCTCCATTAGATTTTTCCTTGACCTGGTATCTTATTTATGCAGCACATAGGTTAGGATTTTTGCCTATTTTGCCCATCAATGAATTTCCAAAGCCTAGGACTGGGCCAGGCACGAAATGAATGAATGAATGAATGAATGAATGAATGAATGAATGAATGAATGAATGAATGCATTCTATGTTAGGGTGAGCATCTGTGACAGCCAGTGAGTCATTATTTCAAAGTGGAAAAAATGGAGAGGCAGATGGAGGGACAGAGCAGGCCATCGACCCCGGGTAAAGAAGGGAGGGAGGGCAGGGTGCAGGGTCAGGGGCGGTGTGTTGGGTCTCAGTGAGGAGAGGCCAGGAAGGCCACGGGCTCTGCTGTCCCCTGGAGCCAGCCTGCCTCAGTGTCCCTGCTGTGCTCAGTCCTGGCTCCATCAGACGGTGGGAAGTGTGTCGTAGGCATGATGACAGGATGGATTTCAGAGCAGTAGGGGGCCCTGGGAGAAGGGCCTCCCCCACTCAGAGGTGTGGGGTGCACACCAGTGTTCAGGAAGCACAGAGACAATGGCTCACACACCCCGAATCTGGTGATGGGTACATGGGGGCCTGACACGGCGTGCTCTGCTGGTGTGAACGTAGTTTGTCTTAGCAAGTCTGCCTCTTTACCTGCAGGAAGTAATGAGATGGCTGATGGAGAGAGAAACCTGCTGTTTATCCCAGAATCAGCCCAGACAGTGGGGTTCGGTGGTTAAAGTAATGACTCTAGAGCCAGCCCTCCTGAGCTGGAATCCCAGCTCTGCTCTTGACTACCTGTGTGACCTTGGGCAAGGTACTTAACTGTTCTGTGCCTCAGTTTCCTCATCTGTAAAATGGGAGCAAATGCTCTCTCCGCAGAGATTCAGAGGTGATTATTGTCAAGCACCCCACACAGCAGCTGTCCCGTGGGACGGGCGGCCTTGGAGCTCACATCTCGGTGTATCCCGTCCGTTTGGGTAGAGCCGTGCAGCGACTTGTGATGGGCACGTGAAAGAGTGTCCACTGACCCAGGACGATGGTCCAGAGACCTTCTAAAGTTTAAAGAGAAGGCCCTTAAGAATGTGATAAGGTCCCATTTTCCTTTTAAACTTGGGCCTGCATCACATCCTGTCTGGTGGGATGATGGTTTCCTGCCCACACCCCCCATTTCTCAAGCGTCTGCCATGAATGTCTTTTCCTTACAAGGAGACTGGAAGGGGCCAGGCCCCCGTGAGGGCTGAGGTGTGAGGCCCTCTGGTGGCTGTTGCTCTATGGCCCCCAAAGGCGTCAGGCGGGAGGGGTCGGGCAACCCCTCCCAGCACCAGAGGGGATGCATCCAGGCAATGGCCCCTACTGGTCACAGGGTGCACCCCCGCCCTTCCAGGGGGCCCACAGGGACGGCGGCATCTCACCGGCATTGGTGAAGCTCTGCCCACGTCACCAGGCACCACTTGTAAACTGTCCTCGGCCTATCGTATGCAGGGTGCAGCTGCCAGTGTGACTTGTAACTCCCCGTGTTGACCTCCATCTGCGTCAAGTACCATTTGTCTCGTTTCTTAAAGCTGCTTCTTGCCCCTCCCGTTCCCATCCCGTCCTCTCTGGAAGGACATCTCAGTGTAGATGCCACATTGAAGGGGTGGGGGCTATGCACCCCCATTTGAGGATGGAGTACATAACTACAGAAATTATTTGGAACTCTTCTGCACGGGAGGTCTGTCTCTTCTGTCCCGTTTATTTATTTTTACAATCATTTATCTCTGGCATGGACATAGATATTAATTCTGTACTTTGGATTATATTCTAAAATTATTCTATTCCTCAAATTATCCCAACTTGGGTCATTGGGAGCAATTTCAGCTGGTTCCTGTGTCCTTTTGAAATGCCTTTCTTTTTGCGTTCTTCGCATCACTGCATTTTTGTGTTTGTTTCGGTTTCATTTCTTAGCACTTCCTGGAATTACTCTTACGGGCATCGGGGGCATCGGGCATCGCAGTTACTAGCTATGCATTCGCACCCCCAGGCCTATAATCTATAATCGGAGCCACCTTTTCCTGTCGGAGCCCTGCTTCTTGTGGTGGGATATTATCAGAAACCAAGACCTGGGTCGCGAGGGTGCCGCTTCCGTAGGCCCTCTCTGTACACCTACCTCTGTACCCACATGTACACACACAACTGTAAGGACTTCTGCATGTGATCTCTGTATGTATGGTAAGCTACAGGTGACTTCATATGATGTCTCAACTGTCCCATCACCACGTGAGTATTTCTGGCCTCTTTCCCTTGTGTATCTGTAAATTCCCACTCTGATGGAGCAAACGTGGCTCCCATGTCACGGTCTGCCCCCCGTTTCCTAAACATGTCGATTGCAGTGTGACAAGTGGAGGACCCTGGGAATGGGCACCCACTCCCCAGCTGGAGAATGGTCTCAGCCAGAGTATGCTGCTCCGTGCACTTCCGTGCTCTACAGACTCTTCTCATTTCCAAGGTCACTCAGGTCAGCACCTTCCCCACCCACGTCAGGGAGGTCGTCGCACACGTTTGTAATACAGTGAACTTCTCTTGTCACATCTGTATTCCTTCCTGGGATCCCATAACCTCCTAAATGATTCTCCAAATTTGCATAGATTAAGATTCACTCTGTGCTGTACAGGTCTGTGCGTTTTGACAGGTGCATAATCTCACTATTCATAGACTCCATCACCTATCACACATATATGCACATTGTACATATAATTTATCATGCCCACAGCTGTCACACAGACCAGTTTCGCAACCCTGAGATCCCCCCCTCCCATGCCACTGCCTTCCCCTCCCCCGGCAACCGCTGAGCGTTTTACTGTCTCTATAACTCTGTCTATATATACAGAATGTCTCATAATTGAGATCCGAAAGTACGTCAGCTTTTCAGGCTGAATTCTTTCACTTAGAAATATGCGTCTAAAGTCCAATGCTGGTTTTCACGGCTTTCAAGGTCATTTGTTTTTATGATTTCATAATACTCCGTTGTCTGGAGGGACCAGGCTGTGTTTATCCGTTCACCCACTGAAGGACCTCACGGGTGCTTCCAGTTTTGGGCGACTGTGAATCAGGCTGCTGTGAGCGTTTACACGCAGGTTTTTGTGTGGGCCGTTGAGTAAATGCTGGAGAGTGTGATTGCTGGACTGGATGGTAAGGCTCTGGGTAGCCTTGTAAGAAACGTCTAAAGTGTTTTCCAAATTGACGGCACCGTTTTGCATTCTCACCAGCAGTAAATGAGAGTTGCGTTCAGCCATTCTAGTGGGTGTCTGTGTATCTCATTGTTTTAATTTGCAACTCCATAATGACAAGTCATGTTGAGCATCTTTTCATATGGTGATTGCATTTTTTTACCCGAGGTGGCTATTCAGACCTTTGACCCATTTTTCAGCTGGGCTGTTTTCTCATTGTTGAGTTCCAGGAATTCTTTGCATATTTTGCGTACAGTTCCGTCATGAGACGTGTGTATTTTGCATCTGTCCTCCCAGTCTACGACTTGTCTTTTCATCCTGTTAAGAGTCAGTCACTCGCAGAGCAGAAGTTTATAATTTAATAAATTCCAACTTGTGTTTTCTTCACGGATCGTGCTTTTGTGGTTTTATTGTCAAGTTTCACCATTAAAGCCAAGGTCACCTCAGCTTCCTCCTAGAAGTTTAGGATTCCTGCATTTTACCTTTAGATCGATGAGCCACGCTGAGTGAATTTGTGAAAGGTGTCAGGCGTGTGTCTCGTTGTGTGCTGCTCTGCATTTTCTCCAGCGTGCTTTGTGGAAAAGCCCATCCTCCCCGCAGGAAATTGCCTTGACTCGTTTCTCAAGGACCAGCTGGCCATCTTTCTGGGGGTCTTCTCCGGGTTCTCTGTTCTTCTTCCATCGCACTACCTGTCCCTTCTCATACCAATGCCCTGCCATCCTGCCGCCTGCAGCTTTTCAGAAGTCTCGAAATCAGGTAGCATGTGTGCTACAGCTTGGTTTCCATCGCTGCTGTGCCGGATATGTACTTTGTTTGCTTTTCTATGTAAACTTCAGAATCACTTCCTCAGCCTCTACAGAATAGCTTTCTGGGATTTTTATTGGGCCAGCATTGACTCAACAGATCAAATGAGAAAGGGCTGACATTTTAAAAATATTGAACCATTTAATTCATGAACATAGGATCCCCGTTTACTTGGAATTTGTACTTCTTTCATCAGAACTTGATGCCTGGGTGTAGATTTTTGGTATTTATCCCACCTTTGCCAGATCTGTGGTTTGGTGTCTGTAATGTTGGAAAATTAAATATTCCTGCTGCTGCCATCTATTTTCTCCTCATGGCATTTTCGTTGTGTATGTGTTAGGATTGTGTTATCATCTCACGGTTCTTGGATAGTCTGTCTCCCCTCCCCACACCCTGCTTTCTTGCATTATTTTTCTCTTTGCATTTTAGTTGGGAAGTTGCTATTGACGTGTCTTCACACCGCCTCCCTCCTGACTGCGTCCAGCCTAGCAGGGAGCCCGCAGAGGCCGTCTGCGCTTCTGTGACAGGGCGAAGCATGGCCTCCGGGATTTCCTTCCGACCCCGTCCTGTAGTCGCCACCTCTCTGCTCGCCTGACTCGTCTCCTCTCACATGTGACAGCTTCTGTCCCTTATCGCCCTTCACATTTTCATATTGGTTATTTTAAATTCCTGTCTGACTGTTTCCAAATCTGTGTCCTCTCTGAGTCTGGTTTGGGCACTTCCTTTGTCTCTCATGACTCTGGGTTTTCTTGCCTCTCGCATGTCTTGCAATATCTGTGGTTGAAATCTGGACATGGCGTCCTGGGCAGGAACTGAGACTAAAGACCTTTAGTGTGTTTCGTGTTAACTTGGCTGGGAGTTGGGCCTCATGCCAAGTGCACTGTAGCCGTGGTTTCAGAGGTTTCCAGGCCCTTGCTTCTGTCTCCCTGATGTGCCTGTGTTTTCCTAAGAACTCCTCTTAACGTGAGCTGCGCACGTTGGCTCTTCAGCTGCAATTCGTTAGGACAGAGTCCTGTGGATGGGGTGGCAGGTGTGAGAAAGGGAAGTGTGTGGCCTCATGGCCGAATGTCAGTCCTTTCGTGGGGCTCTGTCCTGCGCTGTGACTCACAAGTGTCCCCCAGCTTTTTCCCTCCTCTCAGGGGATGCAGGAAGGCTACGGGGTGGGGGTGGGGTGGAGCTGGCAACGGTACCCCGTGCCCCCCAGTCCGGGTGAGATAAGCCTCCCCTGAAGTTCTTTGCCTGGAGAGACCATCACTGTTACCCGAATGCTCTGAGCACTTTTCAGCAAGGTCATTTTCCTGTCCCCTTGCCGAGCCCCTGGGACGTTTTCCTTGGCTCCTCACTCTGAGGACCTGCTGGCATTCCTGTAGGCAGAACCCATAAAAGCATTGGCCCCAAGGCTGAGGTCCAGGGACTTCTCAGTGTCCTGTCCCAGCATCTGTCAAAGGAGCACTGGGGTCCTCCGACCAGTTTGTGGTCCCCGTGGCTGCAGCTCCTCTAAACCCATCTCTGCTGTGACTCTTCTCCGCCCGTCCCACCAGGTTCCCGCTGGTGGTCTGTGTGGCCACCTCCGTTCTCTGATGGTTCGTGTAGTCACTCCATTTCCGTCCGTTTAGCATTTTTCTTACTGCAAGGATGAGAGTGACAGCTTTCAAGCTCCTTCCTTGCTACAACTGAAAGTGGATGTCCCTAAATAGAATTTTATTTTAGAATTTACAGAAAAGTTGCAAAAATGGTACATTGAGTCCCCATATATATATATCCACACCCAATTGCCCTGCTGTTATCATCTGCCATTAAAAGCTACGGTGCATCTGTCACAACTAATGGGCCTGTGTCGATATATTACAATTAACTGAAATCCATACTTTATTCAGGTGTTGTCAGTTTGTCCCTGGTTTCCTCTGTCTGTCCCAGATGCCACCCAGGGACGTGGCATTCATTATGTTTAGTCTGCTTGGACACCTAAGCAGACTAAACTGGACGGTGACAGTGTCTCAGGGTTTCCTGGTTTTTGGTGACTGACAATTTTAGGAGGACTGATCAGACATTTAGCAGAATGCCCTCGGTATGGATTTGTGTGTATATACACATCCCTCTAGCAGGTGGAGGGGAACATACTGTGTATATGCTTGAGTTCACCGACCTCGCTGCTGTATGTGTCTGCGTGTCCAAACAGGTAAACATACGTACACAGATGAACTCAGGTAGGCCCAGCCTGGGAGTTGTAGACAAGGCAGGGCCAGGTATGGTGGCCGACTCAGGTCTGGCGCTGAAAACAGAGCTGAAGGCACGGAGCTGGGAGAGAATCCTACTGTGCTCCGCAGAGTCTGCGTACGTGGCTTCATTCATTCATTCATTCAGTCAGTCAGTCAGTCAGTCAGTCAGTCAATCATTCAATCAGCACGACATTTCCTGAGCCTCTAGCACGTGGCAGGTGCCGAGCTCACCACTGAATAGCATGGTGACTGACAGGTGTGACCACTGAAAAGCAGACATTGAAAACTGAGCGCACACGCAAACACGTGAGGACACGTGTGATCTTCATGAGGAGCACGTGTGACAGGGACCCTGACCTGGCCTGGGGACGAGGCAGTGAGCTGACATGCACAGGATGAAAGGGGCATTCCAGGAGGAGGGGACGAGTCTGCAGGTGCGGAAGGTCTGGGAGGACGTGGAGGGACTGCAAGGAACCGGAGGATGAGTGACAGTGGGGGTGGGGCTGAGAGTGGCTGTGCGGATAAGAGCTGGGCAGCTGCATGGGGTCGACGCCTGGAGCCTCGGGGAGGTGACGGCCAGGCCCCCAACGCGGAGGACCGCGCTTAGTGGGACCCAGCGTCAGAGTCAAGAAAACGGGGGACAGCTGAGCACAATAAATGGGGAACCGACGGTCACACTTCGTAAAGCCCAGGCTTCCAGCGGGGTGCGATGCCGGTGGAGGAGGTGGCAGGAAGGCTGCTGGTCCAGGGCGAGGGGGTGAGTGAGAAGATGAGCAGGAGCCTGGTACTGAGCGCGAGTCCCAGGCAGCATCGCCCACCCACCACGCATTCCTCCAGGCAGCATTTGTCAGCAGCGCAGCCACTTTCTGGGCACACGCTGGGGCACAGTATTTCATTCACCAAGAATGTGGAAGGCTTCGCACGCCAGAATGGAGAAGGTGGCCTTGGTTTCCTTGATAACAAGTCAGATGGATGTTTCTAGGCAGAGGAGCCATAAAGTAAAACAACGTGGAATAAGCTCCCGGCAGCAGGGATCCCATCTACTGCGTGTAGTTGGCAGTCTCCGCACGGCGCACGACGCCTGACAATCAGTGAGACGCCATGAAGACCCGATGAATGACAGGTCATCAGAGCTGGGCGTGGGCGGGGCTGTGCAGTCAGGCGTGTGGGGAGCGTGGACCGGGCACGAGGAGATTCCTTAGGGAGCTGTGGGCGTGTCCCGGGAGCTGTGGGCGTGTCCCGGGAGTGTGGAGGGTCTGCCAGGGCAGAGCAGTGGGGTGGAGGGTGGAGGGGCAGGGCACAGAGACACAGCCTGGCCGTCCCAGCTCAGGGCCCCAAAGCAGACCTCAGCTGGAGGACCCTTGTGCAAGGCTGTGGTAAGGAAGTGTTGCCAGGAGACCCTGCGGGATGAGGGGTGCAGGGCAGGAAGAGGGGGAAGCCAGGCAGAGGTGCAACTGCAGGCAAAACGCCATGCGGCACCTTCCTCTGAGCCGTCCAGGCCCTTCTGCAACGTCAGCCACACGAAGACGTCCTGACCCAGGCAGGGAGGGACATTTCCACCCACACCAGTCGGTCCTTGGCTCAGGGGGCAGGTCACCGTCTCCCAGACACATCAGGCCCTTTGTGTGGGCAAGCGTCACAGTGCACTAGGCCAGGGTCAGTCCCCAAAGAGAGAAGGGCGGCTGGCACGAGCTACAGCCAGGGGACAGACACATCAGAAAGGAAGGGCTTTCGGGGAGCCAGGCAGAGCCCAACCCGGCCAGCACACAGGACCCCGAGGGAGGGCAGGGCGGTGTGAGGCTCCTGTCAGGCGCCGGTGCCTGGAGGGGCACAGTGACGTGCTGGTCTGTGCGAGGAAGCTTGAGGAAGGACAGGTGTGCAGGATGCCTGATGCTTTGGAGGAGCCCCTGGCCTGTGTTCTCGGACTTAGGAGCAAACTCGTTTACTGAACACCTACTAGGACCTAGTGCTGCCAGAAGCAGAGGATATCCTGTCCCATTTACTTGTCACCAGTCCGAGTACCAGTGAGAGGACCACACTCCGAGACTATTTCATTCAAGTTCAGAAAAGGCAGTAAATGACAAAGCCAGATCCAAATAATCCCACAGCAGGGGCTGGGAAACACCACACATGCACATTTACGTCGTGAGGCGTGTGGGCGGCCCATCGGACACCCCCTCCCCGCATGCTGGCTGTGTCCCTGGCGTCCTCTGCAGCCCCGCTCGTGGTGTCATGATGCTGCCTCGAGCAGCAGGGTCCCCTCACTGCCTGGGCTGGTTCAGGACCTGTGTGACCCAGATCATTCCATGGCCAAGGGTCCCAAGCCAGAGAGTTTGCGCCGTAGTCTTGGCCATGTCAGTGCTCAGAGTGAGGGTTGGGCTCTGTCTTCGTGTTGCTTTTCCTCCCCACCCACCCCCAAAAAGGAGGTCCCTTGCCAGGCAAAGACACACTGGAAGGACAACAGGAGTTGTGGGGGTGCTGGGCGATTCGGGGGTTGCTGGTCCCTCTTCCGTCCTCAGATCATTTCAGCTCGGGGTGAACCCCACACAGCACCTGGGTCCCATCCATAGACTATTTTATTTGCAGGCTTCAAGCAAACACGCTTTCTCGCTCTCTGTGATTTGGTGTTTCTTCCTTCTCTGTTTCCACAGGGCAAGTTGCAGCCAAGCCCAAAGTCACAGACCTGCGGGCACCAGTGGCAGGGGAGGGGAGCCGTCCACACCCACAGGGACCGAAACCAGACGGGGTGCTATGTGTCCATTAGGTCAGGCCACACGCACCCTGGGGGTCATTGCCTGGGAGAACCTCATCCCCCAGATGCACTCTGATTTCCCCACCTCCAAACTCCGTAATGCGTGATCTCTGCACCTCACATGTATGTATACACACACACACACACACACACACACACCACAAATGCTTGCACAATCACACACAGGCGCACAGGCACACACTTTCACAGGAAGCGAGGGACAGATAAAGGACTCCCAGGTCAGTGCTTCCTCTCCTGGGGTCACTGCAGCCTCTGGGGGGGGGGGGCACTGGGTCTCCCAGCCCCCCCCACACACACTGCTCTCTGCCTGTTTCCCATGTGCTTGCCCATCTGTGGACTTCCTTACAGCGGTCCTTTCAGGCACAAGTTTCCTGGCAGGAATGTCCGTCCAAGCTGTTCCATCTGGTCCATACCCACCCCTAAGGGGTCCATGCAGATTTACTTTCTTGCGTCACAGGATTCCCAGTGCCCTGTAGATTTTGTGGGTGTTCACAGCAGGCGCCCACCAGGCAGACAGGCCCGCAGAACAGCACAGGCAACGGGGTGGGTGGGGGTGGGGTGAGCAGGCCCCGCAGCTGAGCCTCGTGCAGGCAAGTGGCTGCCACAGCCCCTGGGGAAATGCGGTTGATGTGACAGAGGCTCAATTTGCTCAGCCCCAGGAATAATATTATCCTGCAAAGTTTTCTTTCCTCATTTCCATTGTATTGAGACAAAAATAATGTTAGAACATGACAATGTTTCTGAAAGAGCAACAAATACGACTCATGGACACCCCATCACCTACGGCAACACTGCATTCTTTGCTTGTGTTCCCCGCCCTTATATACACACACACTGGCACACATGTGCACGCATGCACACACAAAGCACACATATGTGCACACCCTGTGCTCACACACCCACATGCATGCACACACTCTGGCACACATGTGCACGCATGCACACACAAAGCACACTTATGTGCACACACATGCACGAGCACACAGAAGCGCTCGCATGTGCACACACGTGTGCTCACACACTCACATGCGTGCACACATGCAGTTTTCCCCCAGCTACAATCACAGCACGCATGCAGCTTTATACCATAAATATTTGTATGTGGTTCTGCAGGTTGTAATTATAATTGTGAACGTCTGCATAACATTCCGTCGCATGATGGACCCTCATTTACTAAATCAGCTCTGTGGGTGGGCATTCTGTGCAGTTCTCACTGCTATGAAGTCTGCACTGCAGATGGAACCGTGGCCTGTCTGCCAGGGAGGCGCTCACCCGGGGGCCACCTGGCAGGCGGCAGGCCTGGGCTTCTGTCCTGCCCAGGGAAGGGCTTTACAACAGCAGCTCTGGTGACGCCACCATGTCCCTAGGACGCCTGGCATCCTGGAGGGCAGGGCTGGCCCCTGTAGTGTTCACGGCTGCACCCTCCGTCCCCAGGACATGCTGCTCACAGCAGACACTCAGAAAGATCTGCTGAATAGCTAAATTAAGAAACTGCAGCTTTTTGAGTAAGCCCCCATCCCCACCCCCGCCATCAGGATTCAGAGTCTGAATGAAGGGCTTGTCCAATGTCACGGAATTGTGAGCTGTGCAGGTCCCCTGTCCTCCCTGGGCCTCTCGGGAGAGGCTAACAGGCGTCCACATGGCCTGACATGAGGAGGCCTCCATCCACGATGGAAGCCCAGGTCCCACTGGGCCTGTGGGAGGGACACTTGGAGAAGGAGGGTAGGATCTGAGCGTGCCCGAAACCCAGGGCAGTGCAGGGAGCTGGGCCTCGCGGTGAAGCCTGTGGGTCAGCTCCGGACCGATGGGCCAGGAGGACAGGAAGGACAAGCAGAGTTCACCTTGCATTCCAGAAGGATCTACGAGGCTCAGCAGAGTGTGGCTTCCATGGCATGTGCTGAGACCACCAGGCACAGACCCCCAGGCTGCAGCCCCTAGGTCCCCACCTGGGACGCGGGCCCAGCAGGCTTCGGTGGCACACCTCGCACTTCCTGGGGGACTTTGCTTAATAGTTTGGAAACACTCCAGTGCATAAGAGCAGAGAGACCAGTACACGGACCCCATTGTCCATCACCGTCTTCACCACTTTAAACACGCCCCATTCTGTCTCAGCCGCATCCCCACTGCGAACTCCCCCAAACGGATTGTTTTGAAAATAAATCCTAGATGTAACTTATTTTATCTGAAAACACCTCAGCACCTCCCTCTAAGGCAGAAGCAGAACGAGGCGGCTTATGCGGAGCCGCTTGCGTCCTGAGCCCCCCTGACGCCTGCATCCCCCTTAGTGCAGGCGCTTCACACGTCAGGCCCAGACGAGGCTTCGTGTCGTCCCGTGTGGTCGGTCTCCCTTAAGTTCTTTCAATCGTGCGTCTCTCCGTTTTTGGTTTTGTGTGTGTGTGTGTTTTCTGTGGAAGAGCATCGATTGTCCTATAGACGGCCCCACGTTCCAGACTCTGGTGTGTGACACTCCTGGGTGTTTATAACACGTCTCCTGTCCTAGCACTTTGTGCACACGGCTCACTGGGTCCTGCTCAGACTCTAGCTTAATTTTTTTGGCAAGAAATGCTCACAGGTGGGGCTGTGCGCTTTGGAGGGTGTTGCATGAGGAAGTGTGTCAAAGCCACGCACATCTCAGCCACTTACCTGTCTGGAGAAACTGCCCAGGTCTGATGTGTCACTGGGGTGTGCGTGTATGCGTGTGTATGCATGTGTGTATGCGTGTGTGTGTGTGTGTGACAGACAGAGAGACAAACACAGAGGAAAGAGAAAGGAGAAAGGATTGATGGAGACCTGCCTTTCCCGGGGCTCAGAGTCCAAAGCAGGCAGGCCCAGAGGCTTTGTTTCTGCTTCTGGTTTTTTCTGAACACAGGGGCCCATTGCCCCTTAAACATCAGGTAAAGACAGAACGAGGGTGTCTCATAAGGGGCTAGAGTTCAAAGGAAACCCAATAAAAACGAAACCTCTACATCCCCAACAAAGTTACTTACAACCCAACGAGCGGCGTTTTCCCTTTCATTGGTGGGTATTGCAATGCTGCTGCTCCCATGCCAACAACAGGAAGCACATTTCCTCTTTGTACAGTGAGAAGAGTCCTGGTGAATCTTTCCAAGGACGGAGTGTTGGGAACTGGGGAGTGGACCCTGACTCCTGGCTCCAGGTGGAGACCTCTGGTGGTGCAGCGTCCCCAGGGTCCCAACATCAAGGGGAATTTGCATAGGCTTCACTTTGAAACATAAAGTCAGGTCTAGAAAGCCGCCCTCTGGGCTCAGTGCTGTCAGAGGATTTGGGGCTCCATGATCACACGGCCTGACAGCCTGGTCCTTGAGATGTGGGGACCTGCCCTTCTCCTGTCAATGCAGCGTTCACGCAGCACCCCAAATCCAACCAGTGGGCCTCCAGGCAGCTTCACATTTTCCTGAATTCCTAAGGCTGTTTTCTCCTAGAGTAAATTTCTTACCTAGCTTAAAATATGTACCGTTCAGTGGTATGTCCCGTGCTTTGCAATTCTCAGTGGAATGAGTTTCTTAATTACGTCAGCAGCAGGCAACCTGATGCAAGGTGCAGTATTCTGGTTGGTGTTACTCATGTGTTGTCCTTACCTCCCTCCAAAAAAAAAAAAAAAACAGAAAGAAACCCCACAGGATTTAATTTTCTCTGGCAAGTTTATCTCTTGCCACAACAAACCACTGAAGTGATGGGAAAATTGAGCAGTTTGTCTTGATGAGGTAAATATTATGACAGGACAGAAACTGGCTTTGGAGCAACCCACAGAGGGCGTGCGGGACCCTGGAAGCTGGTCCATCTCCGAGTCAATGCTCAGCAGTGTGGCTGCTCTTGTCATTGTCACAACCAACCAGGAAGACGTGCAAAGGGGAAGCGGGTTCACTTATTGAGACTCTTGCCGTTTCAAGCTCCCGAAATCTGCTCACTTTACCCTCCAAGGGACAGCCATGTTCCACAGACATCAGGCCACTTGCTTAAGGAAAGGAAGCTGCAGCATCACAGCATGAGAGTTTGCCCGCGTTTCCATCACTCTCCTCACGTGCCTGCCGCTAGCAAGTCAATGGAACGTGACCCTCGACCCACAGGAGTCCTTCTGCAGACTGCGCCATGTGCCAGGTGGCAGGAGGTGCCCTGCAAACGCAGGGATCAAGTACACAGCCCCAACACCCATGGGCGAGGGGCTGCCGCCTGTCACGACAGAACGTCACTTGCCTAAAAGACCGGTGTGGGTCCACGGCCAACACCGCTGGACTTGGACACGACCAGCCTTTGGCGAGCAGTCCCGTCTATGTCCCAGCTGTTTGCTCTCACTGACCCCCACCCCCCACCCCCGGCACCCTTGTGCGGCAAGCAGGTGTCAGTGGCCACCAGCTGCCCTGGCCCGATACGGACTACTCCAGAATCTTTGGGAGCCTCTGCTTCCTGATGGATTCAGGAGAAGCCCCCAGGTGGGTCGTGCACCCACCCTGAGCACACCAAGAGGCGGGGGCCAGGTGCCCTAAATGGCCAGGTGTTGGTCTGCTGGGCCGTATAGCAGGGAACCACAGGCTGCGGCTTAAACAACGGGAATGGGCTTCCCCACAGCTCCAGAGGCTGGAAGTCCAAAATCGAGCTGTCCTTGGGCCTGGTCGCTCCTGAGGGCTCTCTCCTGTCACGGAGCTGGCCGTCCTCTCCCTGTGTCTTTACGTGGTCCTCCGTCTATGTCCGTTGCATGATCTCCTCTTCTCATAAGAACACCAGTGAGATTGGATTAGGGTTTCACCCCGATGGCCTCATTGTACCTTAACCACCTCTTTGAAGGCCCTTCTCCAAATACAGTCACATTCTGAGGTCCTGGGGGCTCAGGATCCAACATATGGATTTGGGGGGACACAGCTCAGCCCATGACACCAGGCCTGCACGGTGAGCCCTGCAGTTCTGGGGCCGGAAGGCTCACCCCATCCTGATCACAAACCTCATGCAGCAGGGGGGCTTCCTGGCTGGAAAGACCTGGGACTTTTTATTTGTCAACGAGAATGAGAGTGGCTATTTCAGTCAGGAGAGCTACAAGGAGGAGGAAGGTGTCTGCCTGATCTGGGCTCCAGGAGTGGACAGAAAAAAACAGATGACAGCACAGGGCCACTGCCAAAGGGACAGACGCTGGAACGTGCTCCCATCTCAGCCACACGATGAGCTGATGGCCCCAAGCTCACGCACAACCCCATGGGGCCCCGCTGGCCACAGAGCTTTGGCACAGCATGTGGAAGAGCAATTTGGGGACATCGAGGAGGGCCAAAGACACACAGACCCCCGTGCAGATATTTTGGAAACAACCTCACGCTCAGTGCCTGGGGCATGGACGCATGTTCATATTCACAGGAAGCAATTGCCGTCGGCGCTCAAAATGGATCAGGTAAAACCACACGGAAATCTACAGGGATAAAACCCAAATGCAATTCTGAGTTAAAAAAAAAGAAAGACGCATTGCAAAAGGAAAGATGGCATAATGCCATTTAAATAAAGTTTTAAAACAATGTAAATGAGTAGATGTATTGTTTATTTCTAAATGCATACATTTTATACATGTAAAAATATGTGGAAAATAGAAGCCAATTTTAGGAGAGAGGGAAGGGAACTGGATTAGAGATGGTGTTCAACTGAACTTTAATGTATTTCTTTTAAAAAAATAAGCTTTGAAAGAAATGAAACAGTCTAACAGATTTGGATGCATGCTATTAAATTATCTTCCCATGCTTGAAACATGTGGTAAGCATGTCAAATGATTTTAGATTTTCCAGTTATTTTCTTGTCAGGATGAGTGATGACTTCTGATGGTTTCACACTTGGAGCTGGCACTGGGCAGTCCCCAATAATCTTTAATATCTGTGTGACATTTTCTGTAACTATTAAATCTCAATTGAAGACAATTCATGGGTTAATTAGTTAATCCACCCATTGAATCGATCCTTTTGGGGCATCCTCTCCGAGGCTCTGGGCATTCAGAAATGCCAAGACCTACGCTCTCAAGGAGTTTGCTTCAGGACGAGGACAAAACCAAGGGCCAACTACTTTCTGTGTAGTTTGTTGCCTTATGAAGGAGCCGTCCGTGGAGTTTCAGCTCCAAGCTCCAGCGAGGAAAAGAGGTGCCTTTCCCCAGCCTGCCCTGGGGACACCGAACGCCTCCTGGGTGGGGTTAAGTGTCAGCCCAGGACAGGACAGGTCGGCCAACGCACCACGTGCCACTTCAAAATGTGAACCTAGGGAGGAAGGAAACCATTGCCAGCACAGGGAACACAGTTTTCATGCTGTGAGACGATGGAATCATACATGACACCTAATTAGAGGGAAAAAGTTTTTCTAAAAGGAAAAGCCAATCCAGTGGGTTCTTCCATCGTCACTCACTGCACACGTGTCCTGGGCTGCTCTTTCTTCCTCTGCTGGGGGCTCAGCTGCGGTCCCAGGAGTCTGTTGGTGACCTGTGCTGGTTATTCTTGTGACTCGAGCCATTTTCACCAAGGTTTTTTTTTTTTTTTTTTACCTTTACAAGCAATTTACTCTGTGTGAGCAATTTTTAAATTAATTTCTAGTTTAATGCATTAGCATTAATTGATATTGTTGTGATATATAACCACTACTTTGCATGGGTTTCACAGCAGCTTAAAAGGATGAAATAATAATTTTGTGCGGTTCAATGTTTGATAGAAACAAGTGAACGCAACATTTTTTAGTAAGACCATTCAAGTTCATCAGCTCTTTAATTTTACATTGTCTATTTGACATAATCTGTAAATGGGTTCTGCTCACTTACGTCTGTATTTCTAAAGGCGTTTGGTTTGTATATTTAGATGCTGGTATTTGGTAGAAATGCTCCAATGCTATCTCCTGTTGAGCTGTAAGATATCCTTTCTATCAACACACAATGACCCTCCTTGTCCGTTAAATGATTGCTGCTCTGCAGTGGACCTTTATTTTAAGTTTGTGTGGCCACCGTCCTTTCTCTTCCTTTGTTTTCCCCATTGGATCTTCCCTGTTGCTTCCCTCCAATGTTCCTGTGTGGCAGTGTCTTGCTGCCCGTCAAAGTGGGGCGTCCGTTCCAGCCTCGTCACTCAGGAGGCTCGGGAACACCTGCACCTGTTTCTTCTTGTAAGTTGTGGGCAGTGATAGCTACTCACAGGGTTGCTGTCAGAATTAACTGAGGTGATGAATTTGGGGTCCATCAGTGAGCAGCTACGGATGGAGCACGCCAGTGGCAGGCCCTGTCGCTTGTCCAGGGAGCCGGGAACGAGCAGGGTCTTACGTGGGGACGGGAGCTGGGCATCAAGCCCGGGGGTTTACATGTGTCGGAAAACATCTCTATGAAGAGGGAAGTGCAACCAGCAACAGGGAAGTGTGCCTCATGTCACCCATGTAAATGAGGGATAATACGTGGTAATTTTTTTCTCTCTCATAACTGTCACTAACTTACCATTTGTTTTATGTACGTTTTCTATAAGTGTCTTTTACAGCTTACCTGAATCTGCTAGTCTTTGTTATTTACTAGGAGAGTTTAATCTCTTAATATTTATTGTCCTAAAGCAATGCGTTGTCTTTCTTCTGTCATTAAAGCACAAAGAGCTTATTTAAGAAACTGTTAGCAGCAAAGGTGGCAAAGGCTTGTCCCCTCAGCATTTCAGGAGGCTTTCTCTCACACTAAGGAGACAAGTGCCTGGAACACATAAGTCACATCAGAGAAACACTTAGCCTCACAAGGCATTTTAACATGCAAATAGGGACAATTATGGATCTTTTCCCATCTTTCAAATTGGCGTTTTAGACGCATAATATCTGATGTTAGGGAGGGTGCAGGGAAATGGCTGCTTTCTTCCTGGCTGGTGGAAATACAAATGGAACTGCCTCTCTCCGAAGCAATTTGGTAACATACCAGAGGAGAGTTAAGAGTTTATACCCACCACTGCCGCGATCATCCTTCTCAACCCTGTCCTCAGAGCAGCCGAGACGCGACAGGCGTGTCTCCCCAGACGCTCAACGCAGCTGCTCTGGGTGAACTCTGCCACCTGGAGGGGCAGGTTGGGAGACTAAGCCTGGAAAACCATCCAAGCCCTTCCTTTCGGTGGGGTTCTGGACCCCTGTTTCTTGATGGGTGCCAGATTATAAAAAGTGTCTCTCTGTAAGTTTGTGAGTCAACAATTCAGAATTCTAACAGACATTCTTCACAGTGTTTTTCGGTGTCTGTTTGCTGCTCACAGTTGCATCCAGTAACAGTCAGCTACCATCCCCGCGGGCTTCTCTCCCGAATGGCCAGTGGTAGCAAAGGTCCACGCAGAGAAGCAGGGCTCCCTGGACCGCTCTCCATTATCTCAGCAGGGCTGGCAATAAAGGGTTTTCTCTCAGGCCGAGGAGTCATGACTTCTGCCCTGGGTGAGATGTCCACCCTTGGTGACAATGACCGTTTATTTCCCTTTGAGGAACACCCAGTGGCAGGCTCCCTCTTGCTCTCACACTAGCCCCGGAGCTTCAGGGACCCGCCCCGGTCCTGCTGGGCTCCGCCCGTCTCATAGGAAGTGACACATAGTCCATGTCCAGCTGCCTTGGACCCAGGGTGGAGCCGGCCACAGGCCAGAGCCCTCCACAGGGACAGGTTTTCCCCATGTGGCCACAGTCCCGTGCAAGAGTCCTCCGTCTCTGAGAATTAATTCTAAACTCAGCCCTTGGCCTCCAGGTCCTCATGCCGCTGTTTTCATCTAAGGCGGCAGTTAGAACAGAACGCATTTCACAGACCCATTCGCAGAGCCAGCTGACACTGGGGGCTTCTTTGTTCTCCGCTGCAGGCCCGGCCTGCACACGCTTCCCTGTGACTTGAGAGATAGCAAGTGAGCAGGCACCCTTGTATTTCTCGTGACCACTTCTGAGACAAACACATATGCAAACGAAACATCCACTTTTGCGGCTTTGCTGTAACTCCTTTCTGAATTGTCCAAAGAACATATTGCCTGTATGCCGTATTTCAGTTAAATATTCCATTGAAACAGGACGCTGGCCCGTTCAATGTCCCTTTGTTCATCCGGAAACTTCAGGTATAAATTAAAGCACTGAAGTGATGCATCCTGGTAGCATTCTCCCACAGCTAACGGACTGTGCTGAGATTCCTCTCAGAAGTGAAACATAAATTTCAAACCACCGCGGAAGCCAGAGCTTGATTATTTACCAGATAAATTGAGAGAGACATCGCTTCCCTCTGTAGCTGGGAAGTGGCAGAGCGGACAGCAGCAGGACTCGGCTGGAAGGTGTATTCCGGTTGGAAGCTCTTGGATCTCGTCCCCCGGAGCTGAGCTGCCCCAGGAGTGATGGGACCGGGAGCAGTTGGAAAGGTGGTGGGAGGAGGGGCACTGATGGGCCTGGAATTCCAGCTTCAACTATTTTAACTCCAGACTTTCTCCAACCATGGGGTTGCTGTCTCTAATATATGAAATTATTGCCAAAAAAAAAAAATAATAATAATAATGACTGTATTTTACATCTTGAAAATATCTCCCTATATCTTTTAAAATGGAATTCTGCATCGGGACTAGAGCCACGGAACCTTCACAGTCTGTCTGCCCGGGTTTATCTTCTCATCTGGAATCTGCACTCATGGTTTAGACACTAGTGGTGAGTTGATTAGGTGTGAATTCCACGCTGCTAGCCAGTCAGCACTTAGCATCACGAAACTGTATCAAAGCCTCTGCATTCAAGGGTTTTTACACTTCCCTTCATCTTTTTTCGTACTTTCTTGCCCCAAGAAAGTCTCACTCACCTCTCTGAGAAATTTAATAGCTGTGAATTAATCACGCAACAGCTCTGCCTGGCTGTCTTAGCATTTACTCAAGTTTTCCCTTCTGTAAATTCAATGTCAGATGTTTACAAAGCCCACAGTACCAATGATAAGTTTATTCGCAGGAACACCCAGAATCCAGGAGACTTGCAGTGAGTTCATTTGTTTCTGTTGGGATTTGCCTAAAACCCACCAGTGCAACAGCTGATGGATCGATTGGAACTTTGTTTCATTTCTCACCACTCGCAGGACTGAAGCACTGAACCGTACACTGGGTCCTGCACGTAGACTCACGCTGTGCAGTGAGTTTTATGGAAATAGGGTTTTATCAGGGAAAAGGAGAGAGAGAGTGTGTGTGTGGTCGCGTTTCCTTTCTACAGACATGCCTGTGTTCCCAGTCCATGTCGACTTAAATTCCCGCCTACAAAGATGTGACGTGCACGCCGGGCACAGACCTTCACCTTCACAGACAAACCTCTGTTCGGTGCCCCACAAGCGTCCTGGACCACCTTAGAATCCATGCTGACAATAACACCTTCCCGACAAGCAGAGAACAGCTGTGCTCATTGCAGTGATCGATTAGCAATTAGGTGACCCCAATTTGCGATCCGCTCCACTGTCGGGAATGGATGACGTGACGACCACACACCCCGACAGGTCCGGGAAACATTTGCAGTTTTCCAGGTCCCCTCTCACGCCACCCAGTGAGCTGCTGTCCTTTCCTGTGCCCTGGTCCCTACTGGACAGCGGATGGTCCACACAAGAACCTGAAGGCATAATGGACTCTGGGCACTTAGCAGGACAGTGACAGATGCAGAAGTCCATGAACTACGACCAGGCACAGGGCAGCTCGCTTCCAGCAGCTGGAGCTCCAGGGATGAGCGAGAACCACAGCCACGACGAGCTCCGAGCAGCCCACGAGGCCCAGGGGAGGAAGCTGCATGTGGCCGGGTCTTCAGAGTCCCGCGAGCCTCTTGAGGTCTCTGATGGAATCCGAACGGGAGGGTCATCGAGGCAAAGAGGCCCAGTCCATCCAGTGATACCCAGGCAGGGAAAGGCCACGTCCCTCAAGCTGGTGAGAGTGGAGGGCGCAGAGCAGGGGATCCACGGCAGGGGAGGGAAAGGGTAACAGGGCTACCTGGGGGCGGGAGACTGTTGTGACCAAACCCCTGCAATGTTCAGTGGGTGAGGAAGGCACAGTTGTCACCTGCCTTGGGGGTGAGCAATTGGGGGTTAAGGTTAAGTCTGCCCAAGGAGCTCAGCAGGGGCGGAGGTGGGGGCGGGGGCGGGGCGGCTGGACTTGACCTGGGCATCCTGATGGTGGGGCCCCTTCTCGTTACTCTGTTTTGTTATCTCTCCCCCAAGAGCTCCCTGCAGGACACTCGGAACCATAAGGTCTAGAGGGGCCGTCCTGGAGTGATTTGAATGCTGCCCCCCAAGGGCTGCCCCCCAAGGGTCTCGGGAAAGGTGGCCCCAGTCTGAGGACGGGTGAGCCAGCTTCACTCCGGGAAAGGCCCTCCATGTCCCCTGTTTGTCTGCAAGGCCGCTGTGCTCCTGGCTTGTTGAGGGCCGGCCCCCGTCTCTGAGTTCATCGGTAGCCGTGCGCAAATGCTGTCCAAGGTCCCAGCATAAATTACTGAGGTGCGGGTCTCAGAAGAGAGCGTGCCCCCAGCCTGGGCGGGGGAATTGGGAGGGAAAAGGTGAAAGTGTCATTCAGTAAAGACGGCCAAAGAGGATGGTGGTTTCCCGCTGCTTTCCCATGTCAACAGGAGAAAATGAAATCCAGGTGTGGTAAGTGGCGTTCCCACGCCGAGGCCGTCCTAGGGTTCGGGTTGGCCCAGCTCTGCCTCGCAGAGCACACTGAGCCCGCCTGGGGAAGGGGTGCAGAGCACGCCACCCCAGAACTCACCTCTTTGGCCTAAGGAGTATTTTGAGAAACAGCAAATGCAGGAGAAGCTGACAGCCAAGAGGCAGATACGCTTCTGTAAGAAACATGCGCACTTCCCAGGGGACTCTCCATTTGTAAGGACGCCCCCTCTGTCTGTGACTAAACCAACTGTATCAGTGGAGGAGGCTTAAACCTGCATAACAAACTCACGCTGGGTTCCCTGCTTTCCTGGCTTGTCCTGCTCAGCGCCCTTAACTGACCCTGCCCCCCAATGTCTTTGTTTGTCTTCAGCTGAAGGTGGTGTTGACGCCGGAGGCTTCGGCCATTTCGGGGAGTTCCTCGGTGTCCCTGGGCCCCTCCCAGGTGCCCGAGTGGACATGTTAATACACTTCTCTTTTCCTCCTCCTAGTCTGTCTTTTATTACAGGGTTTCTCAGCCAAGAACGCCAAGGGCAGAGGGGAAATGATCTTTCCTCCCTGAAAGCGTGTCCGAAATTTCATGTCCGAAAGCATGACCCTAGGACCTTAGTCTGGATGTGTTCGTAGGTGTTCTTATTATTTTCTTAATGAGTGAATGATAAATTCAACTGATTTTTTTTTTAAATGATAAGTTGTCTTGGAGCCTTTCAAAGGCCACCATGCACGGCCATGTGTGACACAGGGCTGTGCACTTACCAGGCCGATATGCCTGCTCTGTGGGACGAGTCTGGGAAATGCCACACAGGGCTTGACGTCTGCTGGGACGCATGCACCACAGCGCAGGCACAGACACACGGGACTCCTTGGCGGGCGGCCCTGCCCCCACAGCACGGTGTGAGCTTGAATTCCAACCACCAATACCTCCTGCTGAAAAGGTACCGATACCCATGTGACAGAGTCAGACACAGACTCAAAGGTGAGATGTGCACAGCACACAGTGGGTCCTCTGTGATGCGGCTGTTATCATGGGCTCACTGCACAGGACACAGACGACACAAGTATTTGTCTGAACTCAGGTCCCAGTCACTCCCTAAGTTCTGGAAAAGCACTGAACTCGTCACCCAGTTCTGCCGTTTTATTTTAAGAGGATTGGGAGAGACAGAAGAAGGAAATGAACAAAGGTTCCAAGTCCATCAGGTAAAATATCTATTATTTTATAAATCCCACTGGATGAGTCAGAAAGAGGTTCCTGCCGCTCCCAGTAGAAGGTTCCCTGGAGATGAGGGGACCCCTGGCCAGGCCCGCGAGGAAGCAGCTTGTCTTGCTGGGGAACTGGCCTCACCTGTAGGCAACGATTCGGAAAGGCAGAAATATTTCCAGGTGCTCCAGAGGAGGTATTTTTTATTTTTTGTAGGAAATAAATCTTCAGAAGGGAAAATTATAATTGAAACCAGTTCAGGATAGCCAAGTGTAATTTTAGCAACATGAGTAGATGTTTCCAGAAAAAGCCGCTCAGGAACAGTCCGATTAAGCGGCAGGGAGATAATTGGATGACGGTTGGTTAGCCAGCGTTTTGAGTGTTAAGGAGGGGAAAATACATCTCTGGACAGGAGAAAGTGACGCCTCCTATTGCGAGGATGAAGAAGAAACAGAGGCGGCTCAGACAGTTTTATGTGAACTCCCAAGAGACTCGGGACCGGCCCCGAATGACCCGTGAAGATGTGTGTCTCCACCTCACAACGTCTCACTTTGATACACTTCTCCACATTCCAGGTCCTGGGGCCAGCATGACCCACCTGATCGCCCTCCGGGCCGAGCCAGCCCCCACCCCACCACAGCCAAGCTCTCCGACACCTGGAGCCCTCGGGAAAACCCGCCACCTGGCCCGTAACCCCCCAGCCCGACAGAGGGCCTGGCACACGGAAAACCTTCAAAACCTCTTAATAGATGAGGACATAGTTCTTTCTCCTGTGAATTGGTTTTTATCAGCTTTTTGTCCACTGTATTGGGAGACAGTTTCTCTTTCATTACCACATATTTTAAGGTCATATTTTAAGGTAGGTGGGCTTGGGGAAGGAGAAATGCCCGTACAGAGATTGTGAATCCATTCGATAACATATCCATTGCAGAGATTTCTTTGAATCCAGCTGGCATTCTGAAGGTGTGTCACTTGTCCACCTAAAGGGATGTCAACTAAATAAACTCTTGCCACGTGGTGCACTGCTGTCCTGGGGTGTCCGTACCGCATGGCCACAAACCAGGTAGTTCCAGAAGCCAGAAGTCCCCGACTGAGGTGTGGGCAGGGCTGGTTCCTCGAGGGGACGAGGGGAGAGTCTGTTGCGTGTCTCCTCAGTCTCTGGGGGCTGCTGGCAGTCCTGGGGTCCCTCGTCTCACACATTGTCACTCCGACCTCTGTCTCCTCTGTTCTCTGGGCCTTCTGCTTCTTAGAAGGACATTTGCCGTTGGGTTCAGGGCAGCCTGCAGGACCCTCCATGCTCTCATCTTCACATCCTTAACTTCCTGACATCTGCGTAGGCTGTTTTCCAAGTGAGGTCACGTTTGTGGGTTCCGGGTGGACACATTTTGGGGCCCACCATTCCACCCAGTACCTACGGCTACGTTACTCACTCATCCACAAAATCATGATTTAATAAGATAAACAGAAAGAGGGGCCAGGACAAGGCCTGTTTTTTAGGAACCCAGCGTCATCTCACTAACTCAGATCCCTTGTGGAAATGAGTGCTGTCAGTGAGGAGAGAGTCTGAATTAGCATATTTTACAAAGAAATATAATCTCACTATTTTGAGCTTTCTAGAGCAGATTTGACGAGACCCAGAGATCGTTCCTCATGACTCGTGACCTGTCATCATGTCTTTCTACACCGACGCGTGTCATCCGCAGCAGGAGAGCACCCGCTCCAGCACGGCCCATGGGAGCTTCCCGACCCCAGGGGAGCATCATCCACAAAAGCTTCTCAGCAAGGGTTCACCGCTCTCAACTCCTGGCTGTGTTTTCTTCTCGTAGACAAGAAGGGTATGTAACTGGCTGTCTTCTCTGTTCCGACCCAGAAGCTCAGAGCCAAATGTGTGCCTTCCATTTGGGGATAATCCAGGACCCAAGGCCTAAATAGCTTCTTTTCTCTCCTTCCTATGGGTCTGACCCTGAGTTCTGATGATATTTTTCCAGGTTCTAACATCCTGATTACTTTATTTATTGTATATTTTCTTCTAGATGACCTCAAACTCTGTGGAATAAATTAAGGACCGAATGAATGCCTAGCTGGCTGGATCAATTGATGATGAATGGTTATTATATGACTTGATGGATAGACTGATGGATGGATGGGTGGATGCATGGAGGGGTGATAAATGGGAGAGTGGATAGATGGATGATGGATTGGTGGGTGGGTGTATGGATTGGTGGGGGGATGAATGGGTGAGTGGGTGGATGGATGGATGGCTAGCTTACAGGAGAGGGTATTTTAAACCCATATGGACATTTGATTCAATTTTTATAAATATAAATCTTAAAAATAGAATTACAACTATAGATCAAGATTTGTCAAACCAGAATTTTTTAACCTACTATAATTTCTTGATTCTTTTTAACATGATTCAGATAGATGGTTTTATTTTTATTTTACTGAAATTAATTTTGTGGAAATCACTTGTTTTTGGTATACATTTTACAACAAATGTCTGATTCCACTATCAGTTTGGCCTTATAAGGTTTGCCAGTGATACCAATGGTAAACGGTGCCTTTGCTTTTTAAGTGCATTATTTCTACACTGTTCAAATGTTCCTAGTCAAATTTCACACGTTTAGATTTTGTGATAACGGTAATAATTCATTTTCCTTTGTGAAGTTCTATTCCTTGTCACATTTTTTTTCTGTTTTACCTACCAGCAATATTCAGTAGGAGAGAAATAAAATGGAGAGTCCATGTGTCTCTCTTAATTCTAAAGAAAATTGTGAGAAATTCCTCTCGGATATTCTAGAGTCACTCTTTGGGTCAGAACTTGCTCACACTGTTGCCAGTTTTTCGTTTTGTTTGTTTGTTTGTTTGTTTGTTTGTTTGTTTTTGAGGACCACACGGCACACGGAGGGGTTAAAGTAGTGACGTCATCACAGGATACAGGGTCAAGTGAAAGGGTCACTCTGGGGAGTCCCGGGGGTGGGGAGGGGCCTGCCTTCCAGGGGAGAAGCTGGCGCATGCTAATCCCTTGTTGGGGGAAACACACAGCAAGGGTCCCCACAAGGGCGGTTCTGGGACCAGTAGTGGCAGCTACAAGGCAGGACCTGCTGGCCATCCCCGCCCCTTCCCCACCCTGGCGTCCGCTCACTCACCCAGACGCCGCCCTATGGCTGTCCCAGGGCCACTCCTGGGCCATTGTTCTGTGCAAGGGGCAGGCGCACAGGTCCCCTCACACTCATGAAGCACAGCTCATCTCTATCTGGCCTTAGAAATGAACATCTCCTGGCTGGGACTTTTCCCCAAGAACTGAGTGGCTGACCACACCCTCCCTGGGTGAGCATGCGCTGGAATCCCTGTCCCTGGGAGCGCCGCTGACCCGAAAGCAGTGGGAACGGGGGAGAAGGCAACTCCGCGGCTCTGCTCCAGCCTGTCCCACCCCCAGTCTCCCCCTTCCTGTCCTGTTCAGCAGCTCCCTCTGCCTTCTGCACCTCCCGGCCCTCCCAGGCCCTCCTCAGCCCACGGAGCACGTGTCCAGAACCCCCTCTCCAGCTGGGACCCCATCCCAACCCGGACAGGGCTTCTCAGGTCTCCACTTTCCATGGGAATCAGCAGCTGTTTGGGGTCTCCAAGGGCTTGAACATCATAAAACAGAGGCCATGAAAATGCCCGGTAGCAGCTTCCGCCAGCCCCTGGCAACCACTGGGTAAAACCCAGGCCGCTACTCTCCGAGCTCTGGACTCTTCTGGAACAAACGCTGAAGGTCTGAGTGGGAGGCGATCCCAGGAGACAATGGGGGGAGAGTGGGGCAGTGGGGCCCGGCAGGGAGGAAGGAAAGGGATGCAGGGGACTTGTGAGCCACTGTTCCGCTGTGGACACTGGACGAGAGGTCCCACAGGGACACTGAGTGTGCAGACCCTTTACCCTCAACACCCTCATTCTTGCTCATGGGGTGCTCCCCCACCCTCACAGGCAGCTCTCTCAGGTTCCAAGGCCCAGGGGACAGGCTCAGGAGCTGGCCACACAGTGGGGCGTCTGCACAGGGATGGGTGCCGGGGATCCCTCTGCACGCCCCTCTGGGGATCGTGTGTGGGGGAAAGTGGAGAACAGAGACGTACCAGAAAAACCTTCATGGCTGATGTGACAGGTGACCTGGGCCTGAGGATGAGCATGTTTCCTCTGGAACCGCACCCCAGGTGGGGTCTGTGTGCACAAACCCAGGACACACAGAAGGAAGAAGCAGTGAGGGCACCTTTCCCCGCACCCCATCCCTGAAGTGTCACCAAAGAAAGTAAGATGCCCACAAACGTTTCCATAGAGGGTCAGAGCGTAAATATCTCAGCCTTCTGGTCATTTGGTCTCCATTGTAACTACTCAACTCCACCTTTGTAGCTCAAAGCAGCTGTAGAACAAACAAATAAACAAATGGGAGTGGCTGTGTGCCAATAAAACTTTATTTGCAAAAACAGGCAGAGGGCCAGACCCGGCCAGCAGGCCACCGTCTGCTGATCTCTGCTCTAGAGGCCTGAGGCTCATCCACGGAGCACATGACAGGGGGTCGAGGGCCCTCTGAAGAGGAAACAACAGGCAGGTGGGATGTAGGCTGAGCCTATACAGTAGCACCGGGGACGGGGGACGGCAGGCGGCTGACAGAAGGGCCATTTTCTGTGCTTGCCATGCAGGCGACCTTTGTGATTCTTGGTTGCACACAGACGACCCTGTCACAGAAACGCAGGCCTGAGGACAGAGCCAGGGACAGACAGCAGGGACAGCCAGGGACAGAACCTGAGCTTCAGATGGACAGGACAAAAGAGCGAGTGGGAAGAATGGAAATTCATCTCCCTCCTGTTTTCCAGGCCAGTCTGGGTTACAAAGCTCTGTGTCTGATTCATGGCCTGGCGATTCTCTGCTGGCATTCCCGAGATATTTCGTAGCTTTGACTTGGAAATGCAGCATTTGAAATACGTTGCCTTGACCGAGAGGCCCCCAGTGACACGGGAATCATGATTATCACATATTTTGCATTTTGTGGAAAGGATATTGGAATAATATCATTCGCAGGGGCCTCGCCAGTGAGTGAGTGATGGAGGAAGGAGGCTCTAGTTTGGGCTGACGGTGGTGGGGCCTCTCCCTCCATCCCCATAAGTGCCCCCTCCCCCCAGCAGGAGCTGCATTTCCACTGCGTCTGTCTGGAGGGAGTCTTATTTCTACCGTGAGCAATTTTGGAAACTCTGCTGTCCGCTGAATTTATGGACCCTAGAGATGGGCCCCATTCTCGGAGACGTGACCCCCAGAGCAGGAACTAGCATATTTCCCTTGGCAGGAAACGTCTCCCAACACCATAGAAGCCAGTGTCTGGGCTTCAAGACCTTGGGCCACCGTGAACCAGCCCCTGGGTCTTCCTTTATGGGAACCAGGCAGCAGCTGGGGTGCATGTCATGACCCTGAGGTGGGTGTGCAGGGCCTGCTGGAGGGGCAGAAATGTCCTGGGGCCTGGTTCTGGGGGGCCCTCTGGGACCCCAAAACTTGTGACATTGAGTAGGTTCTCCTAGGTGCTTATGCAGGAGAAAGGGAATTAGAAAAAGGAAGGGAGGAGAGGGGCAGGAGGGGAGAGGGGCAGGAGGGGAGAAGCAGGGAGGGAGGGAGGAGGCAGGGAGTCCCCAGCACAAGCCTTGTGTGGCGTAAACACTCCAAAACCCAGTGACTTTTTCTTGCTTCGCGTCATCCTTCTGTGGTCTTTGAGGGGAGTCTGTTGGTCTTTGGGCGCCTCTGACCTTGGAGGGCGTCTTCTGCCAGAGGCCATGCGGCTGCACTGCATTTTCCCATCTGTCCCACCTGCCTGGCAGCAGAGGTTGGAAGCAGGTTTCCAGGTCACAGAGCTGGTCACCAGAGATGGTCGGTGGCTCTGGGTGGCGGGCGGGCGGTCCCGCATGAGGCAGGGGGCCTGGCGTGGGTCTGGCGTGTGCCCTGCAGGTTGGGGGTCCCCAGCACCTATCCTTCCCATGGAATGAAGGGACTGGGATGAGAGAGAAAGGAGAACGCCAGTGGGAGCCTTTAATGAGAGAGCAAAACATGTCACAGCAGATTGGGGCTCACGGCAAGCTGCCTCTGATTGTCATCAACTACTGTCATTAGAAAACAGCCGCTTGTCACTGCCCGGAAGGACGTCCCACACCGTGCTGACCCCGCGGAGACCGGCACCGCTGGTATTTGTGGTTCGCAAGCTGCCTTTGAGACCGTTGGCCCACGTGACCTCCATCAGGAAGGGTGGCCTGGGAAGCAGGCGTTATTTTTATCACCAGTGTCATTGACATTCTCACGGAGACCTCAAGGTCAGACACCCAGACAGAATGAAGACCCAGTTCCCTTGGGCCCTCAGTCACCGCGTGGTTCTGCAAGGTGGCCAGTCTCTGCTCTGGTCTGTCTCTCTTTGCCACTGCAGGGCCAGAGTGCAGGAGCTTCTGGTGGCTGCTGTGACAAAGGACCACACACTGAGCGGCTTAAAACAACACAGATCGATGATCTTGCCAGTCTGGGGTCAGACGTCCAAGGTGGGTCCTGGCTGTGTCCCTTCTGGAGGCTTCTGGTGGGCGGCGATGGGTCTGTGACAAGTCAAGAAGCCAGCAGCTCGGTCCCCAGTGAACCGATGGATGGAGCTACCAGGTGGAGTCACGACGTGCTTTCCTCTCTTTGAAACCAGGAGTTATGGAAGGCCGGGGAGTTGAACTACACGCATTCACGTTCCCTGAGTTCAATTCTCCCCCCAAACCCAGAGATTCTGTAATCAAAGAAAAACAGGGGGAAGAAAATTCTTATAAGGCACCAAGCTATGTGTTTATAAAATTAACAAAGAATTAATCAAGTAGCGGTGATTCTGTTTTGGGGATGAAGAGAGAGGTCCTTGAAAAGCATGGGCTGAGCCCCACATTAATGTCCGATGGCTGCTGTAACAAGTGACCGCAAACCGAGTGGCATAAAACCCGGACTTGTTACCTGACACCTTTGGAGGCCAGAGGTCAGAGGTCCGACACAAGTCTTTGGGGGCTAGCGTCCAGGTGTCAGCAGAGCGGTGTTTCTTTCTGAGGACCCATTTTCTTGCCGTGATATTGTGATTTATATAAGAAATATACATTGGTCTTTCTCCCTTCCTGACACAGACGTCCTACGACCCTTGCAATTTCCTCAGTGACAAGAGGTGGAATGAGAGTCTTTTGTTACGCCTACAAGGGGCCCCTTCCACCACACCAGAGCTGAGCTGATGGAAGGTCCCTAAGGATGAGGGCTGGTCAACCAGGAGAACCAGCCACGTGATCAGAGGTGGGAACTGTCAGTCACTCCCCGACCTACACAATGAGCCTCCTTACAGGTGCCTGCGGGTGGACGGTCTGGAAGTGTCAGGGTTGCTGCACAGGTGGAGGGGCTGGGCGGGAGATGCACCCCACACCTCGCCCAACTGGCCGTTCCTGAGCTACGTTCTTTGTAATAAACTGGTGATCTAGTGAATTGACTGTTATCCTGAGTTCTGGGAGCTGCTCTAGCGAATTATTGAGCCCCAGGAGGGGTTCGGGGGAACCTCTGATTTACAGCTGGTTGGTGAGACGCCCAGGAGACAACCTAACTCTGGTTAGTGTCGGAAGCGCTGGCTGTGGCAGACACACACACCTGGTGTCAGAAGCGTTGTGAGTCATAGGAGAGAAGGCCGTTCTCTTCAGCTGGTGTAGAGAGGGACACGCTTTTTCCTTTTCACTCGTCTTTTTCAGCTTCCAGAGGTCACCTGCGTCCCTCAGTGGGTGGCCCCACACCAGATGGCCCGTCTTCCTACTGCTTTCGTCACCATATCCCCTTCTGAGACTCTGACCCCCCTGCCTGTTACTTGGACCCTTGTGGCTACTGGCCCCACAAGGACCCCAAATTGGACCCACTGAGCCTATCCCCTCATCTCAGGTCCTTACCCTGTTCACCCTGCAAAGCCCCTTTTGCTAGGCGGGTGATGTGTTCGCAGGTTCCCCCTCCGATGGGGACGTAGACATCCTTGGCTCAGCCCGGCACACAGGAGGAGTTTGTTCACAGGTGGGGGCCTGTGTGCGTTTGGTGCTCAGGAGGACTGAGAAGACCCCCACTAACCCTGGGTCATTCCTCTGGATCCTGCGGGAAGTTCCGTGTCTGTGGACTGTGGCCATGGGAGCCCTGTGCATTCTTTCCAGCTGAGTTTGAAAGCAGGAGAAATTCAGCAAGTGGCCTATGTCACATGGAGCAAGCCTAGAGCAGCCTGGACCTGCAGCCGGACATCCACCTGGCCAGTGCAGCAGGTGAGGTGGGGGGCGGGCGGGGGAGGGCTACAGGTGTGCAGCCCAAGAAAGAGCACCTGGGTTCCACCAGCCCCCTGCCCACACCCCTGCCCCCACCCCTGCCCAGACCCCCCTCCCACCCACAGCACCTTCTCACCGGCCCAGACGCAGGCTGGTGCTGGGGAGCTGCTGCAGAGAGGAGTTTCCCCCAGGACCTGCTCCCGTCAGCAGCCCCATCCCGGGAGGGGAGACTCGGGTGAACCCCAGGAAGGCTAACAAGAAGAGGAGGCCCGAATCTGTCACGCAGGGTAATGAGCTGGATTTATAGAAAAGGAAACACGATATGATTCCGCGTAATGTCTGTTGACAGAGATTCAGGCTGTTTGTTCGAGAATATTAAATTGACAAACAGTGGAGCTTTGCTGGGCTGGCGGCTCTGATTTGCGGGTGCCTGTCAAAAGGTGTGTGCACAGGGGCGCCAATCAGGGGTGCAGAGATTTCCTGATAATGAAAATGTGCAGAAAGAGCCGGGGGGGGGGGGGGGGGGGGGGGGACGTTGGAGCCCACGATCTGCATTTCAAACGCCTCCCGAGAACCCGTTCCACGGATGAGCTCGCTCACGTAGGAAGTAGGGTGGAAACGCTACCCACATGTTCCAGAGAGAACAGGCCACATTTTTAAAAATTTAATTAAGGCCTTAGATCGGGTTTGCGTAATTAAATTTAGGCTGTGTGTAAGCAGGAAGATGGACTAGCTGGCTTCACTGACACCCTGGGGGTGAAGAAGGGGCCTCCGGCAGCTTCCAGGCAATCCCGACGGCTTAAATTCTGCGGCTGCATCTCAGATGTGAAAAATGCTCATGCAACACACACTGTTTTGTTTTTTAATCTCTGAAGAATGTCCTCTCGAGAGAGCAAGCCAGGGGGTGAGACATGGGTGATTTCCATGGCCTTGTGTTCTGATGGCCTGTGCGGTCCTGTCACCGAGGAGGCAGCTTCACAGCTGCTGATGAAAAGTCAGAACTCTCCCCGAGCAGTCTGGAGAAATGGGTCGTTTGCATGAAAAATCCTCTGTCAGCAACCAACAGACACTTAGCGAGAGAGATTCAGTACGATGGGAAATGATCGTTTCAATGGCAATTTACTTGGGGAAATGAAACGGAGAAGGGAAAGACCCTGGTACCGAGTTTTCAATACAAATAGGAAGATGGCATCTGGATTTGAGAAAAGAAAGAACACATACAGGTGGCAAGGGAGGGAGAGAGAGAGAGAGAGAGAGAGAGAGAGAGAGAGAGAGAGAGAGAGAGCGCAGCCCGGGGCAGAAGGAAGACCTGGGAAGGAAGAGGAGAGAATGGAGGAGGTGAGAGGCAGGTGCACAGACCGTGGCACAGACAAGAGTCGTCCTCGGGACAAGGTGCCCGCCTCCCGTGGGAGCAGGGACCCCCGAATCCAGCAGAGCACAGAGAACTCTGGAGGGGTCCGGAGTCGTCCTCCCTGCGGCCGGGGTGGTGTGGCCCTGGGCGGTCCCTTGGACACACTTCCAGGCCAGAGCACAGGTGGATCAGCTCCGTGTGAGCAGCTCCAGCAGAGGCCTGGCAGACAGGTCTATGGGGACAGGGGCGAGCCAGGAATCCCGTCCAAAGCCCTCCGTCCTGGCGAGCCCCGGAGCCTGCGCTTGCGGGTCCCCAGCCCAGGGGGACAGAGGCCTGGCTCAGCAGGAAGGGGCCGCCTGACGTGGAGGAGGCTGGGACACAAGTGGTTCTGCTGAGCAGTAAGGGCCGTGAACGAGATGCACGACACGTGAAAAACCCACCATCTCAGGTTAGAGCTGTTCTCTGGTCCTCGGCAAAGTCCTTAGAAGGCTCTGAGCTGACACAGCGTCCTTCCCTCTCCTGGCCCCGCAGAGTCAGCGCTCAACAAACACACCGAGAGCAACCCCAGGAACTTTTCCAGGCCTTTTCACCCGAAACAAACACCAGCACTGGGCTGCCCGCTCCAAGACCAGGCTCGGCCTTCCGGGAAGGACTAAGGCAAGGGGTTCTGTGACCGGCCCCCATTTGTGCACCAGAGGCCTGCCCGGGGGGGGAGTGGACAGTGCCCCCTGGATGGGGAAAACACTGGAATCACTCTCCCACCAGAAGTTCCTGAGGAAACACAAAGAGCTGCTATTTTCCATGGCTGCGTACACCGGGGGCAGCCTTCCTGGGTTTCCGAGCCCACACCGCCTCCCTTTCCCCAGGCTTCTTCTTGTCTTCCCGTTGGAGCACCGTCTGGCCGGCGCTCTTACAATCATGCACGGGACACGTTGTGGTGGGAGGCCTGAGTCTGTACTTGGGCCTCCAGCTCATGCCCTGGATGTATAAACATCTTTGATAAGATAGGACCCGACCTCACAGGAAAGCGGGGACAAGGGCCTCCACCCCAGTTGTCACAAGAAGAAGCTGTCTGCACGAGTCTTGCGCAGCTCACTGGGAAAGCTGGTGGAAAGCGCGAACTTGAGCGAGCGGCTTCTTTCCAGAGAATGGAAAGGTCAGCGCCGCCCTGGGAGTCCCTGCCCCTTTGCTGAGCTCGCTGGGTTCCAGCAGGATGCAGGGTCCTATGATTCATAAATCTGTTGAAAGAGGTAAACAGGGTGATTGTGCTTCTGTCAGATATTAATAACTTAATGAGTCTGTGCCATTTGTTTATGGAAATGGGTAACGGCATCTCTGCAGGGGCCAGACCTAATAGTACAATCTGATAATTCAAGGACTGCTGTTAAACACACACAAATAATATAATATCGGAGACACGCGTTCCAGGCCCTAACGGAGTGCTGGCCAGCTTGGGATTCCTTCTGGCTCCTGGGAAGAGCCACGCCGACGGTTCCCCCACACAGCAGATCACTCCCAGGACCCAGGTGGGGCTTGGCGTGCGTCCCCGCCACCGCCCCTAACCCTGCTCTCTCTGCCACGCCGCTAACCCTGCTGTCCTCGGCCTGCCCATCACCCCACCCCTGGACCACCCTCCTTTGGTTATTTCTGTGCCTGCCGCCAGCAGAGCTGGACCAGCGTCCACGTCTTCTCAAACCACCATTGGTCCTGGTGCCTTCCGGGGTGCCCCATGTCAGCGCTTTTCTCCTCCCAGGGCCGAACCATGTCCCCACATTTATGTGTTGAGGTCCTAACCCTCAGGACCTTGGAAGGTGACTGTATTTGGAGACAGGTCTTTACATGGGTAATAAAGTAAAATGAGGTCACTAGGGTGGCCCTGATCCAATAGGTCTGTGTCCTTAGGAGAAGAGGAATCAGGACACAGACACACAGAAGGACGACTGCGTGAGGACCCGGGACACGGCCGTCTGCACGCCCGGGAGCGAGGCCTCAGGGGCCAGCCCTGTGACACCTGGACCTCGGACGTCCGGCCTGCAGCACTGGGGGACCAAGAACATCTGCTGTGGATGCCACCTGCCTGTTGGTGGTGCTGTGTCACAGCAGCACTACTGACAAGGTCCTGCAGACAAATCTAAGGCCCCTTGTGCCTGGGTCCCAGCTGCTTCTCCTGGGTACCGGTCACTCTTTGCTACCTGCGTCCATCACCCAGGGAGGCAGACAAAGCTTCTGCACGAGAAAGGTCTTGCTCTGTGCAGCTCTGACCACGAGGACCAGGCAAGCCAGGGCCTGTGCAGGGTGGGGCCTCCTAGGCCTGGACGCCCCCAGTCCGGAGCTGCAGGACTCACAGACCCGCCTGGAGGCCCACACTGGGTGGCCAGGCAAGGGGCCGGGGAAGCACAGAGATGGCTCTGGCACCACGGGCACCGGCTCCTGGGCACCAGGCCTGGCCCCAGTCCCTGGCTGTGTGACTGAGGACAGGCTGGTAATGCCTCTGATGTGGGAAGTGGCTGATAGCAACTGTCTCACAAGAAGACTCCACAGGACTATTGCAAGTATTAAGTGAATCACGCCAGTGACAGCCCTATAGGCTGAGACTGAGACTGACTGGGCCCCTGTGGGTGTTGGAGCAGCTGCCCCTCTGGCCCCTCACTTCCTGCCTGGGGACCAGGTGGGTTGAGATGCAGGCCCCCTGGTCCCTTCCACTTCGCCCGAGTGGGGACTGTTGCGATGGTTGGCAGTCACCCCCCCTCCTCCCCTGCCCACCATCCCCCTCCCTTGCCCTGCCCTTCTCCCCAGCTTGTCTGACCCCCAGATCCCAGAGATTGCTGGATGGTCACTTTCTTCAACTGCAATCATGTGAACTAAAAAAAGGAAGGAGACAGAAAACATTCCTACTCTCCATTAATCTCAGGATGCCAGGACTCCTTGTAATTAACCTCTGAAGATGCCTAATTCTTCACTGAGACACCCTTCTGCTACTTAGCGGCCACCACATGGCGTGCCAGGCGGGGCCCTGCCACTTGCTGGTGACGACAGGCCCTTCCCTGGGCGTGGGTGCCGCCTCCCAGCAGGTCCTGGGTCCTCTTAGTGGGTTAAAGAGCTGCTGGGTGGGGTGGCCCTGGCACTAAGGGTGCTGACCAGCGTCCCCGGCCTCACCACGGGGGCCAGTGCCCAGCAACACCGCCGTCCTCAAGGTATCACAGCCAAAAATGTCTCCAGACATCGCCAAGTGTCCCCCGAGCAACGATGCCCAGGTTCTAAGGCGACTCTCGTGTCCTGCCTCCCCTCTATCCTCTGTTACCTTATGATCCGGTTGTCACATACGTGTGCTACCACTTCACCCTGGCCACACACATGTGCGCGCACACACACGTGTCCTTATGTGCTAGGTGGGGTGATGACGCCCACTTTGCAGGTTGACAACGGTTGGCTGAGATGACCATGGCACCCGGCGACTGGAGAGTGTCATGGACACTGCACTGCGGCCTGAGCTGCTCCCCCTGCCCACCCATGTCCTGACCCCCTGCCTGATGACTACACACGGGCTCGCTTTCAATAGGTTCTGTTGTGTTGTCTCTTTCGTGTTGATTTGTGAACTGCAGTGTGAAACAGTTACTAATGTAGATTTTACTGTGGATAAACAAATACAGAAAATTAGCAGATGTGTTTTGCAGATGTACGTAACAAAAATAACATCCCTCCCGACAAGGGGAGGCATCCACAAGGCCTGAGCCATGAGGAGGCTTTGAGCACCACTGAACTCCCCTCCCAGCTTTCACGGAGGGAATCAGAGATGCAAAGACAGGAAGAACTTACCTGAGACACCGGGGTGGTGGCAGAGGGTGACAGGGGCACATGGATCTCACAGACAAGGAGGGGGCCTGGGAGGGGACACGGGCAGAGGGGTCAGCAAACCAGGGTGTCAGAAGGGGGCAACCGTCTGGCCCAGGTGGCCGTGAGCTCACCTGGAGCACCCTGGGTGGAGGGAAGGGAGGCAGGAAGACCTTGGAGCAGATGTGAAAGTCAAATGGGCCAGAGCGTGGATTTCAGGTGTCATGGAGGGCGCGGACCAACAGGGATATGACTCAGGAATGCCAGTGGGGACAACGGCCCTGAAGGCAGCAGCCCCTGACGTGGCAGGAGGTGGCCACTTGTGACACCCACCCGGCCCCTGCAGCCTGTGGTCTCGGTCCCTCCACCTCAATTCAAGATGCCTGCAAGTCTCCGAGCATCTGTCCTCAGCCCTGGGAGAGGAGGGGGCTGGCGATTCCTGGGAAGGGTGGGCAAGGCCGATCGATGTGCCCCCACCTCATCCTTTATGAATACCTGAGCCCTTTATTTGCGCTCTTGTGGGTCTCTTTCTGATCCTTTCTGATCCTTGAAACCAGCGGGCTCAGCCCAGAACCACAGCCCTGGGAGACGCAGCAGCGGGACGCCTGGTTCTGCTCTCTCCTCCAGGTAGGTAGGGCGTGAGGGGTCCCCGAGACAGCCAGGTGCAGGACGCTGCAGGGCAAGGCCTCTGGGAAGAAGGGAGGCTGGCCTGCGCTTCACAGGAGGAGTGAGTCGGGCCGGCATCGCGGGGGGTGTCACACTAGCAGAGCAGGGCCCCCGGCCAGGCAGCAGGCCCGTTGTGGCTGGAAGGTAGGTACTTCTGCACACATACTCGGATGTTTCATGCGACGTTTGCATTTCACTGAATTTCTACTGCATTTACTAAAAACTGTGTCATAGTCTCCTAACTTTAACATGTAAACCTGGGATTTTTGTGTCCCTCTCGAGCTAAAAAGAAAACAGGAAACACGTGCCATTGGTTCCCCTTGTGTGGGTCATGGGTTTCCATTGACAGCAGGGCTCCATTCTTCCTCAACTGCACGGACACACATACACACTCACACACGGTGCACACATACCAGCCCACGCATGTGCCCAGTCACACACACTTGCACACACATGCTCACACACATTTGTGCATGCACGAACTCCTTCACTCATACACACTCCTGTTCACACACATACACACTCACACTCACACTGTCACACAAGTGTGTGCACGGCACACACACACGGGCACGTTTATCGCCCGAGCCCAGACAGCCACCCGTGGGTGCAGCAGACACGTTCGAGGAATCACAGGCCCTACCCCCCCCGCACGCACATCTGGTCCTGGGGAGGAAACACTCTGTACAAATTTCATTTCTTGTGAAAGGAGACATAGCCTCATAGGAATAATTTAATTTGTCTTTTCTTTCAGAAGTGACTGTTACACAGAGGAAGCTTTGTTCTCATCCAATTTTACCCAAAAATAAAATAAAAGACTCAAAGAATTTTACAACTAAAAAGGAACCTTCTTATGCCACACCTGGGACAGGACTGCCTTCTGAACAGGGCGGGGGCCCAGGAAGAGACGCGACCCCATTGTCCTGGGGTGAGCACGCCAGGGGGAGGGGACAGAGTCCAGATAAGTCAACAAATACATGTCCCCTCTTGTGAGTGATTTACCTTTAATGAAGATAAAACTGGATCACGAGATGGAGATGAACCAGGACATTTAGGCCACTGGCCACCTTTTCACTCTGGAGGACCATGGCAGGAAGTCTGTGTGTTCTGGTCACCACTGTTAGGGGCTGTGTCCCCAAATTCATCTTGAAGCCTTCACCCCCAGGGCCCCAGATGTGACTGTCATGGAGCCCTGCCATGGTCCCCAGTGTGCTGCTGACCCGGACAGTGAATGGCTGTCTTCCGAGTAGCCGGGTGTCAGGTAATGGTGGTGACACAGGTTAGACAATGAGTGGCCAGAGGGAGCTGGTTCTGGGCCCTGGTGAGAGGTGGCGGGGGCAGGAGGGGCGGGGACAGGAGGGGCGGGGGCAGGAGGGGCGGGGGCAGGAGGGGCGGGGGCAGGAGGGGCGGGGGCAGGAGGGGCGGGGGCAGGAGGGGCGGGGGCAGGAGGGGCGGGGGCAGGAGGGGCGGGGGCAGGAGGGGCGGGGACAGGAGGGGCGGGGGCAGGAGGGGCGGGGACAGGAGGGGCGGGGGCAGGAGGGGCGGGGGCAGGAGGGGCGGGGGCAGGAGGGGCGGGGGCAGGAGGGGCGGGGGCAGGAGGGGCGGGGGCAGGAGGGGCGGGGGCAGGAGGGGCGGGGGCAGGAGGGGCGGGGGCAGGAGGGGCGGGGGCAGGAGGGGCGGGGGCAGGAGGGGCGGGGGCAGGAGGGGCGGGGACAGGAGGGGCGGGGGCAGGAGGGGCGGGGGCAGGAGGGGCGGGGACAGGAGGGGCGGGGACAGGAGCGGCTGTCGACAAGCACCCAGGGTGGGGAGGGGGCAGCACGGAAGACTGAATGGTCTCCTGTGTGGGTGTTGCCCTCCCTGGAAGTGCCTGGGGAGCAGAGGAGCAGGGGCTGAGCCCGGCCAGGCCCACGACCAGCGTCCCCTCGCTGCGTCCTTTCCCTTCAGCCCCAAAGTCAGCGGCTGCCTGACCCGGCGCCTTTATCAATGGCCGCTTAGCACAGGACTCAAACACAGCCGCTGAATTCCATGCTGTCGTCCATGTCCCTCTGTCCTGAACCCCAGCGCTTAGGCCTTTCTGATCCCCTTTTAGAAGAGGCTGAAATATCTGCCTTTGAGGCAATGGATTGGCATCGTTCTGGGCTTCCCTTTTCCATATCGTGGTAACACAGGGCATTTCCTGTCTGCGAGCCTTTCCCTTACCATGAGATAGCTTCACCTGACCAAGTTTAAGGTCCCAGGAAGAACACAGGTGCCGTCAGACCCGATACCTTCTGTGCCGAGGCCAACGGGGCTTTTTCAGCATGACCGAGGAGCATGTGAATTTGTCACACAGCTTCAAAAGTGGCTTCGAAGAGGAAAACAGATCTAATCGACCGGGAGTCCCGTGCCCACTGCATGACTCATGTTCACAGAAGGTGGTTTGCAGCATTTCAAAGGTGTCTCCAAGGAATACACCGTGTAGAGCACCCCCGGAAGCTGTTAGAATGAGTTTTGTGTGAGCAAGAGTGACTCCATCGTGGACACGCACAGAGAACTTAGCAGACACGCCCAGGGAGCTGCCCGGTTGCCCTGGTAACTGGGTATAACCAGCTACACTCTGAAGGTTTGCTACTGAAGATATGAGGGCATCAGGGTCGCCGGCGGGTGACATAAGGTGACATCAGGAAGGCGCTCAGAACTGCATAAGAACTGAGGACTTTTGTAGCTCAGAGGCCAGTCTCGCCTGAGAAGTGACCACACTGCCATTCTGCTCCGAGAACCCTCCACTCTGCTCCGCTCTGCTCGGCTCCGACAGACCCTCTGCTGGACCGACCTCCCGGACCAGCCGCCCTTCCTCGCGCCACCAGGACTCTGACTTTGGGACTGGTTTGTTCCTCTATTTTAGCCAATTATTGTATTACTCGGTGTGCTTTACTGTGTGGTGCAGTGATGACTGATGCCTCACTGTGTGGTGTACTGATGGCTGCTGTCTGAGTAAAGCGCATACTGAAAGGTGGGTGAGATCTTGCGTGCTCTGTTCTTTGCTCGTGCCACGGCTACGCAGAGCCTCAGGCTGTGCCAGGGAGATCCTGGGGGTGTGACAGTTTCTCAGGGGTTAGTTCCCCTGACGTGCAGGACTGTGAGCCTAGCAGTCGCTTGTGACATCACTGTAGCTCGGGAGAGAGGGCAGGGGTGGCACTCGAGGACAGTGACATTTTAGGGACTGTCATGGAAACTGAGGAGCCAGGAAGAGCCTTCCTAGCCCAACTGCCCCACTGAGCTGCCCCGCGCCCCACGCCGCATGCTGGTCCACTATATCTTCAGAAGGTGCAGACCCTCTTCCTGGCATTGCCTCCTTGGGGAGCACGGCAGCGTAGACACTTCCTGGTAGAAGGAAGGAGACTCTGGTCGCTTGCTGCTCCTGTCCCAGCCAGTCGCGTCCTACGGCGTCATCACCCACAGACCTAGGGGCTGGTCGTCTCCTCAAAGACCTCAGGGCTGTCCAGCCTCTGGGCCCAGGGGTTCAAGGAGGGTCCCAAGTTGGGGCTTTGCTTCTCTGCGCCTCTCCCGGGTCAGGGCCCTTCACGTGTCTCTGACAGCTCAGTGCTGGGCGGGATGTTGTCCATGTCCCAGCTGTGAGGACAGCCACAGAGGTGGCAGCTGGGGGATGAGCTTCCAATCATCTAAAAACTTCCATGATTAATCATAAATTTCCACTGCCGATCTTTTTTTTCAATGAGTACTCAGATTTATGGGTGATCATGAACCTCTCCCATCAGCTATGAGTCAGAGTCACGATGACCAAGCAGGAATTCTAATTCTTCATGAAATAGGTGACCCAAGCTGAGGTTAAAAGATCAGATGTCGCTCCTGCCCCCACCCCCGTGTCATGATGCTGTCATCCCTGCTTCTTCTTGTGAGTGGCCTCCTTCTGCGACTGCCATCGGCCGCCACAAGGACTCTGCTTCTCTGGGGCCACCACCCTGCCCGCGGAGGCTCCCAAACAGAACAAGTGACCCCACGTCCTCTTTGTCCTACTAGACAGGGCTGCGTCCTGTAACCAGGACCCAGACACCACGCAGACCTGCCCCTGGAACATAGTAGGTCTTCAGTCTCAATGAGCTGAGCGCATCAGTCAGGGTTCTGCAGGGAAACAGGACCGACAGGACATATATATATATAACGAGGTTCATGATAAGGAATTGGAGGCTGAGAAGCCCCACAACTGCCATCTGCAAGCTGGGCACCCAGGACAGCTGACGGCAGGGAGCTGGTCCCCACCTGAGGTCTGAGAGCCAGGGAGGCAGGGGAGTAAGTCTGAGTCGGGGACCAGCTCAGCAGCCAGGAGGAGAGAGCACATAGCCACGCTGTTCAGGCCTCTGAATGATTGGCTGGTGCTCCTGCCACCCACACCGCACACCACACACACACACACACACACACACACACACACACAATCACACATACACACCACACACACACACAATCACACATACACACACACAATCACACATACACACACACAATCACACATACACACCACACACACACACCACACCGCACACCACACACACACAATCACACACACACACACTCACTACACATACTCACACTCACACTTACACACACACACACTGTGGGGGCCTCAGCTTCGCTCAGTCCACAGCGCCAAAAGCTGACCTCGTCCAGAAAGATGCTCGCATACACACCCAGAGTAGCGATTAACCAACTATCGGGTGCCCCGTGAGCTAGTTATAATGACGAATTAACCATCTCACTGGGCACTGCACCCACCCCACCTGCAAAGTCCACGGGCGCGGTGCCCATGCACACGAGACAGAAATGATTCCCCGAGATGCCTCCAGCCGCTGCCCTTCCCCACACTCAGCTCGGGCACTGGCTGTTATGACAACAGCACCGAGACGGCGAGGTCCTCATTGCCAGAGGTCTCTGCCAAGGGCACCAGCCATACTGGGCACCGAGTGCGTGCAGCACACATAACACAAGGTGGTGTGATGGCAGGAACCCAGCCCAGGGCCCCACTCACTGTTCCAAGAATCCATTAACCTCTCAAAACCCGTATTTCTTTACCTGAAAAGCAGATGTGACTATGGATGGCACCAGATGGCTGCTGGGATTTAATGAGAAAACACGCTCCGAGGGCCCAGCAGGAACTCGGGGCTAGGTCATTACTAGCCCCATGGGTCACACTCCCCCACACGCTGAACACACGCGTGCATTTGTGCCAGTTGCCGGCTGCGCTTTCAGGGTTATGAGGGGTGTTCTCTATCTGAATAACCCAACAACTTGCTCGCTCAGTCATTGAGCGGGTCCCTATGTCACAGTAGCACAGAGCAGGAATTTAGACACCTATGGCTACTCAGAAAGCGTTCGCTGACCTCATAAATGGCAGAAATGCATAAACCCACAGACTGAGCAACTGACATGGAGCAGCCCGTTTCACAGGTGTTAAAGGCTGACATCCACAGAGACTTGGTCACCTGCCCAAATACCAGGGACGAGTAAGGGTGGAGCCAGGGCTGGCCTGCCCCAGGCAACTCCAGACCACGTGCAACCGCACAGCCCGGACCACCTCACCTTCCCTCCCAGGACGCGCTCTGTCCCACAGCCCACATCGTCGGGTCCCAGGCAGCCCACATGTAGTCCAGTTGTCCGTGTCCAGCTGTGAGGACAGCCACAGAGGTAGCAGCTGAGGGCGAGCTTCGGTCCCAGCCCTGCCACTCACTGGTTGTGCCATTCCACTCACCCTCAAGCTTCCCGAGTCCCAGGCATTTCCCTGTAGATGAACCAACCCCTCTGACCACAGAGGGCCAGGGGTGGGCAGAGGAGGAGAGAACGTGCCTGGGAGAGACGTGGCAGAGGCACAGCCGGACAGTAGCTCTGGCCAAGAGAGGCACACAGACTCCACAGCGGCTGCAGGCGTAAACCAGCAGGGCGGCCTGGCTGACCGGTGCAGAGGGTGGCATGGGAGCAGTGATGGGCAGAGCCCAGCCGGAGTCGTGGGGAGCATACCACATCCTAGGGGGCAGAGCCAGGAGCCACGGCACAGACCACGGGAGGGGCCGGGGTATGGGGAGGGGGAAGGGTGGTTGCCTGTTAGCACTTGCTGAGTCTGAGATGCCCGAGGGGCAGCCAGAGGCCCGGAGTGGGGGACCTGGCAGGTCTATGGACAGGGGAGTGACGGTGCCATCGACGGGGATCTCAGGGTCCTCGGCAGAGAGAAGCCGGGGGACAGGTGGGCGAGGAGGACGAAGGCTTGCAGAGGACCTTTGCCCCACGCTGTGTGGCCATGTGTCTGCGGAAGGCCCCCAGTGTGGACACTGCCCATGGACACCGCCCATGGACACCGAGAACATGCCCAGAACCTGCCTGCAGTGCACAGGGAGAGGCAGGATGTGGGCCCAGTGGGACCATGGCAAGAACAGTGATGGCTCTCAGAGGCCCGTTGCCCAGGCCTGGCTCAGTGGCTTGCTGGCCAAGAGCCCAAGAAAATCATCTGGGCTCTCTCAGCCTTGGGGACTCTGTGACAATCAAATCCTGGGAAGTCCCCCGTCCCACCCCCCACCCCCCGCCTTGCTGAGGACCTCACACCCCGTGAGTGTTAGGGGCACCTGGGTCTGGGAGGGAATGAGGACATACATGTAGGAGGGGGCGGGGACAGGCCTGGCCGCTCCTCCCTGACGGCCAAGGCCACCAGATGGCCTGCTGTGGCCTCCATGACGGTTTGCTCGACACTCTGGATGAACTACTGTCATCCACCACACTTATTTTTGTCTTCTCCGTCTATTTTGGGAAGTGGATTCTTAGATCAGTGATTAGAAATGTCACCGGTACTTTTGGGAAGAGGGGATTCGCAAAGTCTATAATTGAGAAGTGTAATCAAATTCCTTAACAACTTCAATGGTATGAAAATGGCAATTAATTGCAAATTTTTGATGGAATGCATAATATTTATCTATTTTTGAACTTTTTACTGCTCAGCAGCAAGCTCTGGTATCTCACTTCCTTTTTTATCCGATTTCTATAGGTGGCATCTTTCCCATTAAAAGTTTCCATGGGGAAGGAAGGGGCTACTTAAGAATAAACGTCAGGGTCAACTGAGCCTGAGGCTCTAATTAGGGGACATGTCACATTCTGCTCTCCTGTGCCTGGCTCTTTGTAGGACGCAGGTGGGAGCGAAGCAGGAAGAGCCTGAGACTGGAAACAAGACCTGGGATGACGAGCCCCTGCCACCCGTGGGCGCCTGAGCCCAGCATAGTGTGACCGACGTCCTGGCATCAGTCTGCGTCGTGGACCTGGGTGCCACCAGTTCTGGCCTTCACCTGCCTGCCGGTCACCCCAGGAAGGTCACTGCGAGTGCGACATAAACCACTCTCAGGGGTGAACAGCAGCTTGAGCTGCCCAAACAAAGGGCCACAGATGAGGTGGCTTAAACCACAGACATATATTCCGTCCCAGTCCTGGAGGCTACAAGTCCAAGGTCAAGGTGTTGGCAGGGCTGTTCCTCTGAGGCCTCTCTCCTTGGCTCATAGGCAGCCACCTTCCCCTGTGTCCTCAGAGGACAGTAGTCAGATTGTATTAGGGCCCAACCAACTGACCTCGTTTTACTTTCATCACCTCTTTAAAGACCCGTCTCCAAATACAGTCATGTTCTGAGGTCCTGAGGTGAGGGATTCAGCGGTGACTCTGAGTGGAGCCAGCTCAGCGGCTCGCAGACAACAGAGGCCAAGTAAACGTAGGGTTCTGGCCTCTCCCCGGACGGCTGTGGGAAAGCAGGGCACACACACTGGTGACAACAGCTGTGGGTGACTGTTCTCAAAGGCCGCGGGAAGCTGGGCCTTGGAGGACGGGACTGTGGGCCCCAGCTCTGTGGTTGCTCTGGGCTCGCTCCCTGGGCCTTCATCAGTTTCCTTCACCACAGACACGATATTCTAAGAGAGGAAGAGGGAAGAGGTGATCGCCACTGGCTAGCTCTTGCCAGGTTGGGAGAGAATGGAGGAAGCCCAGCCCGGTTCTGTGCTTTCCAGTAAAGTCACAGCAGCCTTGGTGAGGACTCTGTCACTTCCCACCTCACGGACGAGGACCCAAGGGTGCCCCGGAAGTGGTACATGTGGGGCGGACTGCTGCCCGAGGGTTAACCACTCCTTTGTGAGGATTAAATGGGACTGGGGCATTGCGGGGGAGCCTAGCTCACGGAGCGTGCTCCCTACAATGGGACGCACCCGTCTTTGTGGCAGAGCAGCTGTCCCCACTTCAGCGCCCCTCACAGGTCCTGGCGTCTGTGCCCCGGCCTGGCCCTCAGCAATCCAACGTCTCACTCATTTTATTCTCCAAGGTCCTTGCTTCTGCCACCAACCTGACCTCAGCAGGGACTGAGTCTGCTGGAGCTGCAATGCTGGCTCCTCCTGAGATTGTTCCAGATGGTTCCAGCCTCCTCTGCTGACCAGGGGGCTGTGAGGAGAGGGGGCTGCTGAGGCTGCTGTGGTACCTCCTGGCTGGGGCCCCGACAATCTGCCAGCAGCCTGGCCCCGGGCTCCCGGGTGTAGGGCCCACAGGCCGCAGCCCCAGGGCCCCTGCTTACCGGCCACTCCGACTGCTCCCCCTGCCCGCTCTCCAGGGCTGCCTGGTGGTCTTTAAAAACAAAGCAGCGAACATCACAGCCAGTTGTCTGAAAACAGGACAAAACCCACGTACGTGCTTACGGTACGTGCTGAACACAACCTGCTGAACCCTTACGTTCAGCATCATAATTGAGAACGGTTTTGCCTCTACTTTTTATTACGTCTCCAAATCTTGTCTTTTGCTCCCAGGTGAGTCAGCAGCACATTTCGTGTCCCTGCTGACCAGCAGTCAGTGCGTTGGCTTCGTCAGCCACGGACGACCCACAGATCAGAACTCCTCCGGCGAAGGCGCCTGACCGGGGAGCAGAGCATGAGTGAGGCTGGAGAAATCTGGGAGAGCAGATTTGCAGCTGAAAACACCCTCTGTTTGCACTTATCAAGAGACGCTGTTACTGCAAGTACTGAGAACAACTTGTTCACGGCCTCCAGGGGCGACTTACGGGAGATTGGAGGAAAGTCTCTATTCCGGGGAAGAGTCTGGCAATTAGCCAAATGCCAGGCTCTCCAGAGAAGGACCAGAGGTGACGGCGGTGCAGACACACGGGCCTGCGTGGTCCCTGGCCCGTGGGCTAGGCCCCAGTCGGGCTGCTGGGAGCATCTGTGCACACAGAGCTCTGCCTCAGGAGCAGACCCTCACCACCCAGGACGAGGTGACCAGCAGGGCCGACGTGGGCCTTGGGGGCAGCCTGACCAACGCCCAGAGTTCTCCTGGGACCTGCGGTGGGCAGGCGGGGCAGGGGCTCACAAGACGCTGAGAAGCACAGTGCAGGCCCAGGGGTTAAGTGCAAGAAGGATGGAAGCGGGGGACCCTTGCTGCATCCATGGGGCACACAGGCCCCCTGTTCAGCCGTCTGTGGGGCGCACAGCTCCCCGTTCAGGCGTCCACGGGGCACACAACCCAATGTCCACTCCAGCCAATGTCCACTGGCTGGAGCAAAATGAGAAGGCCGTCTGCCAGAAGTCGGGGTGTGCTCTGCCTGTCCCCTGTCTGGGGGTGGCTTGTTGGCTCATGAGCAGTCTACCTTTGCCTCCCATCCCCAGGTGCCCTTCGTGACGTAAAATCGCTGTTCCATCAATGTTTGGTGCTACCGACCAAATGCAATATGGACTCTACGTGGAGGCCTAGATCCAGGTCAGGAAATCAGGACCTCATCCTGTAGCTCACAGCAGCCTCCACCAGGACACTGGGTCCCCAAGTCTCCCTGGCAGAGGTGGGGGAGTGGGACCCCTCAGGTCTGCACAGGACGGGCAGCCTGATAGCCATTCATCCACCAGCCATGTTTCTCATCACCACGGACCGACCTCATGCTCCCACCGCAGCACAAACACGTTCTAAATCCAATTGATAAGATGTAAAACATCGCCTCCCCCACATTCTGTGAGCAGTCAGGTCAAAAATAGGTGACGTTCATTGCATTACGCGGCATAAACATGATTTAAATAATTACCACGGGCCAGAACCCGCGCCTGCTCAGTGATAATGAGCATTGAATCCTATTAGAGCTCAGTGTGAACAACCTTCCAGTTGAGCTCCTCCGGCAGGACACGGCGGTGACATGTCCTCCACAAGGCACGCGGCCCCAGACAAAGCCCGTCCGCTGTTCTGAGGCCCTAATGACACACCACTTTGCAGCCATAGGGAACCGTAGCTGACGGCTACTCTGCACCTTGGAACCAAGAGGATCTGCTTGAATTTGTTCTAATTTGAGGCACTTTTCTTATTCACTGAAGATGATAATTAGCCTCTACCTGAGGGTCCCTATTAGTCTCGTGACAGCATCTACATGTTGGAAACAGTTTACCTGTTGTTCTTATTTGCACCGTGGAGGGCAGGGATCTGCACGCCGTGGGAACCGCCCCCAGCATCAGGACATGGCGGCCACGGCGGAGCCAAGGACCCCTCGTCTCACAGAGGAGCAGAGTGAAGGCCAGCGAGGTAACTGACTCGCCCAAGGTTACCCGAGTAATTTGAGGCCCTTTGGTAACACCGACTAATGCCGTGTTTCAAACCTGGTGTGTTTAACTGGTCAGCCTACATCTCAGGAGTCTCTTTCCATGGTAGCGTCCAAGGTGAGATGTGTCGATAGAGGAACATGCCCGAAACACCCTGGTTCTCCTAACCCAACACATAGAAGAGGCCAGGCTCTGGGTGACCAGAGATTCGATATCTCAGAACATTCTTGTCAAATGAACAATTATAATGAGATTGGCCGGTTGTTAAAAACTATGCTTGTCAAATTGCTGGGCACCACACACATGACCTGGGAGACCCCACGTCTGCCCTGAAAGGGACCCTCATCTCCTGATGCTGCAAAGCTGGGGTTTCTGAAAACCAAACGCAGAGTCTCACCCTGAGAGTGGCTAACTTACAACAAAAATGGAATTCTTGGTGTCACGGGTGTCGCTGTTAACATTAGGACATTGACTGGGAAGGACATCGCTGCCTTGCAGGGCACCACTGATTCTCCTCAGCACCCCGACCACCCACTGGCTTCCAGACCCATAAATAGGCTCACAGACCAGCAGGCCCCGAATGGCAAGGTTCAAAATGTAGACCAAGAGGAGATGGGCTCACTGTGCTTCAGAAGAACTGCGTTTCCCCAACTTATACAGATGGAAACTGGGGCATATGTGTGGAAATGGAAATTAACAATGGGAGGAACATGCAACTGGATCAGACCGGATTTATGGACATGGGTTCGTTAAGCAGAGATTCTGGATGTGGCGTTGAGTCTTGGGAGAGTCAGAAAGGCCTCCAGATTGTTTGGCCAGGTGGCTGAGACGTGGAAAGAGAGGTGGCCTTTCCTCAGTGAGGTGGGAATTCCAGAACCACCGTGCACACCGCAGAGGAAGGGCTGCAAAGACTCGGTGAGACAGGAGGTGAGAGTGGATTCATCGTGAAAGATCCGCCCACTCACCTGGGGCGTCCAGAGGACGCATCTTTCACCACGACCTGAGAAATAAGTTAGTAAGGGACCCAGTGCTGTGGAAGTGCTCTGCTGTCACTCTTCTCTGCCGGCCAGAAATTACAGGGGGAATTGCTGCCAGCAAACGGGACCCTGAAGTGCAATGGGGACAATGGGATTCTGATGTGGCAGGGCCACAGTGGCCGCACTTAGTCAAAACAAGGTGGGCAGCCGAGTCAAAGCAGCAACCAGCATAGTCTGAGTCACAGACACCGGCAACACCGGCTAGTTGGTCATGGTGTTCATAAAACAGAAATTGACTGGCAAGTCACTAAGTTTTTATTTGGTTTGTCCCCTTTAGGAAGGACCCCTCCACACGGCCAGTCTGTTAATCGTCCTCTTAGCATTCCCCTAAGGGACCCGCAGCCCTTACCAGGGTGTCTGTGCACTGAGGGGAAGGTAATAACCAGACTTTGGGGGAATCACATTTCTATGGGGTCTGACCTGGGGATGGAACAGCTGGGTCACAGAAGGTACATGATGTGGCCTTCACTAGATACTGTCAAAGTTAGTGTCACACGTATCTCCACTAGCAGCAATCATGAGGGCGTTGTTCCACGTCCTCACCAGTGTTCAGCACTTCCTTCGCTTCCCCATTCTGGTGGATATATAGTGACAGCTCCCTGAAGTGGCATGTGTACAGAGGCCATCTGGAAGTCCCTTCTTTTTCTTCTGTCACGAGCATCTGCCCTTTGCACATGGCCACTGTAGGAGAGAATACATTTTACATAATATGTGACTGGTGAACTCAGAAGATAGGCAATCTGACATACATGACAGACTTCGCACTCCCTGAGTTTTAAAAATGAATGATCGATATGTCTGAGAAACACCTTCATCCATGTCTTAAAAATCAAATTTCATCCACATGCCTCTTGTTCATGGTCCTTGTAAAATTTTTTATTTTGAACCCATCAGTTTTCTGATGGGGCAAACTCATGGCAAATAAATGACTAATCTGATATCTGGAGAGAGACAAACATCTTTTTGGTGAGGTACGTTTCTGGTGAAGTATTTACTCAAACAGTTTGGCCTGTTTTCTGTTGGATTGTCTTTTCTTCCTTAGTAATTAAAGTTCTTTACGTATCTCGACTATGTGTCCTGTGTCAGACACACGTGTAGGGATGTCTCCTCTCACTCGGTCAGTTGTCCTGTCACTTCCCCTAATGGTGTTTTCTGATAAACAGAGGCTCTTAATTTTGATGTAATCCGATTCATCCATTTTCCCAGCTTAGGTCTTAAGAAATCTGCCTACACTGAGACCACTAAGAAACGCGCTTGTATTTTCTTCTACAAGCTTTCTTGCTTTCACATTTAGACCTGTAATCCATCTGAAATTGATTTTTATGTGCAGTAAAAAGTAGGGATCAAGATGGTATTTTCCCATACAGATACCCAACTGATCTCCCCCCACTTATTGGCGAGCCCACCCGCCCCTCTCTGGACTGCAGTGTCAGCTATGTTTCTAGTAATTTTTTAAAAAATGACACTGCAGCGTATTCACCAGTTTTTCCATCAATGTCGTCTTGCTGTTCCCACGTCACGGTCAGTGCTCATGTCTCTCCAGCCTCCCCGGTCGGCCACAGTTCCTCAGGCTCTTTGTGTTTCTCTTGACCTTGAAAGCCTTGAAGAATCCAGAATGGCCCTGGACCTGGCTTTTTCTGTTGTTTCTTTCATGGTGAGACTGGGGTGACGGGTTTCTGGAATAACACTATGGAGGGGCAATGCCTTCTCATCACATCCCACCAGGGGCACATGAAACCCACACGGCCTATCATGGGCAATCTTGACCTTCATCACATGGTTAGCATGGTATCTGCCAGCGTTCTCCACTGTAAAGCTACTGTTTTCCCTTTTCTAGGCTATTCTTTGGGAGCCAGCCCCTGAGTCTAGCTGCTCTCGGGGATAAGTGTCCACCCCCTGAGGGAGGAGGATCTACACGTAGTGTTTGGAATTCTTCTATAGCAGAGATTGGTCTCTTGTCTCCCATTTGGTTATTTATTCAGTCATTCGTTATATCCATGTGGACTCATGCATATTTATTTTATACATTGTCAATATTTTTGTTTTGTATCAATTCAATATTAGAGACAGAATTGGTGTTCACTTCTGACTGAGATGGAGTAAAAAGGTGTGGCTTAGTCTCCCGCCTGAAACAACGACAAAAGCCAGACAAATCATATGAAAAATAAAGAATAAAAATGGATTTTAAGACACTGGACACCAGGCAATAAAAGGCAGAGGTTCCTGAGGTGGGAAACAAACGAGCTGATCCCTGCGACTGCTCCAGCTGACGCCTGGAGAGCTTCCTTCCACTGTATAGGGAGGGGGACGCTTGTGGAGCCTGAAAATCTCCCTGAGTTCAGGAGCCAGAGCTGAGAGTCCAAGTGGGGTAAAGCAGCTGGAATTTGGAGGACAGGGTACTTAAAGAGTGACACAGACAGAGAGCAGAATATTGATTAGTGCATGCAAGTGAGGAAACTACTCAAGACCTGGAAAGAAAGACCCCAAAACCATAGAGGAAACAATACCCCAGACTCACACAGGGCTGGGGACATTGCCCGTTCTTACGAGTCAGCTACAAATGTCACTTTTATGGGACACTTGATGGATTATTCAGAAAGGTCATGCCTTAGGAAAGGGGGAAATGAGCCGTAAGTCAGTGTTGCTCTGATCCTGCCTAATAGATGCAGAAAAGATTCCTGGAAGGTGAAAACTGTTTCCAGATAACATGAATGCATGTCAGAACAGCGCTCAGAAAGTTTTACAAATATAAAAATATTCAGCACTCAGCAAGGTAAAATTAATAATGACTGGCATCAAATCAAAAATTACCAGGCACACAAAGAAGCAGGAAATTTCAGCCCAAAATGAAGGGGGAAATCAATTAATTGATAGCAGCCCACACTGATATTCAGGATTACCAGAGAAGGACTGGAAAACAGTTGTTGTAACTGCACAATGCAGTTCAAAATAGTAAAATATGGGCATGTTAAGTAGACATGGAGGGTATTAAAAAGATCCAAATCAAACATGTAAAGACGAAAACTATAACATCTGAGATGAAAAAAATACCAAATGGGGTTGATGGCAGGTTAGACACTGGAGAAGAAAATATTAGGGAACTTGAAAATAAAGCCATAGAAACTATTCATACTTAAATGTACAGAGAAAAAGACGCACAAACTAATAAAGCGTCAGGGGCTATAGGGAAACTTTCAGCAGCCTAATGCATGTGTACTTGGGGTCCCCAGAGAGACAGAGGAGACAAAAAAGACATATTTGAAGAAATAGTGACTGAAAATTTTGCAAATTTTATGGAAACTATAAACTCACAGATCCAAGAAACTCAATGAACACCAAAGTTTAAGAAATAGCAAGAGATCTGCAAGATGCATCCTCAGACAATTGCTCAAAACTACTGATAAGGTGAAAAATCTTAAAAGCAGCTAGATGAGAGTTATGTACAGAAGAGCAGCGTACAGACGACGGCAGATTTATCACTAGAAACCATCCAAGCAAGAGAAGGTAGAACGTCTTCAAAGTAATAAAAGAAAACAAGTGTCAACCTTGATTTCTATATCAAGTGAAGATGGATTTCAAATATGAAGATAAAATAAATTTTTTCAGACAAACGAAAGCTGAAAGAATTCATCACCACCATGAAATGAATGTATGAAACTGCCTTGAGTAACAAGTGAGTTTAGGAATGTTGCAGAGTATAAGAGGCATACACAAAATCAATTGCATCTCTGTAGACTAGCAATGACCACGTGGAAACAGAAATTTTAAAGTACCATTTACGAAAGCACCCCAGACATAAACTACTTAGGCATAACAACTTGTGAAATACTGTACTCAGAAAACTATGAAATTCTGATTAGAAGTCAAAGGCTAAATAAATGGAAAGGCACACTGTCCATGGATTGAAAGACTCAACATAGTAAAAACGTTAATCTCCCCAAAATGATCACTAGGTTTATATGCAATTTCTATCTATAACTATATTTTTGTAGCTGATGCTGAAATTTATGGATGAAAACAAAGGGACCAGACAAGCTGAAAACATTTTGAAAAATAACAAACTTAGAGGAATTGTACTATCTGACTTTAATACTGAGAGACTCACTCTAGAGCTATAGTAATGAAGACTGCGTTTTATTAATATGAAGATACTCACAGACGTCCATGGGACAGATAAGAGAGTCCGGAACCAGCTCCCTACATACATGGCCTATTGATTTTTGACAAGGGACAAGGGGGATGCAGTAGAGAAAGGAATTCCTTTGTATTTTAACCACATAGAAATGTGATTTTTTTTCAAAATCAAAAATGTCAGAAACAACGACAACACACACACATAAGGGAGGGAAATGTTTTGCAACATACATGACAAACAAACGACTGTGTCTTAATTTACAATAAGCTTGTACGAGTCACAGGTAAATGACGGGCAGCCCAGAATAAAAAAACAAAACAAAACAAAAAACACGCCAAGGACTAACACAGGCGGTTTTCAGATAAAAGAAATACAAACGTCTACTAAACACATGAAAAGATGCCCAGCATTATTCATAATTAATGAAATTCAAGTAAAAACAGCAAAAACCCAAACCAAAACAAAAGCACCACTTTTCACCCATCTGATTGCCAGTAATTGAACAGCTCGCAGAAAGGGGAGTAATGGGCACCCTCCTGGGAGGCCAGGCAGGGTGGTGCAGCCTGTGCATGCAGCTGCCCAGGTGCGGCGTGACTGGTCGGGGCAGACAGACATGTACCCAAAGACACCAGTCCTGGGAAAGGACAACTCACTTAAGGAAAATCTAAATAAACGCTGGAATAGCACCACAGATCATTTTAAAGTTTAATTTGAGTTTTATCACTAAGAATTTGTATAAACTATGAATATAATTTCACATTATTTTATATTTTGCAAAATAAAGGGAGTAGGCACATATGTCCTGAGTTTTCAAAGGAATAATAAATGATTCACGTGTTGACTGTGGGTTTCTGAGACTGACTTTCTAAGTAACTGTTATGACGGCACATGGAGAAAACTTTCCCATGGATTCAGAGCAGGAATGTAGCTAAATGTGACACAGTGTCAAAGGGCTCAGTGACTCTCCCAAGAGCCTCTCTTTCCCTTGTACCGCACCTCCTGTGTCGTGTGTGTGTGTGTATGTGTGTGTGCATGTGTGTATATTGTATGTGTGTATGTGTGTGTATGTGTGTATGTGTGTGTGCATGTGTGTATATTGTATGTGTGTATGTGTGTATGTGTGCATGTGTGTGTGCATGTGTGTATGTGTGTGTGCTTATGTGTGTATGTGTGTGTACATGTGTGTGTGTGCATGTGTGTGTGCGTGTGTGCATGTGTGTATGTGTGTGTGCATGTGTGTATGTGTGTGTGCATGTGTGTATGTGTGTGTCAAAATGTATGGGTGTGTATGGATGTGTGTGTGCATGTGTGTGCATTTGTGCCTTCTCCAGATTAACTCTTTCACATTCTCACTGCCAGCATCTTTATGGATCCTGGAAGTTTTCCAATATCACTTTCATCAACTTCATCAAAGTCATGACCCTTAGAAGATTTGAAACATCCCTTCATATTTGATTTGCGCTCTCGGTCTTTAGATCAATCATTGCTTTTCAAGCTCCCTGATATTTCACCTGGGCATTTGGCTTTTAATTTCACATATCACATTTTTCATTTCTAGCAATTAACTTTTTCTTTCACTGAACTTTCCTTTTTAATACTGTGTTGCTCTCTACCCGTGCTTTCCATTCCCTATTGCATTTAAGCACGTGACATATATTTATAACCCATGCTTGCCAATCCCCAATCTGAAGTCTCTGAAGGATGCTGCTGTGTTGTGTTGCCCCAGGGGGTATTCTGTGTCCTTGTGCACTTGTGGTGTCTTCAGTGGGTCATTCTCTGGGCAGACTCTGGGGCCCGGTTAGGGGGGTAATTATGGAGACTATTGCATTTCCTTCAGGCAGACACTACAAGCCCTGTGAACCTGGGGCCATGTGAAAAAAATGTGTCCGCTAGAATATTTTGGGATTATATATAAAATGAAAATTCAAGCCCTAAACCTACTGACCTTTGAGAGATGGATTGTCAAAGGTCTCTACATTTACCCCTCTACCCAGAACCAAAGCTGATAAGACAAGGGTCCTTTCCTTCTCTTTGCAGGAAGATTTGTCTCGAGAGTCCTCTCTTGCTGAGCGTGCAGCTCTTTGAGTCTCCCAGCCACACACAGGGATTCTTACTTGTCCCCTCATCTTGGGTCCTGTCACACACCCACACTCCATGTCACCACAACCGGTAGATGCCTGTGTGGGCAACAGATGTCTTTAGAGCCTGGTTTTGCACTTTCCTGTTATTTTTTTATTTCCAAAGATTTTTATGCCTATCTCTGCATAGAGACAAACATTTAAAAGCATGTATTTTATACTTTATCCCCCTTCTGAGGGGTATTATAACAGGACATTTCATTCATTATGTTGGTATTAAAAGAGATCTAAAATATTTAAAATTTGCTTTGTAATATTTAGTTTTCAATCCACCTAGATATTATTTTTGAGTATGATATGAAAAAAGGATATATTTTTCATATTGATAAGCGATTATCCATATACCATTTAATGAAAAAAATCTGCATTTTTCTCATTAGGGCTGTATCAAATTTGCTGTATCTTGATTCTACATATTTCGGGTCTGTCCTGCGTTATTTCCTTCCATCGGATTACTTGGCTATCACTGTACTCTCAACACATTGTCTTAACTCCATAGCTTCTAACACATATTATTATATGGTGGGACAAACCATTCATTTTTTCTTCACAACTAACTCAATTATACTCTGCCCTTCTCTATGATGTGATAATAAACTCATCATGCTCCATGAAAAATACCATTAGAATTTTAATTACACTAAATTCACAGACTAATTTAAGGACTGGCTTGTTTATATTACTAAGACCTCCAATTCCTAACTGTATCTAGCCATTTATTCAGCCCCATATTTATTTCCTTTGAAATTTATAATATTTGTAAAGTGTGGGAAATCTTTTTCATCTTACAGTGTTTCTTGGAAGATAAGTGGGAACATTTTCCTATTGTATTTTCTATTTCTTTTATTGTTTTGGAATGCTGGTGACATTTGTTTAAGTTACATATCCAGAAACGTCCTTGGTAGTTTTGCTTCTTTGTCTATGTATGCAGTCACATCTTCTACAGATAAATATAATTTTGTCTTATTTTTATGATTTCTGAATCAAAATTTTCTTGCCTTATTGCATTGGCTTGTATTCAGTGAAAATTTGAACAGAAGCAGTGAGAGCTGATGCCTAGTCTTGTTTCTGACGTCAAGAAGGATGCTTTTTGCATATTGTCCCTAAGTACAACCATTTAGATTGCTCGTCGGTGGCCTTCAAGCTGAGAAATTACTTTCAATTTCTATTTGTCAAGTAGTTTTCATCCTGAATGGATCTTATTTTTTTAAAACTTTTATTTATTTTAAGTGTGTTTTTCCAGGACCCATCAGCTCCAAGTCAAGTAGTTGTTTCAATCTAGTTGTGGAGGGCGCAGCTCACAGTGGCCCATGTGGGGATCGAGCTGGCAACCTTGTTGTTAAGAACACCGCGCTCTAACCAACTGAGCTAACTGGCTGCCCCTGAATGGATCTTGATAATTTTCAGTACATTTTTCTAATGATCTTTGTGATGATCTTTTTTTAACCTTTAATTTCTTAATAAAATGGGGGCAATAGTCATATTGGGTAATTTTGAGACACTAATAGGTCACTTCAAAAATTCTCCTCAAAAGTCCTTCAGCAAAGTTATAGTAATCAAAACAGCATGGTACTGGCATAAAAACAGACACATAGATCAATGGAACAGACTAGAGAGCCCAGAAATAAATCCATGCCCATATGGTCATTTAATCTATGACTATGGAAGCAAGAATTTAAACTGGGTTAAAGACAGTCTATTTAATAAATGGTACTGGGAAAACTGAACAGATACATGCAAAAAAAACTGAAAGTGGGCCACCTCCTTACACCATATACAAGAATAAACTCAAAATGGATTAAAGACTTAAATGCAAGATCTGAAACCATAACTTTCTTAGAAGACAATATAGGAAGTAAATTAGCAGACATTACTCTTAGTAATATTTTTACTGATATATCCCCCTGGGCAAGGGAAGAAAACATAAAAAACAGTGGGATTACATCAAACTAAAAAGCTTTTTCACAGCAAAGGAAACCATGAACAAAACAAAAAGGCACCTTACTGAATGGAAGAAGATATCTGCCAACGATACATCTGATAAAGGGTTAATATCCAAAATTTATTTAAAAAAAAACACTTTTACAACTCAACACCAAAAAAAAAAAAAAAACCCAATTAAAAAATGGGCAGATGGCATGAAGAGACATTTTTCTAAAGAGGACATACAGATGGCCAACAGACACATGGAAAAAATGCTCAAACTCACTAATCATTAGAGAAATGCGAATAAAAACCACAATGAGATACCACCTCACCCCAGTCAGAATGGCTGTCATCAATAGATCAACAAACAGCAAGTGCTGGTGAAGATGTGGAGAAAAGGGAACCCTCGTGCACTGTTGGTGGGATTGCAGATTGGTGCAGCCACTATGGAAAACAGTATGGTGGTATCTCAAAAAACTGGAAATGCAACTACCTTATGACCCAGTAATTCCACTCTTAGGTATCTATCCAGAGAAATCCAAGATGCTAATTAGAAAAAATATATGCACTCCTGTGTTTATTGCAATACTATTTACAATAGCCAAAACTTGGAAACAACCAAAATGCCCATGGGTAGACAACTGAATAAAGAAGCTGTGGTATGTTTATACAATCGAGTATTACTCGGCTAAAAAGAGGAATGCAATCTTCCCATTTGCTACGACATGGATGGACCTAGAGAACATTATGCTAAGTGAAATAAGTCAGATGAAGAAAGACAAACACCATATGATTTCACTTATATGTGGAATCTAAATAATAGAATAAACGAACAGACAAAACAGAGATAGACTCAGAGATGTAGAGAAAAAATTGATGGTTGCTAGATGGGAGGGGGTGGGGATCCGGAGAAGGTAAAGGGATTAGAAGCACAAATTGGTGATCACAATGTTGTCACAAGGATAGAAGTACAGTTTGAGGAATATAGCCAATAATGTAAAGATTTTGTAGGGTATCCGATGGACACTTGTATTATTAGGGAGACCAGTTCATGGACGGTGTAGGTGCCTGACCACTGTCCTGTACACCTGAAGTTGAAGCTGAACAATAATGAATGTCAACTATAATTTTATATATATATAGTCACAGGATGTGGGGTACAGCACAGGGAATAGAGTCAATAGAATCGTAACAGCTGTATATGATGTCAGAGGGGCAGTAGATTGAGGGAGGGGGTTATCACTTTGTGAGGGTGTAAATGTCTATTACATTGGTTTATACACCTAAAACTAAAAAAAAGAAAAACAATTCCTTCAATGTCCACTTCCCTGACCTTATGCAGCCTTGATGTTGGTGATGCTTTTAAGACTTGTTCCCCCAGTGTCTGACCATTGACTTTCAAATGTACGCATGGTAGTCTCACTTTGAAATGCAGAATTTGTCGTCATTGTGTCCGAGCTAAAACCGAGGACACAGCCTCACTTCAGAATGTGCCTGCGGTTTTGTGACATTTGGTTACTTCCTTTGTGCCGTCTCCCAACTCGCTGCTTCGCATGTTGACTGCATTCAAGCTGCAGTTTCACGCGTCTTGTGTTTTCATACAATTTATTTCAATGACTCCTTTTTAATTCATGTTTAAAATCTCCAACTAATTCTTTTTCACAAAAATGAGTTCAGATATCATTCTGTTTTTTTCCCATTGTTTTTATTCATTTGTAAATCAATTGTACCTCCAATGATCTCTTTAAATACCTTCAACATACTTACTTGGAAGCCTTTGCTTTTCTTTACATAAAGGCATGAATGATTTTCACCTACAGTCAATTTTTTTTCCAGGAGTTTATTTTCTTGGTTCTATTTCTTAGGGTTATATTCTCACATGCCTTTCTCAGTTTTATCTCCAAGCCAGATCTGAGGAGGTGAGCTCGGGGCTGTTTCCCCTTTATTTCTGCGTCTCTCTCTCTCCTCTTTCACCTTCCTGTCTCTTCCTCTCTGTGTCCATGTCTCTGTCTGAGGGTGTTGCCTCCTCTCTACCTGTGGGACAGCCAGGTCCAGGTCTTGTCACAGGATTCATGGGACATCCTGGCAGGGACACTGGAGACATAGCAGGCCCACCCATGAGGCCAGCAGGGATGGGCTCGGATCTTGGTCACGTGCTTCTGTCTGTTTGCTCTAGTGTCCCCAGGAGACGAGGGGTCAAGGACTCCACCTCACCACCTGGCTCCAGGCAATGGGCCTGGCTCTCGGTTCCATCTCCTACTATCTGGCAGGCGTCACCCCTTGTGTGACTGTGGGGAGACTAACCGGCCCTTGGAGTCCACCTCCTGCAGCGGCTGAGATCCCTCGCCCACTCCTGGCCCGGAGGCACGGATCCAGGTTTTGGAGCTTGCGTCTGTCTTTCCATTTTCTCTGATCGTTTCTACCATGCGCAGCAAAAGGGTTATTGTAACAAACTCACTACACCGCCTTGGTGGGAAGCCTCTGTAATTGCTGCTAAGTGATATGATTTTAAATGATTTGTATTTTTGTCTTTTATTCAGAATTTTTCAAGCAAAAGTAGATCATAAAGATTATGTAGCAAAATGAAGAATGCTTATTTTGTAGAATTAAGTAGAAAAGAGTAATACAGATTGATATGTAACAAGCAATAATTATGTATGTGTATGGACGAGGGTGAAGAGAGAACTTAGAAAAATTAAGACAATGTGACGGTGTTATAGGATTCTGGGTGAATTTCTCTTTGATATTTATTTGGACTCAAATGACAATAACAAAGAGTATATAATAGTTTGCTAGATGGAAGAGATAGAAAAATTAAGTAATAATTGTATTTAATAACTAAGTGATTTTTTTTTAATTGCAAGAAATAGGTCAAGTCTACAGGCAATTCAGATACCAATTAGAAGAATCTCAGCATTTGTAATGGAAAAAAAGAAGTAAACAGAAATATTAGCATTGAAAGAGGAAAAAGGCTTCTCAACAAAACAGCAGCTGAAGCCAGGGCTTCTGACAAGGCCCTGACCTGAGACAGCAACTACAGGTCCCTCCGGGACCTCGGCCTGGGCGCAGGGAGCCCAGGGTCATATAGAAGGGGAGGGGGGGAGACATCCTGGAGGAGGTGAGACCCACACTGAGTCATACAGGGCAGAGAACAGGCCTGAGAAGGTCTTCAGTCATTGAGCTGATCAGAGCCTTTCGCGGTGACAGCGGTGACACACAGCTCCTTTCCTCCCACTGGCAAATACTGGGGCTCCACTGTGGACATTTTAGATAACACACCCAGGAGGCAAGAGGGGCAGAGGCTCACCCCTGCTTGAGACCCCCTTGGCCTCTGGATGGCAATAAGGGTGGGACCCACCTGCCTGGGTGGTGGAGGGCGGGAGTCCAGGCCACCACACGCGCAGCAGCCCAGGTGAGGTTTTCCTGGGCTCTGCACACACTGTCACATGGCCGTTGGTCCATCAGATACAACAGTCCTGGGCCCTGCAGGTTTTTCTGCGCTGCCTCCCCATTCGGTGGCGGAAAGGACCTGAGCAGGAGCCTGGTTGGTTTGAACACAACACACGTGCGGTCCTCTCGGGCGTCAGCACCGGGAGTGAGGGGTGGGGTGTGCCCTTGCCAGTGTCCTGGTGGTCACCCTGCACGGGCCACGCTGCCTGGCTCGCCACAGGCCCCGTCTGCAGAGTGAGTGGGAGACCCCTGGTTGGCAAGTGGCCGGCACCTTCAGGTTGTGGCTGGTCCTGGGCGGCGAGGCTGCTGGCCAAGGTCACTCCCACCACTGAGCTCCCACGCCCGTCCTGACAGCTCGCGAACTGCTTTCCTGAACAAGGTTGGTGGAGCATTTTTGTTAAGATTTTGATTAAGAAGCTGTTCCCTTAGGGTACCCTCCGATGCCCCACTAAAGAATGGAGGTGTTTATCCTTATTCACCAAGGAAATGGGTTGTAAGGAGAAGAATTCCCCACAATTTATTCACACAACAAAACATTAATGAGCATTATTAAATTCCTTTTTAGTGTACGGAAAAAAATGCAAACAGTGATTTAATGAAGGATTTTGCTCTCAATGCTATTTTCCACCGTAACAAAGGGGACATCCTTATTATTCAGAAAGCAGTTGGACTGGGAGGAGAGGTTCTATAAACAGCCATTAGCATCTTAATTACACGATAATTCAAAAGACAGCTCCCCTGGAAAAAACTCTGGCCCATAAATCTTTGGTTCTCAAAGTCCAAGAAGTGAAACAGACTGAGGATACGTCCTGGGTAGGGCCAGGCAGACGGGGCTTCATGGCGTGGGGCCCAGGCTGCTTCTCCCCCGGATGGTGGTCTGGGAGGCCGCGGCCCAGCTCCAGGAGTGGTCACTGGTCCTGGCGGGAGGACCCTGGGCGTGTGCAAGCCAGGACCTGCCATGGTGACAGTGCCCCCTAGGGCTGGGGTGCGGTGCCAGCAGGAGCGAGGAGCGAGGTCCTCTGCGAGGTCGTCAGGACACGACTGGCCAGCAAGGGCTAGGCAGTCAGTTCTCCGTGCCGGTCGCCTCCAGTCTCGGAGCAAATCCTGGGATCAATCAGTGTCAGGTGAGAACCTTTCATCGGGCCTGGTAGACCTCACTCAAACCCACTTCTCCCTAAAGGGAAATGTATTTGCACAGTTGCAAGAAAAAAAAATAAAAGTGTTCCCTCAGGAGGACTCCTGGCTGAGAGACCGAGGGCTGACCCGCACTCTCTGCGGCCCCTCCACGACCCCACCGGGGACTCTGGGGGACTGGTCCTCAGGTAGGACCTCTCCTTGAGCGGCCTCTCGACAGCTCCAGGCAGATGTCCCACATGTGTGAGGCGCTGGTGAACAACCAGTGCTCCTTTCCAGTAATTTCTGCAAAAGCTCCAGCACTGGCTCATCCTGGAAGCGACCCCGGCTCCAGTTGGGGGTCCCGCCAACTTTGGCGCAGGGGAGGCACCAGCTCCCCTCAGAACACACTGGCAAGGAAAGGGGGCAGTTCCCTGCAGGAGAATCCAATCGGGACTGGGTGGAGCTGCCAGAAGCTGGGGGGCAAGGACTGGGCAGCAAAGGGTCTGCTGTCCCCTGCAGAGAGACCGATGCCCCCAGACTCACCAAGATCTGTGGCCTTGGCGTTCTCGTCAGTAAAGTGTCAGGAGAGCTCAGTGCTCAGAGGATACAGAACCTGCCCCATCGACATGAGGGCAGGACCCTCAGCCCCCTCAAATCCACCCCTCCTTTCTTCTCTTGTGGAGGCCACAGCCCTTCCCCTGAACCCCCAGGGCTCCAAAAATCAGGGTGAAACCGGTAATATTCCCCACCCCCAACTGTCACATAATAAACCGTGATAGAGAAGAGAGGTCACCTCAGTCAGTGTCCAGATAGAAGCACCTGGGGCACAGGTCCTGGAGATACTCACCTGAGGAGTGGGAGTGGGGGCTCCAAGCGCTGGGCCAGAGCAGACACCCAACCTGGGCCTGCAGCCGGGCGTCTGCAAGTCACGGTGGAGTCTGGGGTCTCGTGTCACCATGTTCTCTGTATGTATGACTGGCTTTTTCAAACCCCACATGGAAGTGAGATCATACGGTATTGCTTTGTCTGATTTATTTCATTTAGCAAAATGCCCTCAGTGTCCATCCATGGTGTTGCAATTTTCTTCTTTCTCGAGGCTGCATGACTCTCCACTGTATGTACAGACCATGCTTCCTCCATCCCCTCATCCGTTGCGGGGCAGCTGGGTTGCTTCCATGTCGTTGACCCTGCAGTGGAGACGGGGTGCGGACAGCTCCTCCCTCTTCTGAGCTCAGTCTCTTTCCACGCACACCCAGGGGTGGGATGCTGGATCAGAGGCGAGTTCTGCCTAATTTTTTGAGGCACCTCCTTATTAACTAATCTTATTGTGATAATCAGGTTGCAACACACACATACATAAAATCACGATGTTGTACACATTAAGCTTACACAACGTTACATGACAATTATAGCTCATAAAGCTGGAGAAAAGCCAGCAGAAAATTTAATCTTGTCTACAAGAAGGCCGCCCAGCCCGTGTAAGCCATCGGCCAGCGGTGACTTTCCTGGGGCTGGCCTAAGTCCGGGCGCCCTCCCAGCTTCCCGTCCACTGCTCACAGCTGCTCTGCTGCGCAGACAGGTGGGTAGACGGGAGAAAACATAACTTTAAATACTTCATGAAAGTGCTAAAAGAAGAACCACCTACACCCACGAGGGTGTGACAAAGGGACGCAGGGACAGCTGGAAGAGCCCCCCCAATGGCCACCGCCGGAAGCATTTGAGCAACAAAATAAACCACATAACATTGAATCGTAATCCTGTGTAAATGTCCATGAATCCATGCTAATCTAAGTAAATGACTGAATAAATCAATAAGGACGAGACAACTCTCCCATGCAGAAACATGCCGCATAATTTATAGATATCTGCCCTCGGGGGGTGTGGCATGACTCCCACCCTGAGGGTGACTTCCCGCCACAGAGGACGGGCCGGACTGAGAGGGAGCATAAGTTTGCAGTGGAGACACCTGACAGACACACCTGGGCCAGGTGACCACAGTCAACCTCTCAGTGATCGGTCACGCGGGCAGGATGAGCCCTGATGTGACGTGATGAGAAGGGCACTTGACCTCTGTGGGCTTCCTCCCCAAACTCAGTTTCATGCTGAGAAAAACAGCAGAGAAATCCCAGTTGGGTCACACCCGACAGTACACCTGCCCAGTCCTCTCCCAACGGTCAAGGTCATCAGGAACGAGGAAAGCCTGAGAAACGGTCACAGCCCAGAGAAGCCCAAGAAGACGTGACGACTGGATGTCGTGTGGGCTCTGGATGGAATCCTGTGACGACAAAAGCACAAGGAAAGGCGTTAGATGACACCTAAGGAGACCTGAAGAAAATACGCATTTTAGTTTAAACTAAGTTATCAGCACAACAACCGCTGCACCCACTACTAATCTAAGACGCTAACAATGCGGGGAGAGAGTGCTGGGTATATGCCAGCTCTGTATCCTCCCAATCTCTCTGTAAATCAAACTGTCCTAAAATGAAAGGTTGATTTTAAACAGCACTTAATAAAAGCAGTTTGGGGGAGAAAATTCTTCGTAACTGGTCAGCCTTCCAAGGCAGGGCTTGTGGCCACAGCCTCCCAGCACCGTCGCCCCACAGCAGCACCTGGATGGAGCCCAGCGCCCCCCACGCTGACACTGACACGTCCTCAGCTTCGCAGACAAACGAATGGGTCCACACCTTCCGACTTAGGGCCCCTGGTGGGAGGGGCAGGGAAAGGGAGGGGCCGCGCGAGCAGGAGGGGCTCACAGTACCGTCTGCATCTGTGTGTACCTGGAACCGTTCAAATGAAAATCAAAGAAAAGCAGGAGGGTGGCTGAGACATGCTGATCTGAGGCTGGAGATGACCAACGGTGGAGGCCTGGGCATGGGAGGCTGTGTGGGGCTCGCTCAGAAGCCCCGATGCAGGAGCGTACGAGGTGGTGAAGGGCTGGGTCATCGTCTTCCCAGATGGGGGACGATGCCATAAGTTCTGGGCCATGGAGAGGACTTTGGGCACAGCGGGTAGACTCTCAGGGCCCCGTGGCCTGGGATCCAGGGTGGGACGCAGGCCCTCTGAGATGCCCGGCTCTCAGGTTCAACAGGCCTGTTCTCTCTGATCCTCAGCTGTCTGACCATGGCAGCTGGGCAGCAGTGAGTGTGCTTTCTCACGGGTCTGCAGGCCAGCGGGGCGGGCCCATCCAGGCTGGGCTGGGCTGGGCTGGACTCAGCAGCGACAGCCATCCACCTATCTATTCCCCTCCACTCTTTTGTTTGTCTGTTTATATATCTTTATTTTCCCCTGGAATATTTTCTATTAAATCTCAGGCATCATGTTAATTTACCCCTCATCAATTCAGTAGGTGCCTCAAAAATAATGACATATGTCTTATAAAACCAGGATGCCGTAGCAAACCTGACACAATTGACAGCAATACCTGAATGTCATTTGATACCCAATGTACATTAAGATTTCTTCTGACCGCTGGTTTAGGACCACCACCCCCCCCCGGGGTGACGGCCCCACTCCTGAGCCCTCTCCCCTCTACACTCCAACCCCCGCCCCCTCACCTTTGACTCCTGGCCCTTTCTTCAGGACCCAACGTACCAAACATGCCCCTGGCGCCCCTTCTGACTGCAGGTTGGGGTGTCCTGCCCAGGGACCAGGCTTCAAGGCCCAAGTCCTGCCCAACAGTGAACAGACAGAAGCTTTTCACTTTCCAACCCTGCTGCTTCTTCCCATAGACACTGAAGTCCAATCCTGCCAAACAATCTGCTTTCCCTGGGCATCCCTCTGTCTCTGGGCCTTTGCACACGGCTTCCTCTCCCTTCAGTACCTTCATAGCATGTTATCTGCTCCGCGAAAACCTTCTCGTCCATTCCGGAACCACCCAGTGTCACCTGCTCTGGAGCCCGTCTCCTAGCTGACACAACAATGTGCCCATATAGTCCTGTGTTCCCTATTGACACACCTGTGGCTGCCCCAACACTGTGAAGACCCCTGCGGTGAGGGGCTGGGCGGGCCCTGTCTCTTCTCACCAGGACCCCACACAGGGAACGGTAGTTAGGACTGCCCCATTCTTTGAGTTTTGAGTAACTGAAAGGAGAACTATCTTATCACAGATTTCACAGGGTAAAACACTTAATTATGAAAAATACAAAAACGAAGAATTTTGCTTCTAAAAATGATGGAACAGCGAGCGAATATACCCTCTTGCCTGACTCAACCGAAAAATGACTGAAACATATGAAACAATGGTCTGCAAGATACTGGACATCAGGCAACAAAGGACAGTGATCTCTGAGAAATGGAAAACAAACTATGGACCCTATGCTTGCCCCAACCTGCCACCTGGAAAGAGCCCCCAGGCTGCAGGGCACAGAGGTGCAACCCAGTGGAACCCAGTGGACTCTCTGGGTTGAGGAGATGGAGCCAGAGTTCATAGAGACCAAATTGGTGAGAGACCACCTGCAGAAGGCCACAGAGGAGACACCTGTCCAGAGAGAGGCCTCCAAGGTCTTCAGAGGGCTCCCCGTGACTACCCAGCTGAGGGTTAATCAGTGTATGCATGTGGAAATCTGCCCAGGCCAGAGAAAGAGCCGCCCAAAGGATGAGATGAACCATCCCTGTTGTTCAGACAAGGCCAGGAAGAGTGCCCGTCCCCATGGTCCAGATGACAAAATCTCAAAGCCCATAAGAAAGGGTGGGGACTCAGACTCTGGAGATTTCCTTCATGGAGGGAAATAATTAGCCCAGACCATATACTACTCTGGTCCCACTTAAAGAAAAACATCTCAGAAAGCAAGACCCAGAAGGATCAAACTGCTTCCAAGTAAATTACCTGTAACCTAGAGCAAGGCTCAAGAATATTTACAGAACTACAAAGGTACCCAGCACCCAGCAAGGAAAACTCATAATGTCTGTCATCCAATTAAAAATCACCAGGACGCCTATGAAACAGGACATTTAACACATAACATAACGAGGAGATACTTGTATGTGGATCGGTTGAAACCGACACAGCAAGGACACAGATGTTAAAATAAGCAGACAAAGACATTTTAATAGTTGTTAAAACAGTCATCCATATGTTCACGGAGCTAACTGGAGACATGGAGATACTTTTCAACGGCCCAAAACGAAATGCTAGAGATAAACACGATAATGTCTGAGATGAAAACTACACTGACGGGTGTAATGGCAGATTAGAAATTGCTGAAGAAAAATTAATGAATTTGAAGACATAGTAATAGAAACTATTCTAAAGGAAACAGAGGGAAATAATTTGAAAAACAGAGCACTATTAAGCTGTGGGATAACTTTAAGCAGCGTGTAATAGGAGTCCGCAAGTAATACGAAAAGGAAAACTATTTGAAAAAATGGCTAACGTATTTTCAAATTTGATGAAAAACTGTGAACCCATAGAGCCAAGAAGCTCACAGAACACCAAGCACAGGGGAACCACACCAACACTCATCTTAGTGATCTTCTGAAACTACCAATAAAGAGAAAATGCAAAGGCAGCCAGAGAATAAGGACGTGTTACCTACAGAGATGACACAGAGGAACACACATTACAGAGGAACACACATTACAGAAGAACATGCATAAGGAAAACAGCAGATATCTTGTTGAAAACAATGCAGGAGAGAAGACAATGACACATCTTTAAAGCACTGAAAGGAAAAAAAATTAACAACAAAAACTCTCAACCTAGAATTCTATACTTAGATAAAAGAGTTTCTAAAATGGAAGTGAAATAAACTCTTAAAGACATTCAAAAGATGAAAAAAAATCCACTACCAACAGACCTGCTTTGCAGGAACTGTTAAAGGCAGTCCTTCAAGCAGAAGGAAATAATACCAAAAGGAACTACGGGTCTACTCAAATAAGGACATTAGAAATAGCAAATACAGGGGTTACTTACATTACAAATGAAGTGGTATAATAATATACCTTCATATAATATAATGAAGCTAGGCTGGGAGGATCAAACACTAATATAATAAAACAAAGAGTTATAGTTGATAAGCCTAAAAGTAAAATTGCATCATGAAATATTCAGTTAATTCATAGGAAGACAGAAAAAGAGGGAAATGGGAAAAAAGAACAAGTGAGATAAATAGAAAACATTTGGCAGTGTGGTGGGTGTAAATCTAACCACCTAAATCATCACATTAAATGTGATTCTCTACCTATCCAACAAAAAAGCAGAGATTGTCAGATTAGATTTTTTTTTAAAAGAGTCCCAACTGTATGCTATGTTAAAGTAATTAACCTCAATAATAAACACACACATTTGTAAAAGTAAAAGAATGGGAAAGATATGTTATATTAATGGAGTGGGTATATTAATTTCAGGCAAAGTTGATTTCATAGAAAAGTATAACTAGTCGTAAATATGGTCATTTTATAATAACAGAAGGATCAATTTATCAGGACAGAACAGTCCTGAACGGTCACGTACTTAATTACTGAATTTCAAGACACTTGGAGCAAACTGCAAGGCAAAACAGACAAGTCCACAATTACAGTCAGAGATTCCCACGCCTGTCCCTCCGTCATTGGCAGAACCAGTACGCAGATCAATGAGGGCTCAGATGATTTGAACACTGTACCAACCCGACGTGATCAAAGCATATGGAACATCCCACCAACAATGGCACGGCTCCCGTGCTTACGTGCACATGAAACATTAGCACAATAGACCATCTCCTAGGCACAAACAATCTCTCAGATTGTTTTAAAGGATTCAAGTCAGACAAAGTATGTTCATATCAACATAGACTCAAATTAGAAATGAGTAACGGAAAATATTTGGAAAATCTTCCAACAATTTAGAGACTAAATAATACACTTCTAAATAAGTCATGGTTCAAAGAAGAAATCCAAAGGGAAATGAGAAATTTTCTGGATGGGATGGAAATGAAAATACAGCTAAAGTCGTAATTGATATGATTTTCTCAGTAGAAACAGAAAAAGCATTTGGAAAATTCAATATCCATTTCTGATAAAACCCTTCAAAAGCTAAGTGTAGAAGGAACTTCCTCAACCTGAAAGAGCTTCCGTGCAAAACCTCCAGCCGACATCACGCACACCGGTGAGAGACTGGAAGTTTTCCTTCTAAGATCAGAAGTCAGACAAGAATGTCTGTTCCCACCACTTACGTTCAATGTTGTGCTGGAGGTTTCTGCCAATGAAATAAGGCAAGGGAAAAAAAAAAAAGTAATCCAGATTCAGAAGTCAGAAGTGAAACTATCTTTATTCACAGATGTCAGGACCGTTTACGTAGAAAAGTTGATGGAATCAACCAAAAAAGGTACTAGATCTAATATCTGAGTTTATCACGGCTGCAGGATACAAGATCAGTATAAAAAACAAATAGAATTCTATATATGAGGAACATTCAAATATTGAAATAAAAATGATTTAAAATAATACCCCAAATACCATGTAACATAGTACCAAAAATATGATACATATGGCAAAAGATGAGAAAGACCTGCACACTGAAAACTACAAAATATAGTTGAGAAATTCAATAAGACCCAAATGGAGAGACACACAGAGTCCCTGGGTTAGAAGATTCAATACCCTTAGGGACGATTATCCCCCACATTGATTTACATGTTACATGAAATCCCAATACAAATCCCAGCACGCTTCTTCATAGAAATTGACAGACTGATTCTAATATTCATATGGAAATGCAAAGGATTTGGAAAAGTCAAAACATTTTTTAAACAAAAAAAGATAAAAGTCTAGCACCACCAGATTCCAAGACTTCATATATAAAGCCACAGCCATCAGGACAGTGTGCATGCAGGTAGGTTAACAGACCAACGGTACGGAACAGAGTCCTAAATAGGCCCACCGAATATTGTCAACTGGCTTTCGACAAAAGTGCAGAGAAAAGTCGCTGGGAAACGATGATCTTTCAAACAAATGATGGCAGAACAACTGAGTATCCACATTCAGAAAAACTAAACTTGTGTCTATAACTCACACCATGTACAAAAATTAACTCAAGATAAATCATAAATCTAAACATAAAACCTAACACTATAGAACTTCTCGAAGGAAACATACCTGAAAAATTTACGGTTTGTTGCTAAGCAAAAATCTCTTAAATACGACACCAAAAAAGTGTAATTCATAGAACAAGAAGTTGATGAACTGGATTTGATCAAAATTAAAAACATCTGCTCTTCAAACAACATTGTTAGGAGAATGAAAATACAAACCACAGACTGGGAGAAAATATGTGCAAATTACATGCCTGATAGAAGACTTGTATCTAGAATATACAAAGAAACCTCAAAAATCAAGAAAAACAACAACTCAAAAAAATTGTGAGTACTTTACCATAGAAGTATTTATTTGCATATATACAAATACGCACATGAAAAGATTCTTAACATCACTAGTCACTAGGGAAACGCAAATTAAGATCCCATGAGCTCGCTGCTCGCACCCTTTAGGATGATGGCAGTTACAAAGGCACCACATTGAGACACGGTCAGAACACGGAGCATGCAGAACTCTCAGACACAAATGGCACAATCACGTGGGAAAGAGGTTCACCCCTCCATGAAAAATGAAGTACATGGCTGTGACATCATCCAGACATTCTACTCCGTGATATTTACCCATGAGAAATGGAAACGTGCGCTCATACAAAACTATATGCGTGCATGTTCATAGCAGCTTTATGTGTAATAGCCCAAACTGTAAACAGCCCTAATGTCCACCCAGGGGGGACTTTATGAAGAACTGTTGTCCCCATACGATGGAGCACTACCCAGCAGTAAAGAGGGACTGACTGTCTATTGATATGTACAGTGACATGGATGCATCGCAAAAGAATTTTACTGAGTGAAACAGATCAGACAAAAAGGAGGAAACACTGTGTGATTCCATGTTTGCAGATATCTAGGAAATGCAAACTAATGTGTAATGATAGAAACCACAGGTTGTCTGGCGATGGGGTGAGCAGGGAGGTGTGGGGTGGGGGGATTACCAAGGCCAGTGGAATCAGTTGGGGGTGACAGGTATGGACATGTTCATTCTTTCGATTGTAGTCATGTTTCCACGACATACACACCAAATGAATAAAATTGTCCACTTTAAATATGTGCTGCTTATTGCATGCAGTTTGTCTCCTGTGATGGTCAATGTTATGTATCAACAACAGTACTCAGCTGTTGGGTCCAACGTCAGTCTAGATGTTTCTGTGAAGCTATTTTTAGATGAGATTAACATTTAAATCAGTAGACTTTGTGTAAAGCAGATTACTCTCCATAATGTGGGTGGGCCTCGTCCTATCAGTTGAAGGCCTTAAGAGTGAATAGACTGAGGTCCCGCAGGAAGAGAGAATTCTGCCTCCAGACTGCCTTGGGGTTTGAGCTGCAGCGTCAATTCTTTCCTAGGTCTCCAGCCTGCCTGTCCTGCAAATTCAGGACCTGCCAGCTTCCACTGTCACGTGATCCAATTCTTTAAGATCTCTCTCTCTCTCTCTCTCTCTCTCTCATTGGTTCTGCTTTTCTGGAGAACCCTAACCACCTCTCCACAACTGTTAAAAATAACAACAGACACAAAAGGTGACACCCCTTATCTGTATGCCCACTGACTGCATATTTAATCTACAAAAGGAAAAATTGTCACCACATGATACATTCCATAGTTAAAAATAAAAGATTTGTCACATATGTGGAAGATTGTTAACACCTGTTATTGCCTTGTTTATACCTTTCTGTTTTCCACATTTCAAAAATTTTAGAGGAATTCATTCCAAAAATTAAGTGTTCATTCTTACTGGTCAATGACAAAAAGATGAATACACCAGGAGAAAACTTGGCAAAGGATGTAAACAGTTGATTCACAGAAGACGTTAAAATGACATATACATGAAAACTGTTGATGCTCATTAGATCAAATGAAAATAAAACAACAACAACTGTTTATCATCTAAGCAATTGTCCAAGATACTGGGACAATAATAATGGCCAGGCTGACCTGGGAAGGCTGACATACGTACTCTCAACTACCATCCAGAGGGGTGTAAGCTAATATAACATTTTTTTAGAATTTCATCCGGTAATACAGAAAGAACAAGGCCTTAAAATTTGACCTAACAATTCTAGTTCTACAATTTTTTTTCTACAAATAGCCATAACTATAGAAAAAGATTTAAGTATAAGCAATGCTCATTGCTCAAATGTTTAAAAGAAAGAATGAAACACTAGATATAGTCTAAATGTCCAAAAACTTTTTAAAAAATGATTGATTACATAAATGGTGGTATTTATGCATTATAGGCTTTCACAGTGCTGTGAAAACAATTTTCTGGAAGAATATACGATGCCATAAAATCATGTTCGCTCCATTCGAAGGAAACTGTTTACAACAGGTCTACATACTGAATATGCAAAAGAAGTGTAAAAGTTACTAACAAATGCTAAATGTGGTTAACGCTGAGTGGCAGAATGAGGGAACATTTTGTTTTTCTTCTTGTATCTCCATTTTCCAAAGTTTTCCCTAAATGAACTTAATTTAGTGTTGAGAGCCAGGGGAGCAGCAGGGCTTCCGAGCAGTCTGCAGCCCCGGGGCCTGCACCCACCCTTAGCTGCTAGGGAGGAGTGTCCGCTGCGTACCAGGGGATACACAGAGGCTACTCACCGGTATTAAGCTGCATGATAAGATGGGGAACTATTCTTCAAAATGACACACAGATGCCATCTTCCAGCTCCACGCAGGGCACGGGTTCAGGTGCTGAGAGCTGAGCCAGGCTGCCCCGCGGACCCTTCTCACCGCCTGTGTTGTGCTTCTACGCCGTGTGTCTCCTTCCACGCTGCAGCTTTTCAGTCCACCTGACAGCACTCAGGGAGTAGCTGATCTCATTGATTTTTGGGGTCTGTACCCTGCACCTGACCAGGGCTTGTCTCAACGGACACCACTGCCATCTTCCCGGTTTTTCCAGCCGAAGCCTGGAGCCATTCTGACACGTCTGTCATGATCCACAGTGTCCCAGTTCCTGGGGCCGGGCCATCGCGCCTTCTAAAAGAGGTCCTGAATCCACAGGTGTGGCCCCCTCCTCACAGCCACCTCCGAGAGAAGCAGCCAGCCCACCTGCTGCCAACTGCTGTCTGGCCCCTCTCCCTCCTACCTGCCCTTCCCTCCACAGCCACTGGTGTCTTTGCAAAGTGCATGTGGGAGATGAGTGTGGCAGATGCTAGGCCCTCAACAGGAAGTCTGTCATTCTTTCCGGAAGAAAGAATGGAGCAGGCCCACTACAGTCCACCCCTTTCACTGCCTACCACACACAGACCTATATATGTTCTTTACAAAACAGTGCAGCCTCCTTGCTGTCCCAATGGAGACATCCCAAAATCTCTCCCAGTTAAACACTCAGCCGGTGACAAAAGGACAGGGAAGTCAAGGTGGAGGCGTGGAGAGAGACCAGGAAAACCACACCGACGTTCTTCATTTTAAAAGCAGAGCAGGGAAAACGAGGAACAGAAGCTGATTCTTGCCACGACTTGCATCGAGAGCCTCGGCCCGCCACCCTCCTGCGCCCTACCTTCTCTGCAGCGTCTCCATTCCTGGTGCACTCTAGGGCCCCCTGAGCCATCCACGATGCCGGCCGCCCCTTCCGTGCGCCAGGTCTCAGCAGCCCAGGGACGATATCCTTGGTGTGGGGTGAGACCCACGGGTTTCCTCAAGGAGTGAATAATGACCATTCCTCCTTTGCTCGGCATGGAGGAAGGTCGTGCTGTGATTCTCTGATACACTTATAAGGGTTCCACACCGAACATTCTGTCAGTTCTGGCTGGTAACCAAAACCAGCCAATCAACAACAACACATTGTCACTGGGTGGTAGGGCTGGGATCCAGAACTCAGCTTCCCGTTTCCTAGCAACAGAATTCAGTGCTCTGCTCACCCCCCACCCTCAGTTTCCATCTTGGTCTCTCAGCAGCCCCCCAGAACCACCAGCAGACCCTTCCCTATGGGCTGCGTCTTGGCTGTGTCTTTGTAATTAGATCAGCGTTGCCCAGCGTCCCCTTGTCAGGAGGTCTCCATCTCACCTCTGATCCCACTTCCTTGCTCTTTCCCTCCTCACTGGGTTCCAGACGCTCCGCCATCCTGGGTTCCAAGTCATAAGCACCAAGGACCTTGTCGTTCCCTTTCCTCATCTCTGCAGGACTTTCAGTCCCCAACTTCCCACCTGACAAAGAGTCTTTGCTTGATCCAGCTTTAGGCAGGCTCCCGAACCTTCTCCTAGGCCCGTCTGTGCCCTTCGCGTAAGATCCAGTTTCAGCAAGAACCCTGCTAAGTCAGTTTAACCAGAACCTCCCATCCTCGACACGTGGTCACCCTTCATATCTGACCAGGAGGCTCCTCACCTGCCCCCAGGCCCCCCCAGGTGTGATGTCTGATCACTGACCTGCCTTCAGCCAGAATCTTATTGGGTCTGTTTAGCCAGAATCGCCCTCACCACTGATGTTTCCTCTTAGGAAATTACCATCCATTGCCCCCACCTGCTCCTTGCCCACAAATCCCCACTGGACCACACTGTGTTAAGAGCTGAGTCCAATGTCTCTCTTCCACTGCAAAATCCCATCACATTGGTCCCCATACATACGCCGATGGTCCTGGGTAGAGTCTGCCTTACCACCTTTAATACTTGATTTTTTTTTCTTTAACATGTCAGACCCCTAACGTTACAGCTGCAAAAATCTCATGGTCTGAGTTCCAAGACAGAGTAGGCCATTGGACTCACCATGCCCCTCCCTCTGCTGGGAGCACTGTCCCCAACCATCCCACCATCACCCTCCATCGTTTGGCCTGACAGCTTCAATTTATCCTCCCAAATTCAACAGAGACCCCATCTCTCCTGGAACAACATTTGTCAAACAAAGAAAATGACAGTAAACAAAATGACTGGGTGAGCAACCGGCATTTTAAGAAGTGATACTAGGACAGAATAGAAAACATCAGGGAAAACTGAGAGTATGTGTGTCATCTGGTGGGACTTTCATTTCCTATGTGTACGTGTGCGTGGTTTACGTATATGTGTGTGCTGTGTGTGACGTGTGTATCCTGCCCCCTCACACCCTCAGCACAGCTTGAGCAGCCCTGTGGGCAGCTGCGTGGTCCCTCAGAGGCTCGGTGGCCAGGGCGCAAGGTGAAGGGTGATGCGGGCAACCATCTTTGCTTCTCCCTGCTTTGTGAATCCAGTGGCTCCTGGGAAGGGGTTCCCAGCTCTCCCAAGACCTCATGGGGCTCTTCCGGGCTCCCCCTCCTCATGCAGAAGACCCTCTGAGTCCAGAAGGGCGAGTTTCTATTAGCGTGTCCACTAACCTGCAGACCCTCTGGGCCACAGGGCCATCTGATAAGCACCTGGCCTTGGAAGCTTGCCTGCTGAGGGAACATGAGAAGGAGGAGTGACAGTAGAGACATTGTAATGCAGGCACTCAGCTCCCGCTTCCCGCACAAGAACACAGGATATAGGGAGGCCAAAAGGGAGACCAATGGAGCCATAGATAGGGGAGTCATACCACTGTATTCTTGATGGTGGCTGGTCAAGGCACAAAAGCAAACATCCTCCAGTACCCCAATGCGGGGTCTTCCTGTACCCCAGTCTCACTGGCGGCTGGGCAAGACACAGGAAGTAACACTGCCATCTGCTTGCTCACCGCACTTGCCAGCCACAATCCGCGCTTGCTAGCTCAGCCACAGCAGTTACATCAGTGGCTAATGGCTCACTGGTTACAGCTGATGGCCACCCAGTCACAGCGGATGGCCATCTAATAACCGAGCCAGCACCTTTCCACGTGAGGTCGAGACCCTGGAAACTGCTCTCTGGGACTCTGTCTCTACAGACACTGACCTCAAAATATGCATTTTCTCCATCCTCAGCTTGTTTGAAGGAATGAACCAGTTTTGCAGATGATAATTAACTATGTAAATAAAATGAATTATAGCCTTGTTATTCTGCTCAGAAAATCCACCATAAAGGGACCCGCCCTGGACAAGGGAGTTTGGAGACACAAGACTGCTGCCTGGTGGGGTGACGGGCAAGGGGACAGCTCATGGAGGCCCAGGCGGTGAGCCGAGGTGGCGCCCGCAGAGGGACAGGGAGGTGCTCCTGGGGACAAGTGTCCCTGCCCGGCAGTGCCTGGCCCTCCTGGGAGCTGGACCTCAGCTGACTCTGCGCGGGTCTGAGGCTATGCTCTCCGTGGGCCTGGGTTCTCCACCGCACAGCCAAGAACAGGGGTCACTTCGGGGGAAAGGGTCCAAGGCACCCTATACTTGGATAAACTCCGGTGCCCACAGCTGGGATCCCAGCGCTGCAGGCTGGGCCTTCGGGCCACGCAGCGCAAGTCCACAAACTTCCGGCTGCCGTGGCCCGGCCTGCCCGCGAGGTACCCAGGCTGCGGGAGCGCCCAGCCGTCTCTGTCGCCATCCAGAGGCACGGCTCCGGCGTGGCGCCCCCTCTGCCTGCCTCCCCCGCCAGTCCCGGGGCCCACGCCAGGCCCCGCGGCGCCGGGCACGCGCGTCGGGCGCGCCCCTCTCATTGGCAGTTGGCGCGCCGAGCCCGGGCACACAGCGACGCCCAGAGCGGCGGGGCCGGCGTCCCCGGGCTCGGCGGGCGCGGGCGCGGGCGCGGGAGCGGCGCGGGGCGGGCCGGCGCGGGGCGCATTGGGCCGGAGCCCGGGCGCGGCAGCGGCGGCGGCGGCGGAGGATGGCGCGCGCGGGGCCCGCACGTGGAGGCCGGCGCGGGGGCGCGGGCAGGGCCGGCTGCTGAGAGGCGCTGCTGCCCCCCGCGCGGGCGCCGCGGCTTCAATGGCGCCATCGCCCAGGACCAGCAGCCGGCAAGATGCGACCGCCCTGCCCAGCATGTCCTCAACTTTTTGGGCGTTCATGATCCTGGCCAGCCTGCTCATCGCCTACTGCAGTGAGTACCGCGCGGCCGGGCCCCCACACGGCCCTTCGGCCCCGGCCCCCGGCCCCAGCCCCAGCCCCGGCCCCGGCGGGCTCCCGGCCGGCCGCCCGGAGTCCGTGCGGAGTTGCGAGCTCGGAGCGCGCGGTCCCCCAGATTCCGGCCGGTCCTCCGCTGGGCCGGGGCGGTGAGGGTCCTCCCGGCCTCTCGGCTCTCGGGTACTTCGGAGGCGGGCGCAGCTGTCCGGGTCTCCATCCCCCGACTCCGGGGAAGGGCCCGTGTGCCAGGCCCCGGGTGGCGCGGCGCGTCCCTGAGCTGCGATGCCCGCGGCTGCCCAGCGCGCTGCCGCCGCTCCCGGCCCTGGCTGGCGAGCTAAGCCCAGTCGGCGACTTCCCGGCCCAGCCGCGCGCTCCGGGGGCGGCGGCAGGTCCGAGGCGGGCGGGCAACACTGCTGGGGTTGTCAGCGAAGCGCCCTGTCCAGAACGTTCCGCTGGCGACACTCCCGCCGGGGACGAGGGGGAAACGCGGAGGCCGAGCCCGGAGCGCGGCGCCTCAGGCAGGAGCGGGCTTGGGCTCAGACGCGGGGCTGGAGCTTCTGCCTTCCTGGGAAGCAAGGTGCAGGAGCTTTCTTAAAAAGGAGAAGTGAGGGGTGGGGTTCCTGGAAAGGGTCCACCACCACCGCGGGCATTTCGCGAGTCGCGTCCGAGGACCTGAGCCGGCAACCCAGAGAATCTGGCGCGGGGCTGCGGGCTCGGGGCTGGGGTGGTGCGGGCTTGCTGTGAGCGCCGGGGACTCAGGCTGCGCGCGGGGGTGGGTGTGGGGTACTAGCAGATCAGGAACAGGCTTGGAGGTCGGCTGGGGTGAGTGGGGGTGGGCTGTGCCCTGGGTACCGGCTGTGGTGTGGGAGAATGTGGGGTGGTCAGAGTTCCCGGGCACAGCCTTGGGACTGGGGTGGGGTTGGGTGGTCAGTGAGTGCTCCGGTCACAGATCGGCAGCTGCTGGGGGTGGGTGGGGAGTCCTCGGGGTCCAGGCTCCAACCTGGATGGCGCGGGCTGCTCCACTCCCAGGCTGGCCGCCGGGCACAGGCTCCTGGTCCTTTCCCATCACAGCGGAAGGGAAGGACGGGTGCCTGCGAACACCTGTCATGGAGAATTGCCAGGGGCGCGGAAGGTGATGGAAAAATATGGATTCTTTAAAAAAATAATAATGATAAGAGAGGCCAGAGCCAAGCCTTGCTCCGCAGCCACCACCTCGCAGACTGGGGCCTCCTCGCTCCCAGTCCAAGTCTTCTGTCTCCCAAATGAAATTGCAGCGGAGCCCGGAGCCCGCCCGGAGCCGCGGCGCCGTCGCCCTAGTCCTGGGACAGCCCAGCCCACCCGAATCGCGAGGGAAGCCCGGTGCCCAGGGCGGGAATTGTCCTACTTGTTCCAGCCGGGTCGTGCATTTCCTTACAATTGTTGGCGACTGCTGGACACCGCGCGGGTAGGGGCCTTGGAACGGGAGGTTCCCAGCTGGGTCGTCACCCCGGCTGCCCAGGCTTCACCACCACCCGAGGTGCTCAGGGCGCGCCCCTGGGAACGCGCTTCCAGGCTCAATGCTGAGAGCGGATCTGGGGGTTGACAGGCGTTTGCACCGGCTCCTGGGCTCCCGAGGCCATTGGGGCCCGCGCGCAGCATTCACAGGTCGGAGCCGAGATGGGCTGGGCTTTCTTGCTGATGTGGAAAGGGTTAATGGCAGATAAACTCCCGCCGCACCGAGGAGGTGCCATTTGAACGCACTTTCTGGTGGCATCACGGGAGAGGGGCTCATTCAGCAGTGTTTGGGGGAAGGGACTGTAGCGCTCTGAGCCCCTGGCGCCCTCCCTGGCCGACTCTGGCCACAGCGTCCTTGGGGCGAATGGGAGAACCCGCAACGGCAGGCTGGCCTTGAGGCAGCCCTCCAGGTGGGGAAAAGAGCAGCTGATAATCGTCAAGTACACGACACCCCCGCCCTGTGGCTTCAACACTTCACACCCCCAGCGCGCCAGCCAGCCGGGGCCTCCCGTTCCCACCTTCACAGTGTGTACAAGTCTGCCTACTCCACGCGCCACTGCCACAGCCGCCACCTGAACCCAAGGAGGCATCGCCTGTGCTCATCCTGACACTGAAACCTTCCAGGACTGGTGCCTGTTGCAAGCCAGGTGTCAGAGAGCAGCTGCTCAGATGAGCTGTGGAACCTGAGATCCGTGTCCCACTCAGCCTGCCTTTGGGAAGTCTCCCTGGAATCCTGGAAACAGGTTTTCCTCCAGGATTAGGACGTTTGCTCACACCCTCATCCAGACCAGCAAAAACCACTAACAACAAGATTCGGTTCACCAGACTTTCATGGCTGTCTCCATACCCACGCATGGAGTGATCCACACTAAGATAACGGTCCCAGACATGCACTTGGAGAAATTAAAACATTTCACTAAAATACAAAATAGACATAATAACAATTTATAGCTTGGCACAGCAGCCCTGGAGGCAAAAAAACCCAACTTTTTATTTATTTATTTATTTTAGAACTGACAAAGCAAGTAAAACGTAGCCGAAACAGTTCCCGTGATTTCCGCTCTCTTTTCCGATAGATCTGGGATGAAGAAGGGTAGTTAGCATCCTTGTTTGTAAATTGTTTTTGTATCAGTCAGGATTTCTATTACCCCAAATGTTTTTGTGCTATGGAGCAGATATGTTCCTATCCAGCTAATTAGGGAAAGTGCTAAGTCTCATGCACGATTCAGTTTTCCTCCCTATTAAATCTGTGCCTGTCTCGGCAACACGTAAGGTGTTCACTTCCTGGTGGTGCTGGAAGAAAAGAGGATTATTTCCTGGCCTGGTTTTCAGTGCCAGGGTGTTCTGTGCTAGGCCCAGTGAAAGACCTTCCTTCTTTGCAGCCTGCTCAGATCCGTGTTTAAGGCGATGGGCTCCACCCTCTGGCTGGAGAAAGACCTGCAGGCCCCAATTAGGTTAGTTGCTATAGTGACACAGCCTTGTCATTTTCTCCTGTTGGGGAAGAATTGCCAGGAAAAGCAGGAGGAAGGGGATGTGGGCTGGATGGCTTTCTTTAAGATGCATATTCCATCTCTGTGTACCTCCCGTTGACAGACGGGCTGGACACAGTGAAGACTTGACTTGGGGCCCAGAGCACGGACCATGAGTGAGAAAGGGGAAACCCCTTCCTTCTGGTCTGGGGGGAACCTCTGTCGTTGTGGCCTAGAAAGGGCTGATTTAAATCGTCCTCCCTTCGCATATCTGGAGCAGAGAGGTGGACCTGGACGTGCTTCCCAGATGGAGCGGTGTGACTGTGTGCTGGGGTCTTTCCACCCTGGCTCAACAGACTGGCTCTGATAACGGGGAAATGATGAACTGGTGAATGCCTTACGACACGAAGCCTTGACTTTGACACGCATACGCAGTATTTAATTCAAACATGGAGACACGGTGCTTTAGCACAGATTGCATGTCCGCTGTTTGGGACAGCTGGGTGGATAGACGTCCCTGGCGTGGCTGTGGGGGGAGGAGAGTCTGTAAGTTAAAGTACCAGGGATCCATGTGGGGAGAGGCAGTGTGACTGTTTCTGACACGGATTTTTTTTCTGATAAATCCCATCAGAATTGAATTGTATCTTTAAGTAAAATCTCATGTCCTCGGCGGCAACTATGGAGAAATTACAAACAACTTCAAAATTGTTTTAATCCATTAGAATACTAACCGAGCGTAGGCTCTCTGATGTCGTATTTCCTTTATAAACACAATTTATTGCATATTTAGGAGAGATTAGAATATGCCACTTTCCTGCTGTTCAAATTTTATTTCTGGGGTTCTCAGAGAGGTGAAATTGAAAATACTGGAGGCTTAATGAAGTGATGCCATTCAGAAGTTGATTTCTCATCTTTTTAATTTTTTTTTCTCCTACTGTTTTTATTTGATGAATTTGTGGCATGAGAAATGTGTTGCTTGTGTCTTTCAGCCACATAAAGACATGTTACCTCTGTTTGTGGGGTTCCTATGAGTTGACTCCATGCCCAAGGGTCAGCAAGGTAGAGGTGGCTTTGCCCCTGGAAGCATCTCTGGGGCGGAGACCCCTGGGGGAAGGATCTGGAGGGTCCAGAGCAGTGTCCCTCTTGATGACAGCTCTGGGTGACGGCCAGGCAGGCGGACTGCGTGCCACTCTCCGCTCCCCAGTGCCATTCCGTACCCTTCCCCTGCAGACACTGTCAGGAGGGTCCATGCCGCTCCACGATTCTCCCTGGCACCTCACTCCTGCCAGTGAGGCCGCAGCACAGTGCGTCCGGAAAGCCATCTGTGTGGAAGGCTCAGCTTGATGCGTGGCGCTCCGCTGCGTGCGGCCCTGGAATCCCGTCTCAGGACTGCATAGCCCGGGATGAAATGCGCAGACCAACTTTTGTGGCTTGAAGTATTTTCAGGTGACTTTTATGGGCATAATTATGGGAAACGTTATGATAATGTGGCTCTAGAAAAGGGAAAAAAAGCAGAGCCGCCGAATCCCCATTTCTTTATATAGCTTCACAGCTGTGCCCATTTAGAAGGGCTCGTTTTTTTGCATTGAAATGTGGTACTCTGGAGTTAATGACCTCTACAGAATGCCACCTGTCACCCAGAGCACCATGGGTGACAGCCTAAGCGATACGGAAGAGATTGTATCAGGCTGTCCCCTGTGCTGGGGGACCAGACGTGGGAGGAAGAGCTGCCGAGAGGGAAGGGCTCGGAGACCTGCTCGTTCCTGCTTGTTTGGGCGTTGCCATGGCTGGTCTCAGGGCCTGCGCGGCCCACGGGCTGGTGGAGTCTGTGGCGTCCCTTTATAAATGCTGCCTTGCATACAGGGCCCTGAGCTGGAGATCGGGGTGCCAGGGCTGCCCCGGTGCTCCTGTGGCTTCTGTGAGGGCCCCTGGGGCTGGCCTGGAGGCCATGAACCCATGAACCCGCTTGCTGGTCCAGCACCCGCCTGCTCCTCTCTCCGCACCGTTTCCAGAGCTGGGCCCAGAGCTTGCACGGGCTGGCAGCGTGAGCTGTCTGTGGGGCCTGGCTTTCCAGAGCCAGCCGAGCAGCTGGCAGAGGATCTGGGACTTTTCTCATCTCTCTGTCACCCCAGTGAGTGGGGTGGGGGCTCCCCGAGGCTCTGTAATGTTTACTTACTTATTAAAATGGCTGGCAGTTGTCGAGTGTAGAATAACTTCTGTCTCCAACTAGGCAAGTGGGACTGCTCCGGAATCCCCTGGGCCCCTGGCTTGTAGGAGGCCCAGCTCCAGCTTCACGAGCCAGCACTGTCCTCGAGAATGGCGGGGCAGGCCACACTGTGAGTCTCCCTGGAGAGGCCTCACTCATCACCTAGAGCTCCTGCCTCCCCATCCCTGGCAGGTAACCTGCTGTGGGGTCAGCCTCACCATGGAGGGCCTGGCCTCGGTAGGGTCCCACGTGGGGACCTGGCTCCTCTGGCATATCTGAGGCAGGTATGTTGGAGGGACGGCCCCAGACATCTGAGTGAGGCAGGAGATCTGGCTTCCAGCTTAGTCATATGAGTCATAGAGAGATGGGCAAGGTGGCGGCCATCGGGACTTACATGCTCGTCGGGGTCTGGGTGGGTCAGCACAAAGCAAAGGCAGTGAAGAGGGGCTGCCGGCCTGGGCCAGGCACGCTGTTCTGATGGGTTCTTTGCTCTCTCTGGTTGCAGCCGTCCCAACCTCAGACTGGCAGGTAACTCCCAAGAGTGGCAGGTGGCAGCCAAGCCCAGCGTCTGGGCCGGAATACCCTTTCCATGTCTGGGACCTTCGTTCTCCCTTCCTGGCTTTCACCAGGCCCCTGGCCCTCCTGACACATTCGCGTCATTCTCGGTGGTCCCTCTGCCTCCAGGCTGGCCTCCAGGCTGGCCCCCGGCCCCCACCATGGCTCCCCTAAGGATGGAAGCCCTGCACTAGCCCTCCCCACCCCGCGTCTCACTGTCACCCCTGCTCATGTCGCTCAGGGACCTTTCCTGCCCTCCTAGGACTCTGCATCCGTCCGTCCTGGCATGGCAGAGTCCAGCCGGAGGCCTGGGTCATGGGGCGTCCGGTCGTAGGCACATGGCGAGCGCGCGTTCTTGCCACACACCCGCGTGTCTCACTGCGCTGTTCCGCGGCCTAGCAGGGCCCCTCCATAGTGCCGCCCAACGCAGGAAGGGAAGCGTGAGCTGGGCTGGTCCTGGGGCTGCCGCCCAGTTAGAGAACCCCTCCTCCAGGAAGCCTCCCGGCACCCCCGCCTCATCTCCCTCCCCACCGCCGTCTGCGTCCATCTGGACCTGTCAGGGGGCACTTCCTGCCTCTGTTTTAGGCTGAGCTTCTCCAGGACGTGGCTTATTGCTCCAAGGGGATTGAATGCCAGCTTCTCTGACCAGACACTCATGAGCCTGGCACCCACCACAGTGAACTGTGACAGGGCTGGGGCTGAAGGTATAGAGGTGACAACTACAGACTAAGGGTGGGGCTCAGGGCCTGGGGGCGGGGCCCAAAGGCTAGGGGTGGGGCCACACGACTGGGGGCGGGGCCAACGGTCTGGGTGTGGGGTAAAGGGGTGGGGGTGGGACTGGAAAGATGTCCTGTGAAAAATGGAGTTGCAGGATCCCCTAGGATCAATCTGGTTCTAACGCTGTCTGATTAAAAAGAAAAGAACAGAAGAAGGTGTGGAATCCCAGTGAAATGCTCCCTGATTATAAAGGATCCCTGGCAGGACTTCGGACCGTCTGTGAGCCTCACCTCGGTCTCGTGGCTCCGGCTCCGACCCTCCGCCAGGCTTATTCTTCCTGCGCGCTTGCTTTCTTCTGCCGCCCCTCTGCTCGGCTGCGCCCCTCAGCGCTGTGACATTTGGGCCACGTCCCTCTGGGGAGGGGCCATCGTGGGTATTGTGTGGGGTATGGGGCAGCATCCCAGAGCTCCACCCACTCCACTAGCGTGACAACCAAGGGTGTCTCCAGACCTTGCTGTGTGTGTGTGTGTGTGTGTGTGTGTGCGCGCGTGTGCGTGTGCGCGCGCGCCCTGGGGGCAGAATCGCCACCCCCCACCACCACCGTTGGGACCCTTGCTTTAGTCTGTGGATGCCCAGTCTCCACTTGCACGGGTGTTCCTGGTTTGTAGAATGAAGACCCTGGGCCTGGGGCTCAGAGCCGGTGCAGTGACAACCCCACGGCATTTCTGCGGCTGAATGGCCAGTGCGGGGAGGGGACATAGCCCCAGACACCTCCCCCCGTGGGCACACTGTCCTGGCCTGACTCCTCCTCCTGGCCTGACACGCTCCCCGCCCTTCCCCACGCTCCCGACAGCCTGGGCTGCTGGAAAGGCTGTCTGCTGGGCGAGGAAGGTGTCTGCACACTTCCACACACCTCTGCTTCCCAGAGCGTGGAACCCGTGCCAGGTTCTCAAGTGGCTTGCAGCCTCTTCTCTGTCTTCATTTTCCCATGTCTCACACGTAACTGCATTGCCGATGGTGATAAAGCTATTTAGTTGTAATCAAACGTCCCCGATCCCACGGTGACAGAGGACCCCCTTCACCCTTCCCACCATCTACCCGCTTGTTAATTACGCTTGCCTTTGCTAGAGGTACTCCAGTCCCTAGGCAGGATTTTGGAGAGTTCTGTCTAGAGCCCATTGGAACAAATGTCATAAGTGCCTTTCTCTCCAGAAAGTTCTTCTGGCAGCTTCCCTTAGCCTAGAAGCTGCCTTTATTTCAGTCTTTGGGTGTGTGTGGGGAGCCAGAGTCGGCTACATACCCCCTGATGGAGCTCTGTGGTTCCCTTTCTGGTCCAGTCTGCTCCCACCAGCCTGTCACTGGGCTCTCTGCAGGGAGAGTGGGCTCAGACCCACTCTGTGCCAGGATGCTACTGGCCTCGTGGAAGCCTGGTTTTGTCCCGTTGGCTCCCAGAAACCACCTTCCCCCTGGGGCCACCTCCCACACGGGTGACCTCCCACCGCCCCCACGGGCCCACCTCCCACCTCCCACCTCCCACCTCCCGCCCGCCCTCCTGTGAGTCTCACTTCAGTGTTTCCTGCGTCATCTTCCCGCCCATCTTCCTCCCCTTTTTTAGGGTGAAAATAGACCTTCCCTCCCTGGTCCTCACATCCATGGGGTGGGCACGGAGAAGTCCCTTGGCGCACGTGCATACAGCCTGCAGTCTCCCTGCAGCCCCAGACCCAGCCCTGCTTTTCACCTTCAGACTCTGCGTGTGCTCAGCCAACCCCCTTGTCTGCAGTCCTGGGTAAGGAGAGGGAGGTTGGGCCGTGATTTTCCTTCCCGGTTAGTTCCCAACCAGCGAGGTTGGATGCACGGCTGTGGCTGGTGGCTTCCTTTGCAGACGGAGGCTGGAAATGACTTGCCTGGAGCGGGGCTCGGATTGGACACGGAGCTGGGGTCTCCCTCCCTGTGCCGGCTGCCTCCACTGCCCATCCTTTCATGCCGTGTCTGTGTTTTGTGCAGGCACACGTGTACACATGCCACGGAAATGCATCCTTTGCCTTCCCTTTTGGGCCTCAGTCTCCCCACCTGACGTTGAGGTGCTCATGGTGTGAGGACAAGCGCGGACCTTAGTTTTGTGGGTCTGTAATCCTGGCACCACGCGCCACAGCACAGGCCTGCCTGGGCCTGAGCCCCTCCCCTGCCGTGCGACACCAGGCACAGGGACGTTTCTTTCTACTCAGTTCATGGGCTCAAGGGCCAGTGGATTTCCCTGTAGTGCAGACGATGAAGTTGAAACCACTGGAGAAACACCTCGTGCTTTCAGGCAGGGACTGGTCACTCAGGTCGCCTGGTGCCAAATGAGCTCGGCAGACCCGAGGACCAGGGTCCCAGAGCACACAGCGTGTGGCCTCCTTGGGCGGGCACCACCCATGTGAGCAGGGGCTCCCGAGGGTTGCGGCTGTGCCCACGTCTGCCCTGACTGGCTTGGAGAGTGAGCCCTGTGAAATCACTCGCTGACAGTGTAGACGTAGCGGCAGTGCCTGTAAGGACGTTGCTAATTGGAAGTGTGTCGTTGGGGATCTAGCTTGAGTAATAGTCGGGAACTGGGTTCCAACCCAGCTCCCTGCAGTCTTCCCTGGCTGACCGCGCACCATGCCACAGCCACCTCGGGGCGCCCGCCGCACAGTCAGGGCTGGCGGAATGCGGAGGGTGGGCCCAGGCCCGGCCAGTCTGCCCAAGGGGTGGCTGGTGTCTGCTGGGCCCGCTGCTTACCTTGCAAGATGCAAATGAAAATGGAGGCCCATGCTTGGGGTCCTGGCGGGGGAACAGCCCAGAGGTCCGGCCACACCGTCCCACGCCACTGCTGCCAAAGGCCCCTTCCTTAGGTGACACTGTGTCTGACCCATCACCACTGCCCAAGGCTCCCCTGGTTCCAGACCAGCCAGGCAGGCCCTCCCGGGCTTCTGGCCCTGCATTGCTTGCCAGCCCCTCTCAGTCACACCCACCCTGCAGATAGTCAGAGTGATTGATTTCTTGGGCTGTCACTCTGTGTCACACAGGCCGCCTGCCAGCCTGCAGCCCCCTGTCTGGGTTGCTGTGCCTCCATCCTGGTGGGCCGCCCCCTGCCCGCAGGACGGCTACATTCTGGAATGGTGACATGCTGTGGATTGACTAGAGAGGGCCCTTCGGCCCCAGGCCCATGCTCACGGCCTCCTGTGAGCTCGGGCCTGGCTCCTAGCACAGCCGTGAGAAGTCCCAGCCCGTTTACCTGGCAGGTGTTGTGCGTTTGTCTGCACCTGCGCTCAGCCCACCACCCTTGATACAAGACGTGGCAGTTGGGCGTGCTCAGCAGATGCTGCTGGAATGGAGCCGACTGTCACTGCCTGGACGCCCTCGTGGTCCAGCCTCGTCTGTCCAGAGCAGAGGTTCCCAGGCACAGGGGCCGTGGCTGGGGCCGTGGGTGCACATCAGAGGTACAAATACTCACCGTGTAAAGCAGGCCCTCTCCCTCCTGACCTGGGAAACCTAACAGGGCGGCCACTGGGCCCACAATGGGCAGGCGAACAGTCCAGAAGGTCCAGCCACACGGTCTGAGTGGTGTCCTGGGCGGGGATGATGTGGCCTGACTAGGGCAACAGGGCCAGGCCACCCAAGAGGGCCCCCTTTCCCTGCCCTGGAGCCTCAGTGTGAGCTGGGGGATGGCTGGGCTCCTCTTTGCTCTCTGTACCCCCAGGATGGTGGGCTCAGCCACGGAGGCCGTGCTCCAGTGCTACTGCAGTCCCTTGTTGTCATGTCACCTTTGGGCTGCTGTCCCCCACGTGGGCCTCTTCAGGGCATAGCTCCTTCCCTCAGCGGTGAGCCCTGGCCCCCCAGAACAGCCGGAATGGTTTTCTGAGAGGACGGGCAGAATGGAGTCCTGCGTGATGAGGGTGGGTAACCGGGGCCCTGAGCTGTCCCGCCTGCTTTGTCGTCAGGTCCTGAATGTCAGGCCGTCAGGGTGGTTCTGCCGGCATCCTTGCGGACAGCTGTGACGGGCCAGCTTCTCCTCACCTCTGCACTAGGGGCTCACCTGCTGTCAAGGAAACTCCAAACCACAGTTACGTGGAGGGCCATCTCTGAGTTTACGAGTTTACCCACTCACTTGTAAAATCCCTCGGATAATGAGATGACAGGGAGGGGCGGGGGTCTTCCAGGTCCAGTGGACCTGATGCAACACCGGTGGGCTTGGAGCTGCACGAGGGTCCATGGTCTCGGTCCGCAGATACCGAATGACGCTGGGAGAGAAACACGCTTGCTGTCTTTTCGAGGTCTGACGTATATTTGGTTCATTACTTGTTGAGGAACGTCATTTTGGCACCCGCCCATGGCCTGAAGCCTTGGCGCTTCATTTTGGGGTAGATTGGACTGTTCTGCAGAGCGCTTTCAGGTTATGATATTTTAGTAGCTAAAATGCCAGCACCTCAGAAACTGTCAGATGCGGCTGGACTCATCTGAATAGCCTCTCTTTCGAAAAAACACATTGGCTCTATTTTTAAATTAATTTCCTCCTGTAGCATTCCATTACCTGAAGGCGCGTCCCAAATATAGCCGAACGCCATTAATGGGTTGTATAGGATTCCTGTTAATTAATCGACCATAATTTATGTGCTTCGGCTGCTGCACGGCTGAGGCTGCAGAGTGTGGCCACATACTCCACTTGTCTCTTTCCTTCACGGGCTCATTTTGGGGAGCCCGGCCGACTCTGGGGTAAGCTGTGTGGGAGACAGAGGCGGTCCCTGTGCGGGGGGTTGGAGGACCCAGCAAGTCACCTGAACTCACCATGCTTGCAGCTGGTGAGGTGCTCTGCTCCCCGCACGCCTGCCAAGGGAGTCGGGCTTCCTGAGCAAGTGCTTGGTCTCCCCTGGCAGGGGGACAGTCATCCTGAGAACGGGGGTTGCATGCTGGAGGTCCACCTGGGTGACTGAGACCAAGGTATGAGTGCACTGCATCGTGCCAGGTGTGTGGGGACCTCCACATCCTGCCCCCCGGGCAGAGGTCTTTGCCCTGCTTTCCTGGGCCTCCCAAACCACATAGATTCTGTGCAAAGTCCTCCAGACCCAGCCTGGAGAGAGTGGGTTGATGAACTTGCAAAGGTTTCTGAACCCCACCCTGTGAGACGTGAGCTCCTCAATCAAAGAAAAGAGCAAAGCATGTCACCAGAGCATCTGGAACATTGGAAGTGGGCAGCCAGCGGCCTCTCCAGTGTGACATGGGCCACTGTCACATGACAAGCCACGCGCCTCTGTAAAAAGACTGCGCTTTAATCAAAATGGATGTTAAGTACACTGTAAATAGAACGGCATTTGCTGAAGGAGGTCAGCGTTCGCTCTGGTCTTGCTTTCATCTTCGTCTCGGGGTTCCTAATGCAAAGCCCACACAGCAGCCGGTGGCACAGGCCGCCTCCAGCTCCAAAGCACAGGTGCCTGTGGACGTGACGCACGAACGGCATTACTGATGCTGTCGTCACCGAGATTGTGAAAGACGCCCAGCGGCCGTCACTCTCTCAAGTGGTCCAATGGTTTCTGTTATACCCTGGGAAGTGGCCGGGGCACCCAGAGACGGGTCTGTCCACTCAGCACATCAACCACCCACCATGACCTGGAGGTGTGGGCAGTGAGCGTGCTTGAAGGGCCCCGGCTTCAGGCAAGCCATGTGGAGGCCTGGGACCTTCTTCCGCTGTCACGTCACGCCTGGGTTTGACCCCAGTGATGGGGCGGGGAGCTTCTGAGAAACAGATGAGCAAGATTCAGCACCACGGAGCAGAAGTGTGTCACCCTGGACGGAACCTGCATGGGGGTCTGCCCTGGGCTAGAGTGGCCCTCGGGCTGGCCAGTTGCCTGTCACTGCAGACGCCCAGCGCAGCCCCGACCTGGAGCCGGCAGAGCTGGTGACGCCAGGCGGTTGCAGCTCTGTGCTGTGTGTAACCAGAAACTTTGCCCATCAGACTTCTCAGGTGTGACGCAGGTGGGCGTGGTGTAGACAGCCCATGGGCTCACCTGTAGCCCAGGGAAGCGCCTGCTGGCCAGGGGCCGTGCAGCCCTCTCAAGGCTTCGCGGGCTGTGGACTCGAGGTCTGTTGGCCCAGCATTTATGGAGCTTCCCTGCGTGTCAGCAGGCCCCACGCCCAGGTCCTGCTACCTGTGCTCAAGGGGGAAGGCGGGGCCTCCGTCCTCTGTCTCCACCCTGTGGGGGTGCTGCTTTCTTACAGGGCGCTGAGGCTCTGAGGCGCGGACCTAGTTTCTCCATTCGTGTCTCCCAGGTGTGCTCGGTCAGAGCGTACAAAGAGCAGGTGCTGAGGAAGTGGTCCCCAGCTCGACTCCTGCTGTCAGTCGTTTACATGTGGGTACATGAGCGTCTATGTGGATTTTGCTGACTAGGGGTTGTGTGGACACAGGTGCCCCCCTTGTTGACCCTGACTTTGAAGAGAAGCCATAGCAGGTGTTTCCCCCCTGGTTGGGAGAAGGGCCTTTCTCCACGTCCCAGTCCACTCACTGCAGGGGTCCTTGTGGCCTTTCCGTGTCTTCTGGTCCTACCTGTAGCCCAGACTGACTCTGTGTTTGCCCCATTCCGTTCTGCTCAGAAAGCACGTGTGTCCACGTTGGAGGGTCTTCTCAGGCCAAGAGTTGCATACTCGGCGACCCCCAGAGGCTGAGGACAGAAGAGGAGGAGCTGGCTGGGTCCCCACACCGCTGCTTAGCAGGTGTCCCTGAGCAGGTCACCTGCTAGCTGGGCCTCACCTGTAAAACCAGGCTGCCCCGTGCTGCCCTGCCGGTGCTGACGAGAAGGAAGTACCTTCAGCATTGGGTCAATACCCAAGCCGGGGCCAGTGCCACCAACCAAGCCCTTGAGTCCTTTGAAGGAATGGGCCTGAGGAATTTTCTGGAATGTGTTCACTAGTCTGTAATCTCCCTGTCCGACCAGTGGACTCTCTGGGCTTTCCCGGTACGCCATCAGTTCAGAGGATAGGTGCCTGGTAGGCTCTCAAAGGCGGCATGGATGTTGTCCTAGAGGTGGGTGATGGGAAACATGCAGAGGTGGCTGGTCCCCGTTGGGGACATGATGGAGGGCATGCAGGAAGCCCAGGGCTGGGAGGAAAAGCCGGGGACCTGTGGGAAGGGCATGGAAGGGCATGAGGCGGTCGCAGCCAGAACTGAGGGGACGCTGGCCCTGCTCCAGGTGTCGGGAGGGGCCCCGTGTGGGGAGCTCAGCCCCAGCCCCATCCACCACCTGTTTCCTGTGTACAAAGAGGGGTCTGGAGCGGCCGTGTGTCCAGGGATGAGCGTGTGTGTCGAGCCCTAAGGTGAGGAGGGTGCTAGTGTGCTGGGAGCCCTGAGCACGTGCCCCCTGATTGTCTCTGACACGGTGACCATTGGGTCAAGGCCACGGGGTCCAGGTTGTGGCTGCAGCTCAAAGAAGCCTGCACAGTGGGCATTGTGAACCTGTAGCCTCACAGAAGGGGAAACTGAGGCTACGAGACGGGGGCCACTTGCCCAGGGTATTGCCCGGAGAGCAGTGAGGGCCCAGCTGGACCGGGGCTGGGGCTCGACGACAGGCTGCCTGGGCAGGGACGTGCTGGCCGCCCAGTGGGCATCTGGGTGCACCTGTGGGCCGGGTGGCACTGTTCACGTTTTACCCAAGTTCAGAAGTTGCTATTTTTGAAAACCAAACTGCCATGAGTGATTATAGTTTTAGGATTAAATGTAAGAACAAACCTTCATTCGGCACTAATAGAATTCAGATCTGATAGGAAATGAAGGGTGGGACTCCACTGTGAACTGCGGTACTGTGTCTGGGGAGGGGAACCAGCCATATCATTGAGTCTTGCTCAGGCCCCTGTGAATTGGGGCAGGCCTCCTCCTCCAGGAAGCCCCCCCGGGTCCCCCCACTGTGCCATGGCTCCCAGAGGACAGCAATGCCACCCTGCTCTGCACCCTGCTGACCTGTGGCCTGAGGCCTCCGAGTGGGCAGAGGGTGACAAGCATGGACACTGAGACGGACGACCCTGCCGTTGCCCAACTCCACCTGAGCAGGCTGAGGTCTGGGCACTGCACTGCATTACAGACCCCTGCCAATGCTGAGAAGCCCTCGGGACTTACAGAAAGCAGTTTAGTTGTCTGCAGAAGTCCCTCGTTTGGTACCGCTCTGCCCTGACATGAGTGGAGGGGTGCACCAGGTACGTGCTGGCTCCCACGGGCACTGCTGTCAGCTGCTGTGCAGATATGCTCGTCGGGTGACACCAAGCAATTTCAGGGTTGGCCGGGACCCTAAAGCACACAGCTCCACTCTGCTCTGTGCTCCTCTGGGAAGCAGAAGTGCAGAGCCCCTGGGGGCAGGGCAGCGGGGCAGGGTCCTGGAGGGTGAGCTGCTCAGCAGCTGCCCTCGCCTGTGCTGTGCGTGGTGCCCAAACGGGCCGTCTCCACCTTAGCCACATCGTGCCCCCGGGCGCTTGTGTTTCATGAGGGACAGGAGTGAGGGAGCTGCCCCCACTTGCGGGCAGGGAAGTGACCAGCCTGGCGTCTGGAGGAGCCCCACCCAGGCAGCTGGCCTCCCAGGCTCCTGCTGAGCAAACTGAGTCAGCTGCCTAGAGCTTCCCCGGGCAGGTGAGCACGTACCATTCTCTCTGGTGCCTGACGCGGTACCTTAAAGGGACGTCCTTCCTGGGGCCCTGTGTTTGCACCAGGAGGCCTGTCCTCCCAACTCTGCAGAAAAGCCGCTTCTCAATTTCAATTTTATAAGACGCACTTGCTGATACTGAGTGGGACCTGGTGCTCCCCCGGGGACAAGCCCCTTTGCCCCGCGGCCGGCCAGCAGGGCTCCTACCGGGTGGCTTAGCACGGCCCGTGTCTCTGAGTGTCCAGAACAGAATGAGCACGTGCGCCTCCGTGGCTCCAGACTGCAGACTTTCCTCTCGATTAATGTAACAACAGTAAGTCAGGAGAGGTGGCTGTGGGCACTGGGGACTTGGATGACGTGTTCTTGGCATCACACTTCGGTGACAAGGCCAACTGATTATTTTTGTATTACAATCCCCAGGTCTCGTCAAATGATTAATAACTTCTTGGGGCACCTGTTGCCTCTTACGGGTGTAACTTCGGTAGTCGGTATGCCTTTGCTGTGACCTTTCAGTGTGGGCTCTCTCTGGGTGTCTCGTGGGGTGAGCGTTCTCCTGTGTCAGCAGAGCAATATGACATGCCGTGGCAGCGAGCGCTCGTCCCTTAGGCGTTTGCTGGAGTCCCGGGGACAGCTAACCGCTCCCTTCCCAGGGACATGGCCCATCCTCTTGAGCCCTGTGGCTCTCCCCAGGTGGCCTCTGTGCTGGGTCAGTCCCCTCCCCATCGTCAGCCAGGTGATTCATCCTGGTTGAGAATCACCAGCCTAGGCTCTAGGAGTTGAGCACAGGACTCACCTCTGAGCTCCTCGGCTGACAAGGCAAAAAGGGAAAGTCCACTTGGTGTGCGGCGATGTTTGTGCACCAGGACTCCTCTCAGAACGTTGAGGCAGCACTCACAGGGCTGTTGGCTCCCAGCGTCACTCTAGCTGTGGTGGCACCTTGACACATCACCTCTAGCCTCCCAAACCACGCAGGGCGGCACTGCTATATCCATTCTTAGGGTGAAACCGCAGAGGCTTAAAGGTGGACCTGCTGCAGGCCTCCCAGCTGCACACCCACCCTTTGCGAAGTGCTAGCACCCAGAACCGGAAGGAAGAGATGACCTTCACTGTAAGCAGGAGGTGCCCAGGCTCCACGGGGGCTTGTGGGGTTTCTGTGGGCTCTTCCTGTCCCCCCACCCCACCAGGGCCCCTGAGGTCACCATCAGTCATTGTGGGCAGTGTCCTTCCTTCTGGGGTCTGAGCACAGAGACCCCGCCTGCCCAGGGCAAGCCCGCCAGCCATCCCGCCAGCCCCCAGCCTCACGCCCTGTCCGTCAGTGTGTTGGGGACAGGCATCCTTGCTGAGACTCGGTGCGGCAGCCGCTCTGCAATGGGCTCGGCTGTGTCCCCATTAACTTGGTGGCTGCTACCCGAGGACTAATTAAACCAGATGGCGGTAAAACCCAAGTGGAGGCGCGGAGATGTTTTTACATTTAAGTTGATCAAAATTAGGTGGGACAGCATATGCTCGTGGAGATGAATTCTGTAACTGCGTACTAATGGCTTTTCCTAATCCCCTTCTTGGGGATCTCAGCCCAGCTCCCCGCTGCACCGCTGACTTCTCGCTGTTCCTAGTCTCCCGTCACCGAAACCTCTGGGACGCTTGGTTTTGGTGCAATTCAAGAGAGCGGTACATTCCGTGCAGACGTCTCCACTGTTGGGTGGCAATCGCAGCTGAAGGAACCCCAGCTCTCGGCGGGAGCCAGGGACTCGGTCAGATGGCCTCTCCTGGCGATGTGATTAGCTCTGCAGGGTAGGACTGAACTGCTGGGGGTCCCTGAGAGCTTCTGTTGACCTGTTTTGTCCTTGTCTCCCCGGGGTCATTGGGCTCAAAAGCAGAGGTGGCCCCTCAAGGATACCTCACCCTCGATGGCCTCCACTGGAGGCCAGCGCTTTCTGGGGGACAGTGGCTGCATCCCTGGCCAGGCCCATGCTGGCCTGCCTCCCCAGGCAGTGTGCAGACCCCTTGCTGGGGCTGTGCCCAGTGTGCGCGGTGGGCAAAGGCCATGGGGACTGCGGGAAAGTGCCCGCTGCCTCACCGGGAGCCAGCTCCCACCCAGCGTGGACCCTGGGGCTCGTGCTGCGGTTCTGCCTGGAATGCTGGTGGCTGGTGTGTCAGCACGTGGACATCTGGGGCTTCTGCCCCTGGGCCTGACTCTGGAGGCCTGTTCCTTGCAGGGCTTGCATTGAGCCCCAGGGAGAAGCAGCCCCTCGCTGGAGAGCAGCAGGCCCTGGGCTGGGCTGCCACTGCCTGTCCTGCTGCCTGGACACCATGTCCCTTTGTCCAGGAGCAGCAGTGAAGCCGCAGGGCTGGCCTGCCTGGCCGGGGCCCTGGGCCGTGGTCAGCGCGTGGGGCGGGACCAGGCTGGCCTCCTTCTTTCTCCTCCTGACTCCCATTCTTTCTTCCCTGGCCTGCCTTCTCTGGGCAGGCACCGTGGGGATGAGATCCTGGAAAAGCCCACTGTGTTTTCCAGCCCAGTAATGCTCACATGTGACAGCACGGGACCGTCCTCATGAAAAGCGCCTTTGTTTATTTGGCTAATTAAGAAGTAGCAGCAGGCTTCGAAAGGGGCCTGGGCCCCACATCTCCCCTGGACGCTGGCCACTGTCGTAAGGGGCTGGGCAAGTGCCGCCAGCCATTGGGCAGGATTCAGGGAAGACCTCCCCGGCCAACACAGCATCCTGCCTGTTCCCGGGGGGCCTCTAGTTCACGGTCAGTGCGCCGTTGCCGTTCTGTCCTGCAGAACCCGGGAAGCTGGGGTGACCCTGGGGATGGACACAGGACTTGGATCTGAGACCCGATGCTCCCTCTGCTGGGAGGCCCAGGCACAGACTCAGCTTCCTGAGGCTCGGTTCTCTCACCTGTGAAATGGGGCAGTAATGCCGCCGAGTCTGCTGGGCGAGGGCTGGCTAAGCCTGCTTCATGGGACCCCATGCTAATCAGTGCCCGGGGTCCGCACAGCAGAGCCCGGTCTCTGCACCTGCTGGGGTGGCTAAAGTGGCACCTGGAGTCCACGTCCTGCCCGGCTGAGTGGGCATGCAGGCACGGGGGACACGTCACAGAAATCCTCATGCAAGGCTTGCAGAGAATCAAAGGTTCTGCCTCAGACCGTTACGGGGTGTCCTGATTGTTGGGAGCAGCAGGCCTGTGCCCAGCGCTGAGGGCCGGCCGGGGGTCCCCACTGAGCTTGCCCCTTGCCGACACGGCCAAAGTGAGAGAGTTGCAGCCTCTGAGAGCTGATGGGAAAAAAAGGGAGACTAATGTCTGGGACCACATGTCGCGGACTCACTGAAGCTGGTCCAGTTCTCCGCTGGACGTGTGGTGGCCGGGACCCAGTGCGCTGCTCGGCCTCTCGGCTCAGGGTCACTGGCCTGTTGACGGGGGGTGGGGCGCAGCGGGGCGCTTACCCCGAGGCGTTAGGTGGCCTCAGTGTGTTAATGCAGGTGAGTCATGGGCTCAGGGCACCTCCCACCCGAAGGACTGCCCGGCCACTATCACCATCCATCCCTGTCGTCGTCATCGCCACCTGTGACCTCACGGGGACATGTGTCCTGGCGAGGATGCCTGGTTGTGGGCAGAATGGCCCAGGGACCCCTCCTGCCCAACAGGCACCTTACTTTCTCCATGAGGCCCAGCCAGTGGCACCTGGAGTCCCCGTCTTGCCCAGCTGGAACTCTGGCAGTGGCGCCTGGAGTCCTCCCGAAGTCCACTGGGCTGGGCCATTTGGCCAGTTTACAGATGAGAAAACTAAGGAACCCCCCCCCAGAAGAAAACGTTCGCTAAAGGACCCTGTACCACTAACGGGGGCTCTGCCCAGTGTCTCCACAGCCAGACAGACAGTCACTCTGAGAGGCGACAGTGCTGTCACCTCCTAACCTAGAAGCCGTTTTTATGGGCTCGGAGGCTGTGTCTGAACCCCCAGGAGCGATGGGGGGCCCAGCATGATGAGGTGTCCAGTGACTGATCCCCCAGGAACCATCCAGGGCTCGGGATGGAGGGCCTGAGACCGCAGTGCTGGCCAGGAGGGCTGCAGGGATGAACCCACCTCCTGCATCAACAGGCTGCAGGGGCTCCCCCCAAGCAGAGAGTTCTGGGGTCGTTTAAATTTGAAAATTAACATGAAATCAAAAGAGACAGAGTAATTTTTCATTCTGCTTGAAAGGTTATTTGCTTTCTCAGCCGATGCTTAGTGTACTGATACATGATGTCAAAAGGTAAATGATTTTAAACCAGATTCAATTTAAATTTCATTACATATTTGTAGGAGACGGAGGCTCAAGAATCCCTCACCTTCTCTTGGAGGATCTTTCACTTTTAATAACTCCAGTGCCTAATACCCTAATCTAGTCATTATGCAATCATGTACCAGGGGTGGTGCAGCTCGGAGTGTCTGTGAAGTAGCCTCTGCTCTGGGGACCGAGCGGTCCCAGGGGAGGCAGGCGTGAGACCCAGGTCCCAGGAGCAGCTCGGCCCAAACACGGGTGCCCGCAGGCAAGCTGCACCCTCCCGGAGCCTCTGTCACCCTTTCTGCCACGGAGGTGGCCTGAGCAGCTGAGCCTCCTACAGACCTTTCCCAAAGCGGGAAGTGACAAGAGCTGGGCTCCAAGGCTCTCGCCCAACTCTAGTCTTGGTTCGATCACATAGCAGCTGTGCAACCTTGGATCATTTACCCAGCCTCTCTGTGTATGTCTCCCCACGGAAACAGGGGTAATGGTGGTAACACCGTACTGGGCTAAAGTCATGTCCACATGGGGCCTCAGAACACGACCTATTTGGAGATGGGGTCTTTGTAGAGATAGTTAAGGTGAGGTTGTGCTGGAGTAGGGGGGCCCTAATCCACTGACTGGGTCCTTATAAGACGGGGAGACGGATGCACCAAGGACACAGGGCACCAATGAGACCCCTCTACAAGCCGAGGGAAGCCAAGGATGGCCAGCAAACACGAGAGGCTGGGAGAGGGGCCTGGGGCAGTGTCCTCACGGGCTCAGGAGGAACCCGCCCTCCCCACACCTTGACCTTGGACGTCTGGTTCCAGGCTGTGAGAGTGTCCCCTTCTGCTATGCAAGCCATGCAGCGTGTGGCACTTTGTAATGGCCACCCTGGAAGTGAAGGCACTACGCCTGGGTGGCCCTGGGGGTGCCAGGAGCTGACATCTGTGCGGCTCGCCGACCGTGCCCAGCCCCAGGCTTACCTCATCCGTCCTTCCTTTTCCTGACTCACCACCTGCATCCCCTCCTGCCACAGCCACAGCCAGTCAGCTCCTCTCCGAGCCCCCATTCCACGTGGGAACATGGTGGGGCTGGAGATGGGGAAGGGCCACGTCAGCAGCCACAGCTTCTGCTCTGGGTGGTGGAGTGACCACCGGCAGCCTGGCTCTGCAGATAAGACGCACGTTGCAAGGAGGCGTGTTTGAAGTGGGCCCAGGTGAGCGGCGTGTGTGTCTCTAGGGAGACGGGCCAGACCCTCTCGCATTGTCGGGGCTGTGGGCTCACCGGGAGAGGCAGTGAGTGGTCTGATGCTCACAGAGGGGCTTGACTCCCAGGGCGCAGAGCAACGGGAGGCTGGGCACAGACGCTGGGCTCTGGGGACTCAGGGGAGTGGCAGGTTCCCCGATGTGGTCTGGAAAGTGTCAACACGTCATCCGGTCTGCGGGGGACCTGTGACCTGGGCTTGCTGAGGGTACTGCTGCTTCTGAGGTTCCGCGTAGGAGGGGGCCGTGGGCCATACTGACATACTGACCTCCCAGACTATGGCACCACCCTGGGCTCCATCTGGGGAACGAGAAGAGAGCAGCCCCTTTCAGTTGTCGCACGGTTTTCAGCCAGGGCTGAGTGACTGCAGGTGTGGAGGCTGCAGGTAGACACAGCACCGGGGAGAGAGAGGTGGGCAGGACACAGCTTGAAGGAGACTGTAGTGGCCCTGAGTCTGGAAGGTTCCATCGGACAGACCCTGGGCTTCAGTGCGTTCCCCAGGCCAGGGCCACAAAGGTCCCAGGCTGGGGCTTGGCTGGGTCTGTGATGGACACAGAGAAGGGCAGAGAAGAGCAGGACCCAGCAGGTCATGGCCCTGCCCATGACATGAGCCACCAGCTGCCACGCCAGTGCCAACGGCTGGAAGAGCCCCGTGGGTGGGCTGCAGCACGTTTATGTTTGAAAAAAAACGTATATTTGTAGGGGGAACTTGAGTGTGGACGGCGTTTGCCTTGGAAATTAATTGCCTGGTGAATTCCTCCCCCCACGGCTGTGGCAATACAGGGCCCGGGTGTGGAACGCGGGGCTGCGACTGGGTTTCCTCTGGCCCATTTCACCAAGTGTCGACTTGTCACCGTCCACCGGCTTTATTGACCCAGGAGGATGTTGCTCTTAAATGCACACATCTGGGCACTTTTAAAACATCCTGTTGGTGCTTCCGGGGAGCTCTGCTCCCCATTCGCTTTTATTTTATTTTGTAACATCCAACAGTGAGGAATAGAAGCTTCGGATCCTGTCCCACAGACCCGGGGGTAAGTGTGCAGACGCTCCAGGCTCTCCTTCCTCCGTCGCTCTCCCCTTTCTCCCCTGATCTGCGACGCTAATGGCATTGTTTGTTCCCGTGCCACACAAGAAAAGCGCAAGATAATCACCCAGGCATTAGTCATCATTAGGCTGGGGATAAAAACAAAGAGATTCTACAGCGCTGATCCCAGGGCGGGCGTCCTGTCTGCGACAAATGGTGTTTATTTCAAATGTGGAGTGTCAGGGCTGCAGGCCGGCCAGCGGTGCCCAGAGGAGGGAGTGGGGCTGCAGGCGGCCCGACCCGTTGGGCATGAAGGGTGGTCAGGACAAGGCAGCACTGCCACTTGGAATCACCCTGTCTGTGTTGGATTTGTCATTAAAGCATCCGGCTCATTTCTGGGTGGCGTCAGCCGTTCCCTCATCTGGCATCGGAGCCCTGGGGTGGGGGGCTCGTGGCCGCAGAGGGCACTGGAGGTCCATCTGGGGCGAAACTGTCCCAGAAATGGAGCTCTGGCTGCCGGCCAGGAGTTCAGGGTAGAGCACGCACAAGGGGATGGCACCTGTCACACCCCTGTTGTTGTGTGTTCCTTGGGAATGGCGTTATCTGCGAGGAAGGGGCCAGCTGAGTGACTCTGGTGTCAACAGTTTATTCTTTTCCCACGAAGAGGCTGGGAAGTGGGCAGCCAGAGCTGGCACAGGGCGGGCTGGTGTCACCCAGGATGCCCACCTTCCATGTCCACTGCCCCGTTTGGTGAGCTGGTGCCCTCTCAGCCACAGGGAACCTCTGTCTCTGTCTAGACAAGAAATAGGGGGATGAGCAATGGCAGCCACCTCTGGGACCCCCAGCAGACGTCTGCTTCCCTCTCAGCCAGGCAGGCCTGGGACGGGGCTGCCACAAGCAGTCACTCTGCACTGATGTTCTGACCCCCCCTGATGAGTCCACGACTCAGCCTCTGCCAGCCAGCCCAGTGCCTCCTGTCCAGGCTCCTGGGCCATCCGGTCCCGTCCCGCTCGCCCTGCCACACGCTGGGCAGTGGACACACAGAGTCCTCACCCCGGGGCAGGTCCACACCTGCGGGCAGCCTTCCTCTCCACACCACTGTGAGCTGGCTCCACCCCTACGTCGCCTTGGATTCTGTTCCCCTCATGCGGCCATCGGCGCCCGACAGCCCGGGCTGTGGCTGGTGCAACCCCACGCTCATTCTGCATTTGCTGAAATGCTTACAGGGTGAGTGTGGACCTGGTGGGGCTCGAGTCCCAGCCACGCCGGGCGAGGGGAGCTTTCCCAGGCTCAACCCAGAGTCTTCGTCTGCCTGGGACTGTCACTCCTTCCTTTTAAGTCCCAGCAAAAGTGAGACGCTGAGACGTGCAAAGAGCAGGAGGGCGTCCTGGCAGTCATATTGGTCCTGCATAGACGTCCAGCGTGGGTTCTGTGTCCCCTCAATGTGGGTGGGCTGGTGGAGTTCAGGAGTCATCAGCCAGTCAGCCCAAGGAAGGGCTTTGAGCAGTGAGACCCGGGAGGGGCCTGGTGAGGCAGGGAGTGTCCTCGCGGCTCCAAGCAGCCGTGGATCTGCTGGACCCGCCTCGTGTCCAGCCTGTCCTGGGCCCGAGCAATGGGCGATGAAGCTCCCTTGGGGAACCAGGAGCTGTGCCAGTCGGTGTTGTGTGTCAGTTCCTCCCAGTAGGAGACCAGGAGCGGGCAGGTCTTAGAAGAAGGCGGCCAGGGACTGGACCAGGCAGCCTGGGGTCAGCTTCCGCCCCTCGGCCACAGTTCACCCAGAGAACAGGGTTCCGGCTCGCGGTCTCTGTCTCGTCCTCTGAACTTCCCAGGGCCTGGTTGACCCTGGACCCGACACAGGTCCTGGAGGGACAGTTGTCCTGGGCAGCAGTGTATCCAGGAGGTGGCCGCGGCCTCATGGCTCTCAGAGGCTGTGCTGCGGGCAGGGCCAGGACAGGGGGCCTTAGCTGGGCCACACCCTGTGCCTGTTGGCTGGTCTGGGACCCACTTGTCCTCTGTAGTTGGACAACTGCATTTGGGGGGGCAGGGGCTCCATGCCAGTCCATGCCCAGCCTGTCCAGGGGACCCCATGGGGCAGACCTGGACCAGCCATGGAGTCAGCAAACTCTAGCGGACCCTCCCATGTGGCTGGCTCCTGGTATTGGGCTGGGACATGGGGACGAATTGGTTATTTCCCTGCCCTTGGTGGTGTGGGCAGGGACAGTGCCCTGTCTGAATGCCCCCCTTGTCCCCAGAGGCTCTGCCTCCCACTCCTGGCTCCTTGCTCTGCCTCTGAGGCCTGCACTTCAGGAACCTCCCCCTGTGCCTTGGCTCGGCCCTCGTGTGCCAGGCTGGCCACCCGTGACTTTGCTCACTGCCACTTGGTGCCCAGCCTTAGCTGAGGTTGAAAGCCTGGACAAGGAGGGGCCCAGGGGCCCAGGAAAGAGCCAGCATCTGGCCACCACCCCCATTTCTGGGCAGCCTGCAGTCATCAGGAGACATTATTGGGAAGCCTGCCCCAGCAGCAGAAAGCAGGCTGGCCAAGGTGGGCATAAGGCCAGGCTGGGTGTGGACACAGGGTCCCCTCAGCGGCCACTGGGGGCCTCAGGGCGTCAGCCTTCCCGTAGGTAAGCGCTCTGCTCTCTCCCTCCCCCCCCGTCTCTCTCTCTGTCTCCCTCTCTCTCTCTCTGTCTCTCATCATGGTGACCACCTTCCCCTGCAGGCAGCATGGCACCTCCGATGAGGAAGACCCTTGAAGTCCCCGCTCCCCCCCCCAAATCCCTCTCCCTCAAGCTCCCTCTTGGCATCAGCCAAGCCCAGCGTTTCTCAAACAGCAGCTTATGACCCTCTGTTGATGTAAAATCAATCTGGAGGGTCAGGATCATTTTTAATGATGTAAAAATATTTACCCACAATGAAATTCCCTTTTGTGGCGACCAGTTCTGTGTGGTTTGATGCCTGTATAGGCTCTTTTAAATGCCGCTGTAAGAGAGGCACTCGCCACACCCCGGAGAACTCCCTGGTGCGCCCCCCCAGCCGCTGGCAACCCCTGACCTGCTCACCGTTCCTGTAGTTTTGCCTTTTCCAGAATGTTCTGTGAGCGGAATCCACCTCATGCGGTCCATGAGACTGACTTTTTTACTTCACGTAAAGCGCTTGAGGTTCACTATGTGGTTGCGTGGACCACACTCCGTGTTTTCTTGTTGCTTGGCACTGTTCCGTGGCAAGTGGGGGCCCACAGTTTTCATCCATTCACCCCTCCTAGGACTTGCGGCTGCTTCTAGTTTGGGGCCATGACAAATGAAGCTGCTGTGGGCATTTGTGTGCAGGGTCTGCCTGACCATTAGCCTTCATCTGTTTCGGGATCGTATTTTGCCGTAATGTGACACAACCTCGAGCAGAAAGGTGCACAGCCCTCTCAGTGAAGGGGTGAGAGGGTGAGAGGCATGGCGCCCAGGGCTGGTGCCGTGTCCCACATTTAAGTCGCAGCGTCCTTCAAACGTGAATACTGCGGAGTCTGCCTGGGAAGGGAGCAGCCGGGGCCAGGTGAGATCATTGTTCCCAAAGAAACAACACACAAGCTGGAGACTCAAAGTTGACCTTGTCCCCTGTGACCCCAGGCTTTCCCTTGTCAACACGTTGTCCCTTGAAACATTCACCCACATTCCTGGAGCACGTTCCTCGTGCCCGAGCAGCAGCAGAACTCCTGCCTTGCACCCTCCCCCAGGAGCCCTGGTCTGGGTTGTCAGGACAGGACAGGAGCCGGCGGCTCCTGGGGGTCGAGGGCCGAGCACCTCCGAGACCTGCGTCTGCCCCTTGCTCCCAGCTCCGCTGCTCCTCTCCTGACTGTCCCCGTGCCTGCCCCCTCCAGCCTCGGGGCCCTGCACCCGCCGGCCCCTCTGCCCAGTGTCCTCCCATGTGGCCTCTTGCCTAAGCCCCTGATGGCCACACCGTGGAGCTGCTTTCTGACGCCCTCTCTTACCCTGGCCGCTGCCTCTCTCCCACAGAACCATCCCCTGCTTCCGTCCTGAGTCAGGAGCTGCACACTCTTCCTGTAAAGACCAGAAAATAGGAGCTTTGAGGGCCCCGTGGTGTCTGCTGCAGCCACTGCCGTCTGCCTGTAGCTCAAAACCAGCCACGGCCCCTGAGCATGTGGGCGAGGCTGTCATCAGGCTGAGCGGTGTCCCCCCGAAGCTTCTCTGCTGAGTCCTGACCCCAGACCCTCATTTGGAAACAGGTCACCGCAGATGTCATTAGTGAAGACGTCATTAGTGAAGATGAGGTCGTAATGGGGAGGGGGCTGGTCCAGTAAGACTGGGGTCCTTATAACAACACCATGTGGGGCCCCTCATGCCCCCCGGGAGAACACCACGGGGTCATGAAGGCAGAGAAGGGCCAGGTAACACCGAGGTCTCTGCCAACCCCCCTGAGTCTGGGACAGAGGCCTGAGCACACTGTCCTCAGGGACTGGGGGTGCCGACCTGCTGACACCTCGATCCCTGGCCTCCAGACCTGGGAGGGGTCAGCGTCCATTGTCTGCGCTTCCCCACCTGTGGGACGATGTTACAGCTCCCTCAGGAAACGTGGACAGCTGCGTTGGACAAAACTTCACTTAACAAGGGCAGGACACGCGTGGCCATATTTGGCTGCAGCCGCTGGTTTGTAGACCCTGCACTACAGACAGGGGTTGTTTTTCTTTCTGATCGTCTACCTGCCGACACTGCCAGCTTCAGAGGGACGGTCGGTCATTCCGTTATGCGGTTTTGTTCACTGGGGGTCCCAACACCTGGAGCCCTGCCTGGCGCTCAGCAGCTGCCTGAGAAGTGTGTGCAAGTGAGTGACTCATGGGCACAGTGACACGGGCGGTCCCGCAGGCCCCTGTGCTAGGGATCGGTGTGAACCTGTGCTGCCCCCCGCCTGGGGCTTCTTCTCTGTCACCCCCGTGTCTGTCCAACACCGGGGCACCGTGACTCCTTGGGCTCCCTTGGCAAGCTTGCTTCCTGGGCCCCTCACACAGTGAGTTCTTGCCCAGATGCTCAGGTCGCCCTGTGCCCCGTGGGGGCTACTGTGGGATTCGGGGATGGGTGGGATGTGCTTCCTGCCCTCTGGGCACTTGACCTGGTTGGGATAGAGGCATGCGTACACCACGCTGTACCGTGCTCAGCCAAAGGCAGGTTCCAGGGCCCAGGGCCCCTGCCTGGGCACTGGCTCTGCACCTCACGGACGGCAGGCTTGGGGCACGAGAAGGCTGGCACACGTCTTGCATGGGTATACCATTGTCCCAACGGTCTCCCTGCGCCGGGCGCTGCCACCCCCACCCCAGGCTGCCATGACCTTAGACCTGCAGGTCCCTTGCTCAGGAGCTTCCGTGCAGCTCACGCGCTGCGGGGCAGAGCCCAGACCCCACGCTGCCCTGACCCCCTCCCTGGCACCCTTGCCAGGAGCCGAGGTGACCTCCCTGCCACAGGGCCCTCATTGCCCCTGGACAGCTGACTCCACAGCTGACGGGCAGTGTGGGAACAGGTGCAGTGGCCAAGCCTTCCTCAAACTGCCACCCAGCCCACAGCCAAGGCCCCTGAGTCTGGAGTCTCGGCTCCAGTTCTGGGAGGGGCAGGCCTGGCGTCTGAGAGCCACTGGCTCCTGTTACCTCTGTGTGTGCCAGCTTTGCCCAGCTGACTGCCCAGCTGACTGCCCAGCTGACCACCCGCTGTTCCCAGAGCTCCTGGGGACAGCTCTCAGTGTTACCTCCTTCCTGGTCCTTGCAGGAAGAGACAATGTCCCATGATGCATTCACATGTTGATCATGGTGCCATTATGTATCTGGGAGTTTTTGTCATGAGAAGAATGAGATAATCACGTTAGTGTACAGTGAGCAGGCTTAAAAGGATTGCAAGACGGCACTTCCATTCGGAGACGGGAACTAGTTTAAAAATATGCTGTCAAAATATGTTGTCCTAAATGCTGACTGGATGGTTCTTTTGTTTTGCTTTGTTTCTTGAATGTGTCATTAGGAAGAAATTAACAGTGACATCAGCCAATGCATTTGCTCCAGAAGGGCGGGTGTTGGGTTCTCCTTGTGATTTTTAAAAGTGGTTTCTGTGCCTTTAAGTGTTATCTCTCTCATTGTGAAGGTCCATCATAACTTATTTTTCGTGTTAGGAAGGTCAGGTGTGTGCGTTTGGAGAAATGAGACATGAGAGGCTACGAGGTGGCATTCTGGCCCCAGCACCCCCCTCAGGTCCCTGCCGGCCTCCTACCTGCTCCCCATTTCAGGGCCCATCCAGCCCTGGGTGGCACTTGGGGCAGGAAGTGGGAGGTCTGTGGCTGCTGGAAAGTCGCCGTGTTTGGGGGCCCAGCAGAACCCTGTCCTCTTGACACTTAGGACGCAAGGCAGTGTGAACATGTCCAAGAATGGATGAGCAGAGCCTGAGTTTTATGTGAAGACAGATGTGTGTCTGCGTCAGAGGGTGCATGAATGAATGAATGAATGAATGAATGAGTGAATGAATGAGTGAATGAATGAATGCTGCAGGAGCTGTGGCCTCAGGGCTGGGAGCCCCACCTGCTGAGCTGTCACCGTGCCTCGGCACCCAGATGTCACTTCTTCCTGAGAAAACCGGCAAGGACGCGGCCGTCTCAGAGTTAGGCTTCACGACAGAAAGCTCCCCGCTCTGTCCTGTCACTTTAGCTCACGAGAGCCTTGTCTCAGGAAGAAACCCAGCCCTGGTGACAAGACGCCCAGAGGCCCGGGCAGGCCCAGAGCAGGGGAGGGCTGTGCGCTGGCCCAGAAACGTGCTTCAGGCAGAAGTGGGCTGAGTGGCTCTGAGCAGCCCGCAGGCTCTGCCTCGCTTCTGCCTGTGAATGGATCACGCTGGGACAGGAGTCTGGAACCTTCCGGAAAGCAGCTCAGGAAGCTGTGCCTGTGGGGGAGGGTGGGGGTACAGGTGGTGGCCCATGTCCCCCAGCAGGCCCTGCCAGGGACACCCTGAGATGAGCAACAGCCCCCAGGGCCCCTCCAGTGACCTCAGCTGGCCGGGCCTGGAGCCAGGAAGGCCGTCGGGGCTACGCGGCAGATCGAGGATGGCGTTCCACGTCTGTGCCTTTCAGGAGTTCTTTTTTCAGAGTGAGAAGGAAACGTGGACCATTGTACCACAGTTAGGGACACAAGTGCTCCAGAAGGGGACCGGGTCCCCGAGCCTCATCAGACGTCTCTACCTTGGCCACTTCGGGTGCAGTGCAGTCCTGGCCGGCCCGGGGACAGGGCCCTCCCCACATCTCATGGGACCCTCCCTCCCCAGGGCCTTGTAGGAGGTGTCCTCCCCCCTCCGCGTCCCCCGGTGCATTTGGGTTTGGCTGCTGGTGGAAGCCTTCTCAGGGCACGATGCAGGGCCACCCCCCCCAGGGCTTCCCAGAGAGACGTGGGCTCCCCACAGCTGGCCACCCGCCACCCCGAGAGCCAAGGAGGCCGCCATGTGTGCCGGGGGTGGGGGGGAGCTGCTGTCTCAGCCTCAGGCAGCACATCCTTCCTCCCGGGCTCGGGCTCGCAGGTGAAGCCACTGCCTTGTCTCCGTGGGGGACACTGTTAGGAGGCCCCCAAGGGCAAAGCAGCTTTCTCCCTCATGTGCGTGACTCTTATTTTCACAGAAGCTCTGAAGGCCCAGCTTGGGGGTCCCCTGCGGCATTGTGTCAGGTCAACAAGCACTTCCTGGGCGCCAGGGCCCAGCCAGACAGGGGACACGGGGAAGCTGACGTCCAGTGTGTGTGCTCACGTGCACATGTGTGCAGGTATATGGGTGTGAATGTCTGTGCATGCGTGACAGCGAGTGTGCATGTGTGTGTGCAGACACATGTGTATACGTGTGTGCACGTGTGAGTGCACATGTGTGTGCATACATGTGAGGGTGAGTGTGGAGGAAGCTGCTCAGGTCTGCAGCTCTGACTCAGCCTGGGCTCTGTGGCGCCCTCCTCCCCCAGGCCCCACCCTGTCCCCGGCTGCTCCCCCTGCACCCCTATCCTGGCCAGGGGCTCTCAGCCTGGCCTTCAAGCTTGTAGGCTCCAGGCCAGCTGTTGGAGAGGCGGCTGCCACTGATGTGAAGGGACGTTCCAGGGCGGGTGTGCGGACAAAGGATCGCTCTTCATCCTCAGAACTGGCCGTGCAGACCGCCAAGCATGGTGGGCTCCTGCAGGGTCGGGACTGCTGTCTACAGGGCAGCTGGCACTTCCTGCGTCTCTCTAAGGGAGGGACAGCTGGCTTTCTCCCTCTCACGGTGGGACCAGCTCTCAGCCCGGCCTCCTAGGAGACGTTGCTGACCCCAGATAATAGGGAGGGCGGCAGGGTGGGCGATGGGGGCAGTGGAGGGAGGTCATGCTCAGAGGGAAAGGGGGGTCTCAGTCCTGGGGGAAGAAGGGGAGATCAGATGGCAGAGTGACCCCACCTGACCAACAGGCACACAGGAGTGGAGACAGGCTCCACACAGGCAGCTGCAGGAAACACGCAGGACTCTGAGCAGGAGACAGACCTCACCGTGCTTCTGCAGGGACCCAGGCCTCTGTGCAGAGCAGTACAAGCCTCTGAGGGGTCATAACAGGAAAGACACCAGTTAAACCATTTTCAGTTTGCAAGACCTTGCTCTGGCTCTCATGTCTCAGGCCTGTGTGAAGGCAGGGAGAAGAGTCAGAGGCTGTGAGGGAGTCCAGGCGGGAGGGAGGTGTCCAGGCGGGAGGGAGGGAGTCCAGGCGGGAGGGAGGGCGTCCAGGCGGGAGGGAGGGAGTCCAGGCGGGAGGGAGGGCGTCCAGGCGGGAGGGAGGGCGTCCAGGCGGGAGGGAGGGCGTCCAGGCGGGAGGGAGGGCGTCCAGGCGGGAGGGAGGGCGTCCAGGCGGGAGGGAGGGCGTCCAGGCGGGAGGGAGGGCGTCCAGGCGGGAGGGAGGGCGTCCAGGCGGGAGGGAGGGAGTCCAGGCGGGAGGGAGGGAGTCCAGGCGGGAGGGAGGGTGTCCAGGCGGGAGGGAGGGAGTCCAGGCGGGAGGGAGGGCGTCCAGGCGGGAGGGAGGGCGTCCAGGCGGGAGGGAGGGCGTCCAGGCGGGAGGGAGGGCGTCCAGGCGGGAGGGAGGGCGTCCAGGCGGGAGGGAGGGAGTCCAGGCGGGAGGGAGGGTGTCCAGGCGGGAGGGAGGGAGTCCAGGCGGGAGGGAGGGAGTCCAGGCGGGAGGGAGGGCGTCCAGGCGGGAGGGAGGGCGTCCAGGCGGGAGGGAGGGCGTCCAGGCGGGAGGGAGGGCGTCCAGGCGGGAGGGAGGGAGTCCAGGCGGGAGGGAGGTGTCCAGGCGGGAGGGAGGGTGTCCAGGCGGGAGGGAGGGAGTCCAGGCGGGAGGGAGGGCGTCCAGGCGGGAGGGAGGGCGTCCAGGCGGGAGGGAGGGCGTCCAGGCGGGAGGGAGGTGTCCAGGCGGGAGGGAGGGTGTCCAGGCGGGAGGGAGGGAGTCCAGGCGGGAGGGAGGGCGTCCAGGCGGGAGGGAGGGCGTCCAGGCGGGAGGGAGGGCGTCCAGGCGGGAGGGAGGGAGTCCAGGCGGGAGGGAGGTGTCCAGGCGGGAGGGAGGTGTCCAGGCGGGAGGGAGGGTGTCCAGGCGGGAGGGAGGGAGTCCAGGCGGGAGGGAGGTGTCCAGGCGGGAGGGTCTGCGTGGGCCCACCGCAATGGCTCCCATCTCCCCTGTGGACTCGGGTTGCACCTGGGCCAAAGCTGCCCAGGCCCACCCCTCCAGTGGGCGTCTTGGTGGAGGGAGTCCCAGGAGAGGCGGCCCTGGGCAGGCGCCATGCGAGTGTGTTGGGTACAGAGAGAGCAAAACCCAGGAGGAAGAGGCTGCGGAAAGGCGGGTAGCGATGGAGGGAAGGGCCAGGCCGGCAGAGGCACGTGCCGCTCTGCCCGTGTTCCTGCTTCCACAGTCACCCTGAGGCCCAGCCCCACACAGGGCCCTGCATCCAGGGACAGGTGTGAGAGCTTGGAGAAGGCACAGGCAGGAGGGTGAGTCGGCACAGCTGAAGACACCCAAGATGCTGGGCCCAGGCCACGGTCCCACACTCTGTCCCAGGGTGAGGGAGTTGCTAGCAGAGCAAACACCAGTTGGGGTTCCGCCCCGTCGGCAAGCAGGGGTCCCCTAGCACGTCTGAAGAGGGGCTGAGCTGGCCCCAACCTGGGGTGTGCGGTTAACGGGGTGTCCCTGAGGGGGGGTCCTGGGTGATGAGGGTACAAGGAGCAGAGAGGCGGGTCTCCCCTGAGGGGCCCCCATGTGGGCGAGGGGCACAGCCCTCTCCTGGCTGTCCCCACCCCCAGAATGGTGTGTCCTGTGCCTGGAGAAGGCAAGGCGATGTGCCCGCCAATGGCTGCAGGGCAGGTGCGAGACTGTCTGCTCAGTCTGCCCCTCACGCCCCCAGGTGCACGGACGTGCTCTGCTGAAGCCGTGGGTCCTGGCAGGGTCCAAAATGCCAGGAAGGGGCTGCTGCGCCTGGTCCCCGGTGGTCCCTCGGGAGCTGTCTGTCGGAGGAGGGGTCTGGAGAAGGACTGGAGCCTGGAATCCTGTCCAGCGTGAGTCCGCCCTCTGGGCGTCTCGGTCGCGGCCAAAATGAAATTTCACGGTGTGCTGTTGCCAAGAGAAGGGCATTTTTCACTTTCCCTTGTACCTTGTATTTATTTCCCCTTTTCCCACCTGTGCTTTCTTTCTGGGCAGAAAACCCAGTGTCTACAAATCTGAGGACATTTGGCCAAAGCAGCGTGTGGCATGACACAGCTGTGGTCAGTTATCTGGTGGAGGGACGAGACTAGAGGTACGAGGATGGATGTGTGGTTTGTGGCGTGGGGGTCCGCGCCCCGAGCTTTACCAAGGAGGCCTCAGAGCCAGGGCACCTGGGGTGGCAGCTGATGAGGACATGGAGAGGCTGGCACAGGGGACAGCCACAGTCCTTCCCTCCAGCTGCCACGTCCCTGGCAGAGGGAGACACACAGGCGGGGCGGGGACAGACCGGTGAGGCAGGGCCAGGCCTTCCTCCCGGGGTCTTCTGAGGGCTCCATGGAGGTGACGCGGCCTGGTCTGCTTTAGGGCTGATGGGAGTGTGTGGGGCAGACAGGAGAGCCCCTGAGTGCCGGGCAGCGGGCAGGGAGCTGGGGGGCGGGTGGACAGGGAGTGGGCATGGACGGCTAGGTGAGGGGGGGCTGTGGTCAGAGCCCGTACCCGGGGTCAAGCCCAGGCCACACATGCCTCCTGCTTCGTGCATTAGGTGGGGAGCCTGCCCCAGGCATGGGAGGTCGGAGGAGAAGTGAACTGTGTGCTGACCGCCGGGGGGTGGGGGGCCCTGGACTGGTGACTGCTGGGGTCAGGTCTGCCAGGAGAAAGGCTGGTCTTCAATAGTTCAGAGGGGAGGGGCAGCAGCCCCCAGGGGGACGCGATTCTGGGGTACATCACTGGGACCAGTTTTGAGGGAGTGGGTGGCAGAGGGAGATGGGGTGAGGTGACCGCTGGGACAGGGGCGCAGTGGCGAGGCTCTTGGCCACAGAGAGCAAGGAGAGGGCAAGTCGGGGTGCTGGCTGGTGGATTCCCTGGTAGCCCCCCAAGATGGAGCCGTGGCCTCAGGGCGGGTGCCTGAGTTCCTCTCATCTCTGGTTTCCTTCCCAGTTTCGCTCGTCACTTTGTCGGCCTTCGGCCAGCTCTGTCACCCCAGCCTGAGGCAGTGCCAGGCGGGTCCCTCCTGTTTCCAAGAGCATTCCGGGAATGTGTCCCCTCCCCCACCCCCGTGCCTTGGATGTTGGGTGTGGGGCTCCTACCCCCTCAGTGCTTGGCCTGGACAGGACAGGCAGCAGGTTTCAGGGTGTGGGGGACAGAGCCTTCCTCCCCCTGGGGACGTTCTGGTTCTGATCTATATGCGTGTGTGTGTGTGTGTGTCTCCTGAGAACATGGAGCGTTTCTATAGGCTTATGTGTGCGTGACTCATGAAAGCATGTGATCTACACACATGCACACACTCCATGTAATGTAAGATGCGTATGTGTTTGTGCGTGGAAGACACATTTATAATTCATAAATACACAAAAGGAGGACGGAAGAGAACGAAGCAACCTTTGTGTTGAGGTGAAATATATGATTTGACCACTGCATGGCTGTGTGTACATTGCAGATGTGTATTGATACACACGTGCAAAAGGCAGTGTGAGCACATACAGATGTGTGTGTGCTCAGCCCTGCAACACACAGCAGGGCCCCCGTGGGCGCACACACACGCACACACACACGCTCCACAGGTGCCCTGTGCTCTGGAATCCACACCGTGAAGCTGACTCAGAACCAGCAGTGTTTTTCAGCTTCCAGTGGCTTCTCCTGAAACTTGGCAGAGCTGACTGTGCATATGTGAGCGCAGGACTGTTTCTCCACGCACCCCACACCCCGGCACATATGTGTGTGCATGTACAAACACACACGTGCACACAACACATGCACATGTACAAACATGCACACACACGTGAGTACACACAATGCACACACGCACACATTTCGGTTGACCAGCAGGGACTGGACACGTGCCCCACCCTGGCAGCCGGGGCTCGGTGAGCGGGAACCGTCTGCTGAGGGTTTTCCCTTCCTGGAGCCAGGACACAGGTGGGTTTCCTCTGTTCGCCGACGAGCTCTGTGTGCAGAGGACCAGCCCAGGGAGCCGCGGTCCCCTGCGCTCACAGCCCTGTGTGGGGCCGTGAGGCCGATGTGATGAGTTGCCGGGAAGTCATGGCAGGGCTGGTTTGGCCAAACATGAGATGATGGAGAAGAAGGGCAGCGACCTGCTTGTCAGCATTGACATTTGGGGTCCGCCCGAGGGGCTGGGACCCGGGGTTTCTGCCCGAGGGGCTGGGACCCGGGGTTTCCGCCCGAGGGGCTGGGACCCGGGGTTTCCATGTCAGCCACGTGCCTGGCTTCCGGCCGGGCGTCTGCTCCGGAGAGGCAGCCTTGGTTTGCACAGTGACAGGTGCACGCGGGGTACACGCAGGGACGTGGCAGCATTGTCTGATGTCGGGGACAGTGTGGACCACGTAAAGTCAGCGGTCCGCGCTGGAGGGAGGACTCACAGGCCGGACGACGCCTTCCAGGTTTGAAGCGCGGGTGGGGTTGGGGAGGGGAACGGCCGCGGGCCTGGCTCCACCTGGGACTGGCAGCGCCCATTCCCCACGGGAGGATTGGGACGTGCGCAGGCTCAAGTGCTTAGGAGAAACGCCAAGTTAGACGCACAGGTGCTTCTGGCCGGGCAGGAACCGGGAGGCCCCTGCTGACATGAGCCAGAGGCCGGGTGCTGGCAGGATGGACGGTACAGGTGGTGCTGTGTGTGACACACTCGGCGGGGCTGGGGTGGTGGCTGCTCCCCAAGACCTGAGGACCCTGCTTCCTGCTCAGTCTCCTTGGTGCATTTCCCTCGGCATGTGTCTAGGAGGGAACGGCGTGGGGGGAACAGTGGGGCTGGCTGTGGGGAGCCATGGGTGGTGACCCCCCAACGTCCATCCACTTGTCATGACTGTGGCTCTTGTACTGGGATGGCCGTGCCAAAGCCCGGGGCAGTCCACGTGTGTGCCAGGAGGTACCGTGGGGCTCAGGTCCTGGCCCCGGGCCAGGTGGCCTCTGAACCTCAGTGGCTCACATCAAGGTGGGGTCACAGGGTTCTCGTGAGAACCAGACAAGGGCAGCTCCTCATGGGCGTAAACTAGGGGTTAATGGTGTCCTTCTTGTTCAGGGAAAAGCATTGCAGCGGGGTGACCTGTCCCCAGCTCCCCCTCCCCCCAGGGAGCCATCGGCCTGGACTGGGCCCAGACTGTAGCCTGTCGTCCTGTCGGTGTCGTGTCCCAGAGCTGAGCACGCTGCCAGCTGGCTGGAAGGGTCAGAGGAGCGTGCACAGACCCAGGGGGTGTGGGGCGGGTGGTCAGGGTGACGGGTGGCGGACACGGTGACCTTCCCTCCCCGATGGGTCATTCCGTGCATCCTGGGCACAGCGGGCAAGGCCCACGCGGCAGACGTGCTGGGCGCACCTGGCACAGGGAGCGAGGATGGCACAGGGCGTCTCCGTGGATGCCAGTGGTTTCCACGCAGCCCACAGACGTCATTGTCACCAACGCATGGCACCTCCTGCTAGTGGCTGCTTTTGTATTTGCAGGAAGCTGAGAATACATTTTACATCCTTAAAGGGTTATAGCAACAAAAAAGAAAGTGTGTGATGGACGGAGACAGGTTGGCCGGGATGTGTGTTTACCACCTGGCACTTTACAGAGAACGTTTGCCAACTCCTGGCTTGGGGGGACATGGGGTCAAGGCTGGGCAGGCGGTGGACAGTCACCCTCAGCGAAGGGCTGATGGGCCAGCCCGGCTCCTGCCCTTAGGCTGGCTGTGCTCTGTGCCCCCATCCGTGTGCAGTTTCCCGGCTCTGTGTGGTTTGGAATAGTTAGACACTAGCTGCTGAAACTTCCCTCACCTGAGCCCTTTGAAACGCAGAATCCTTCATGGAGTGTCATGGAGGGTGGAGCTCCTGGGTCAGCTGCCAGGACTGACCAATGGCCTAGGTCAGTGTCACCTCCAGCCACTGCTGCCCCAGTGCTGCCTGACACACGTCCTTATTTGGCCGGCAGCTCGGCTCCAGGCTGCTGGTTGGGTTCGGGTCTCCTTCACGTGTGTCCACGTGTTCTCACTAGCGACTGCCCAGCAGGACTTTCTCACGGTGCATGGCAGGCCCACAGGAGGCCAAACTCAACCACACGGGCTCAGGTGGGGCTCCTGCTTGGGTCACACCCACTAACAGTCCACCAGCTAAAGGAAGTCCCCTGGCCCATCCTGACATCCACTGGGCAGGGAAGGGGTCTCCGCCCACTGTGCGCCCTGCACCATCGTGGGCCGGTGGACGGGTGCACAGCAAGCCATGCAGTGTAACCTGGGGGCACCCGGAGCCACTGGGGCCCATAGAGAGAACGTGTGCTGGCCCCTCCCCTTCCGTGCCTCTCTTTAAGAGTGAATGTCTCACGCAGTGTGCAGAAGATACATGCGTTCAAGCACGAATAAATACATATCGAGGGGACGCACACTTTGCTAACTGACCGGGCCAGAAGCATGGCCGCGTCAGTCAGTTCCAGTCAGGCCCGGCTGACGTCTGCTGAGAGAAGTACCTGGGGGCCTTCTGGTGACCTGCTGAGTAATTGCCATTTCAGACCTTGCTTTCTTGGTAAATAATGACATTTCTCCATGTCACAGAGGAGGCCTGCTATATGGAAACGAAGTCATGGCCCACTCAGCCAGGGCCCTGGAGAGGCGGCCAGGGAGATCCTGGGCGGCCCCCAAATTGGTTTATTTGCCAGATAATCAGAGGCAAGGAAGGCATCTCGAGAGGACATGGGCTCTTGTGCAGACGGTGTGTGGCCCAGGCCCTGGGGACGGGCCCGGGTGGGGTGGCCGGCTCCGAGGTGGCTGTAACAGCTTCCCATCGAGAAAAGCTGTTTGATTTCCCTTTTGGCACCTGGTCTGAAACGAAGAACTATTACGTTGACTTTTCTGGAAGACAGAGTTACTTTTCTGGAAGACAGGGTGGTGCCGTTTGTCACTGCAGCTTTCCTTCTCGCAGCCCCGGCTTCTGGTTGACGTGGGCACAGCAGCACTTGGGGAGCCACTGAGTAGGAGGAGCAGTGAAGAAGGGACCCTGTGGGGACACAGGCCACCATTCTGTGCTCGGTGCTGCCGTGTGTCACCCAGCACTCTCTGTGCCCGGTGTCACCATCTTGTGCTGTCATGAGATTGGCAGAGGCTCCCTACAGCTCCGTCGGTGCCAGAGACCCTCTGAACCCATCGGGACCAGCACTCCAGAGCCTGCCAAGGGCCTTACAGGGAGCTGCTGCCCCACGGAAGACAGAGGTGACAAGCAAGTGGCTAGGTACGCAGCAGACACATCTGGTGGCTAGACGGTCCCCTCAAAGGATTGCAACAGGGGAGCCTGGTTGTGGCCGGAGGCTCAGGGGCCACTGAGTGTTGCTCCCAGGAGGTGGCATTTTAGCCGAGTGCTGGGGGACAAGCCAGAAGTGGCCTTCCATGGGACGCTGCGAAGCCCCAAATCAGCAGGAAGCCCAAGACTGGCCTGTGGCCCTGCAGCTGGGTGGTTGCAGGCAGGCAGTCCTGGGTGGTGCGAGCTGGAGAGGGGTTTGGCTTGCTTCCCTGTGTGACAGAAGGTTCTGGAGGGCAGAAGAAAGCAGAAAGAACACAGGATTAGATTTAGGCCGTAAATGCTCACGCCGGCTGCTGGGAGATTGTGGGTGGGGCTGAGGAGTGGAACTGGGAGGCCAGTGGGGAGCAGACAGAAGAGTCTGGGCAAAGGATGGGGTGCTCGGGCGTGGAGAGCAGGGAGCCCTGTGCACCCACGCCGTCTATCCCACCCATGTCCTCGGTCTGTGACACGCATTGGAGCTGAGCCCCAGGATGCTTCTGAGATGCTCCTGGGTGCAGGTGACAGAGAGCTCAGTCCAAACCAGCTTAAACGGCAAATTGTCATTGGCTCCCAGCCCGGGGACGAGCATCAGGTCAGAGCCAGGTGGGCTGCGGCCGCCCCCACCCTCCTGGGTGGCTCCCTCACCTCCCGGGGAGCCTGCAGCTGCTCTGAGGGCTGTGCCTCCCCTCCGAGCAGTGAGCACAGATGGGGACCCGCTCCTCCAGGCGGGGGGCTGAGGCTTACCCCACCTGGCCCAGTGGGCACACTCCCGTTCTCGAACTTGGGACTACAGGTGGGAAGCGGGTGGTGCTGGCGGCCAGAAGCCACTGGGACTGCCCTGGGGACGGCCAGCTGCTGTAGCGTGGCTGCCTGGGCGGGCTGACATGGCAGTGGGAAGCCTGTGGACGGCAGGAGGGGCTGAGGGAGGTGGGTGCTGCCTGGTGCACGAGTCCCTTCAGAGGCCAGTTTTCCTGGGTCACCTGGAGCCGAGATCTCACCCCCTGAGGAAGTGAGCAGGGTGCCCAGCCCCTTGTTCCTGGGCTCCCCCACGTCAAACGGGCATTTGCACCATGACCCCCAGGGTCTCCTGCAGCTCAGGCAAAACCGAGCCGTTGCACCTGCAGCCAGAAATGTGAGGGCGCCTGGCGCTCCCGCGTTGTGCTGCCTCCGATGTGCCCTGTTCCTCCTTCTCCAAGGCCTGACGCCTTTCTTCCTGTTCCCCCTCGACGTACTGCCCTGAAATAATTTCCTAACCCACCAGTGACTCCTTCTTTACAAAATGATGTCATTCAGAATGTCGTCACTGGCGTGCCGTGACACAGGCGGCCTAGATTTCAGCTTCCGGTGTTTAGAGGAAGATGTGTGCATTCCATGCCACTGGTTTGCTCTGCGTGGGCCTGTGGGACCATTTTTCATCACCAAGAATAAAAGCAGGCATTTGTGAAAAGCCAGCCAGGTAGTGCCGGGCTGGCGGGCGCTTTATGCAGGGACCTGCAGCTCCGGTCCTTGCAAGAACCTTGGACAGCGGGATCCGGGCTGAGGGACGTGTCCAAGGAGACTTGGCCAGGAAGAGGTGGGACGAACAGTCCAGCCCCAGCATGTCCGAGCCTCTCCCCCCATCCCCCACCATCCCGGGCCTCCTGGGTGTGGGCGGAGACCCCGGGTGTTTGGGTTTTTGTGGCCCAAAGACGCAGCGTCGGGACCTAGGAGGCTGCATCTCTCAGTGAGGGCAGCTCACGTTCGGTCCCAGGACAGTCTGTGCTCTGGCCTAGCTGTGAAGTCTCAGGTAGACCCCTTGGCCAGTGGTGACATTCACCTGCCTGCACCACGGTGGCCATGGCCCCACCCAGGCAGTCCCCTCAGGTGGTCTGTGCTGGGGCTCAGCTCCCCCACCCCCAGCAGAGAGCCACTCCTTGTCTTGGGTGTTGGCTCAAAGCCCTTCGCGGTGCAAACTCTGCTCCAAGCCGGTGGGCGGCAGGGTGTGCAGCCCGCAGGCTCTGGGTCCCAGGGGCTGCTCTGTGCGCCTGGGCATGGCACGCTGACTCGCACGTCCCCAGGAGACGCTGTATCCTGCAGGCTGCAGTGTGGCCCCCACACAGGCCTGCTTGCTCAGGTCGCCTGGCGTCCTGCCCAGGGCCACTGATTTCAAGCGGTGTGCCCTTGGGCATTGTGTTGGTGTCCTGGGACTGCTGTGACAATGGGTGGCTTAAACAACAATTGATTGCCTCGCAGTAAGGAGGCCGGAAGCCTGAGAGGCAGGGTGGCTCCGTCTGCGGGCTCGAGGCTGCTGCCCTCCTTGGGTTTGGGCCTGTGGCTGCGTCACTCCAGCCTCTCCCTCTGTCTTCACAGGGAGTTCTGTGTCTGCCTGTCCCTTCTCCTCTTCCCGGGAGGACCCCGGTCACACTGCACCAGGCCCCACCTGCCTCCAGTGTGGCCTGTCTTCACCAATCACGTCTGCAAACACCCTGTTTCCCAATAAGGAGATTTGGAACCTGAGGCTTGTAAGGTTCGGCCATCGACTTCTCTTGTAGGGGACACAGTCCAACCCGGAAAAGACAGGGTGACCTCTGTGCCTGAGTTTCCTTGTCCAGCACCGCCCTCTCTTGCTGGTTGGGAGGTGTTTTCTGCAAACACTTCCCACGGGGGAGGGGTGCCTTAGCTGGGAGGCCCCCTCCGCTGTATTCAAACAGCTGACTTGCGCGATGGTGGGTCCCACACATGGGTGAGGGAGGCCCCTGAGCTGACCAGAGGTCTGCTGCTCCAGCCCCTGTGCCAGCGGTGGTCCCAGCTAGGTCTGTAGTGACTCTCGGCCAGGACAGAAGAGCGGTCGGCATTGGCCAGCCATGACTCACTTCTAGGACAGCCACGCTGGGGAAACGGACCTTGAGGATCATAGACGGTGACCCTCCGCCTTGCACAGATGGGGGGACATACCCTTCCCGCTCCCTTTGTCCCCAGGAGAGGGCACTCGCCCATGTGTGACACCTCATGTTCAGCCTGAGGTCCCGGTGAGTCCGCCGTGTGTGTGTGGAAGGAGGGCAGTGCTCTGCCCATGTCCTGTGGCTGTGAGAGCCCAGGTGGGGGTCCCGGGGAGGCAGGTGCACTCGGCCACGCAACCTTCAGGAGGCTGGGGAATCCCCAGCGCCACCCCGCTCCACCCTGAGCCCCGCTGGCTGGGTTCCCCAGAAGCACTGCGTGGACAGCACGTCCCGGACCTCTGTAAGTGGGATCTCCCCCACTCCGGCCACACATCCCTGCCTGGAAGGCCAGTGGGGGGCTGCGTCTATGCCCACTGCTCAGACTGAGCCCCGTCAGGTCAGTGGGGTCCCGTGCTTAGGAGCCCACAGCCAGGGGCTCATGGGGGTCCACCTCCCACAGCCCCTCCCTTAGCCGGGTCCTGGCTGGTGGCCCCCACATCTAGCACTTCTGGGGAGCAATCAGCTCACGTCCACCTGTTCTTAACCTCTCCTTCAGGTCTCCTGGACGTGAGGACTCGGGAATGGCATCACTCTCATTCCCTAACACCCATCGGTCAAGAGAATCCCCCTCTCCCGGGTGGGAGACCCACCTGGGTCATTTTTTGCGATAATGTTTGTGGAACTTAAAGAGAAAACCTTCATGAAAGGATCATAAAATGTAATCACGACTGTGAAGCCAACCCCAGTGGAGGGAGATGACCTTTCCAGCCACTCTGGAGAAATGTCACCCAGGAGAGGATAGCCTCTGCCAGGCAGGCCCTGAGCAGCAGCCACCCTCCTGTGGGACGTCCCAGAGCTGTCCCTGTGGCTGCGGGAAGTCAGGCCCTGCCCTGGGGCGGCCCTGTGCTCTCGCCTTCCTGGGCAGCTGGCCCTGTGTGGGCCCAGACCCTGCCTGCCAGGCCTGCCTGTGCCCACAGCCTGGGCAAAGGGGGATTCACTTGACCTGGTTGTTTGGGTCCCAGACGCCTGGTGTCTGGGCCTAGCGGTCACTCCCCTGCAGTTGGTGCGTCCTGGCTGAGCAGATTGCCGCCTGGAGGGGTTGAGGTCCCCCCTCTCGGGACTCCAGCAGGAGCTGCCAGGAAAGGGGGCCGAGTGCCTGGCAGGACTCTGTCCCCAACAGCAACTCGCCTGGCTGGTCTCAGAGCCCACAGGGACCTGACAGTTGAGGGGCTCTGGCAGGCAGGGGAGGCCCCACTCCAGGTGGTCCATCCCACTGGGAATCTGGCAGTGGTGGAGTGGTCAGCCCAGCCTGCACTGCAGCGCCTGGGTCCTTGGCAGGACTGGCATGGCGGTTCTGAGACCACCCGCTCCTGAGCCTTATACACCAGACCCCTCGGCCAGACAGGTGGCGCCTCACCCACATGGCCGGGGTGGGGGTCTCCTCCAGGAACAGCTCCTGCTGGGTCCCGCGGCTTTCCAGAATGTCTCCATGTGCTCAGCGTTCCCCAGAACTCCCAGCCTTGGCTGACTAGTGAGAAGTCCTCCAATGGCAGGCAGGGGTCCCGGGCCACCTCATGGCTATGGACCTAGGGGGCGACCTCCACTCTTCACTCTTTGCCCGTTTTGTGGAAGGACGACTGGCAGGAGGCAAGTGGGCCCAGTGTTTGGGGGACCTTTCCAGCCGCTGCCTACCCCCAAAGCCGGTCCCCGGTTTGGCAGGGACTCCATCAGATCTTCAGCAGAGGTGACAGCTGATGAGGCAGCATTTGAGTGAAATATGCAGAGCTCTGCGCCGAGTGCTAATTTGGGCTTTATTCGGATGAGCAGTAGCACAGGCGGCTGAAAACAGTGTTAATGACATTAGCACCAGGCCACCTTCCTCCGGGGGCTACAGGAAGTGGCGCCAGCTGCGTTGAGGTGGCTGCATTTTTTACCCACTTTTCTTAAAGTCCCGACCTGTGAGCAGTGAGCAACAGCTTTGCAGATTTGCTTCCTCCCTTGCCTGCGTTCTCTGCAGATGAGAGCGCCTGGGGGTCTTGCCCCCCCCCCCCCCCCCCCCCCCCCCCCCCGGCCTTGGGAGAACCACCAGTCAAACTTCCGGAAACAAACAGTCTGTGAGGGTTTCAGCACCCTGGACAGAGCGAGGCCTGGACCCAGGTGTGCTTTGGGGGCTTATGTTGAAATCTGGGTTGAGAGAGCTCCAGGGGACCCCCAGGAGGGGGCAGGCTCAGTGCTGGAGTCCTGACCCCCCACTGACCCTCCCCAGTTCCTAAAGGGTCAGAGGAGATGAATGAGACGTGGGGCTTTCTTTTTCATAGACAAAAGCTGGCCGCTAGAGTGACCTTCTCTTTTGTTGGGGAGCAGTGGCCGGCCAGCCCCCCACATATCGGTCCACAGGAAAGACAGCCCTAGAAATGATGCCCATGGGCAGAGTTCCTCCTGACGTTTAGGTTCCGACTGAGTTTTCAAATCCTAAGGAAACGGTTTGAGTGTTTAGAACGTGCCATTCTCCCTCTGTCCACCCTCGCCCAGTCTGCTCCTGAAGCCCATCGTCCTAACCAGGGCCAAGGCCCCCACTTTGCCCAACACCCCTTGGTTTCAAAATTCTTGGAGACAATTTCCCTGATCGCCTCCTGTCCTGCTGGTGCCAATGTCTTAGAAACCCCTGCCTCTGGGGGTGCACCGACCTCTCAAGACTCACTATCTTTTATTATAAGATGTTACTTGTCTCCGTGACCAGAATGAGGTCCCCAAGAGGCAGCAACCCTGTGTCTTGTGTCCCTGACGCTCCACAGGCTGTCCCATACACAGTAGGTGCTTAATGAATGTTTGCAGGTTGCAAACACCTTAGCCCCAGCACTGTCTCTCAGTCCTGGGGGGCCAGGCTGGGCATCTGAGGTCCTGCATTGATGCTGGGAGAGCAGGGGGTTCAAAGACTGGCCCTGCTCTCCAGACGTCTGAGCCCCCGAGAGACAGGGCCGACACCCAGACTGAGGCAGGACAGGGACCAGGCGGGCCCCAGGGATGCCGACAGCGCGAGGGTGCCGTGCGGGAGGGCAGCAGGCTGGGAGGAGGTGTGGCCGCAGGTCCCCCGAGTCTGCGGGGTTGGAAGGGGGCATCCCTGCTGCTGTGACAGCCCCACAGACTGCTGTCCTGGCACCTCTAGGAGCTCAGAGCACTGTCCCCACAGCCGTCCCTGTTAGAGTTGCCTTGTCAACGGGGTGCCACCTGGAAATCTGGCAGGGCAGACGCATTCAGTGTCTGCTGAGTGAGAGTGTGAGTGAATGGAGGTGTCATGCATTAGTTTGGGGACAGGTAGCTCCAGGGTCTGGGGGACTAAGGCAGGTTGTACCCAGAGGAACCACTGTTCCTGGGGTCCTGGAAGCTGGGCCGTGCTGGGGGCACCGGAGGACTGGGTGGGCACCTCCGTCCGTCACTGGGGCAGCCCAGGTAGGCAGGCTGGAGGAGCCGTGGCTTCAGGTGCAGCTGCCAGGGCGGGAGGTGACCCCTGGGCTGGTGGGCGGGGCTCCCTCTGGCCTCCCCCTCCTCAGGGCTGCCTCCCCAGCTGGCACCAAGTGACACCAGGTGACACCAGGTGATACCAGGCGGGCTGTGGGTGGCTCCTTCCTCATTTTGTGCACACCTGTCCTGGGTCATGGGGACTTGAGCCAGGGGTGCGGCTGTAAAGTCTGTGACCAGTCAGCGGCCCTGTGTCAGGCACGGGTTGGCCAGTGGTGACGCCTCAGTGCTGTGGACACTGCCCACCCTCTTGAGCTCTGGGCGGGGTGGGGGAGCATGTGCGCTGAGATCTCCTTTTCCCTGTGGTGCCTGCCTGGGGCAGCGGTGCGGCTCTGTAGGTGACCCGCGTGGCGTGGACGGGTTTCCTAAAAGGGCGGGACGAGAGGAGGGACCTGGCAGCACCTTGTACTGACTCGTGAGCCCATCTGTCAGCCACCCCCGGGGTGTGCACTGCCCTGCGTGGCACCCGGCGTGCGGCACACACGTCCAGCCATCAGACGCTTACCTGTGGTTCTAGAAAAGCCCAGTGTGTGGTCCCAGGACTCTGGCTCTGGCGGCTCCCGCGAAGCCCCGCGTTGGAGGGAGGGCGGACGGTGATCGCTGCCGCCCACCTGCCTTTAATTCATTGGCTGAGGATTGAAAATAGCCAATTGGCCAGACTCAATCTTTGTCTTGTTTTAGAAGAGTTTGTTTTCCCAGACTCTGTCCAAATCTGTTCTAATCCCACCCAAAGAGGAGCTAAGTTTGACAAAATAAAAGAAGATTAAAAATGGTAGAGAAAAATGTGTTTTCCCCCAGCTCCCAGGAGAGGACTGCCAACATTGAAGTGTAGAAACAAAAATAGAAATGATCAAAATGTCTGGTGGTATCTACACTTCCGAATGAAAGAGCAGTCTTCCAGCCCAGGCACTGACGGGAGGACGCGGCCGGGCGGAAGCCACCTACTGCCTCGTGCAGGCGGGGACCAGGACTCGGGGGGATCTGCCTCCCCTGCTGAGCCCCGTGGCGCTGGACCTGGACCAAGGGGACCCCTGAGCTGCTCGAGGGGATGTCAGGCCTGCAAGTTTGGGACCATCAAGGGAGCTCCCTGGTTTTGGGGTCCCCCATGATCCAGCCCTGCTGCCTGCTCTTCCCCTGGAGTTTCTGTCACGTTGCGTTTCAAGATACGCCTTTGGGGGAAATGAGGACAGTTTGCCTGTGACATTCTAGGCTCTGGAAAGTCAGCACAGAACCCAGAGCGGCGAGGTGAGAAGTGGGGGTGCTGACACTGGTCACCAGACAGGAGTGGGGGTGCTGACAGGTCACGAGGCGGCGTGGGGGTGCTGGCATGGGTTGCTTGGCTGGCTTTGGGCAGCGGGGGGACTTTAATGAAGTGATAATGTAATAGTAGACAAGCTGACTCCATGTATTTGGAGACTCCACATCACATGCTGGCCCTCTTGGCCACTTTGCAGGTGTTACCTCATTCACTCTTCACAACGTCCTTCTAAGTCAGTGGTCCTCGGAGTGGGGTCCTGCGACATGTTAGAAACGCAGGCTCCGTCCCCAACCAGACCTCCTGAATCTGAAACTCCTGCTCGGCCCGGTCTCCCATCTCCCTCCAGGGGTCTGATGCTCACGCAAGGTTGGCAACCGCTGCTCTGAGGTGGATACTGTGCCCCCCTCCCATTTACAAGGGGGGGAATTCAGAAAGTTCATGTAACTAACTTTCCCAGTGTTTGGTGGCTCTTGAGTGACAGAGCCGGAAGCCAAGATAAGGTGATTTCATTCAGAAACTAACGCGTAGCTTGGCTCCATGCTCGTGTCTGGCATGAGCTCATCCCTCAGATTCTTGGGTGTCCTAGGAGAAGTGGGGACCCTGATGTCCCCAGTGCTGGGGGATTTGGCCACTGGTGCTGGGTCTGGGCGGGACCACCTTTCAAGCCAAGGACGCCCCCGAGACGCCCCAGAACAGGCCTGATCTTCAGCGCTGTGGGGTGAGGCTCCCTGGTGGGGTGTCGTCTCACAAATAAAACGTAATGAGGAAGTGGCAGGGGTTTCCAAGATGACAGCAGAGGCCCCTACCACACGTTCCTGAAAGCTCCCCACTCTCCCCCCCCTTCCCTACCCCCCCCCTCCGCCTCCCGCCATGGGCAGTGAAGCTGAGCGTGACACGTGGTTCTGGTCGCACGAGCTTGGGGCCTCAGCCAGTCTACATATGAAATGAGGTGCCAGTCGGCGAGCAAGCGAGCAGCACGGCAATGCCGCCTGACGAGGTGGGCACTCCGTGGCTCCAGGTGGCACTCGTGTCTGGGTCAGCTGGGCGGCTTGGCTGTGAGCCTGTGGGTCAGGGACGTGGGGCGGGGCTGGACCCAGGCCCTGGGCTCAGGGCAGAGCTGCTGGTGCACTGATTCCAGGGCCACCACTGGGGCCGTAAGGGACCCACCTCGCAGCACTTGTCGTGCTCCTTGTCCCCAAAACCCCACTGGCCAAAGCAGCCACACGGCCCCGCAGTGTCAGTGGGGGTGGAAGGGACCATCTACTCACCGCTCACCGCGGCCCTTTGTCTCCTTGACCCCGACACGTGTCATCCAGCAGGCGCCTAATACGTGCTTGGCTCATTGCGGGACTGAAGTCAGTCGTGTTCACTGATTTCATTGTCTTTCTGGGAACGAGATTATATGATATCATCACACCTACGCTGAGCTTTGGCCAAAGACACAGTCTTTACAGAAATCAAATTGACCTAAAGACGCGTTTTCAAATGTGAAATGTAGATGTGTTGGCATGAAATGACACTGTCAGTCTCATCGTAAATTGTCTCGCAAATGGAAATGTGCAGAGTAAACACACATCCCTCCTCTCCTGACTGGAGGGGGCCTGACTTTTCCAGCCAAAGGCAGGACTCACACCCCCCCCCGCCTTTGTTCTCTTGAGACGGTCTTTAAAGATTAATGGCCGAATCGCCTGCAGGTTGTCTGAGCTCAGCACTGGCGGCCAGGGCCTGATGTCGGCGTGTTTGCATCACCTGGGCCGTCCATGAATGCTGCCGATAAGATGCACGGTGGGCATGCGTCCCACAGGTCACCTGGGCAGTGGGTGTGGGCACAGAGCTGCAGGGGGGTTACTAGCTCCAAGTGTATCCTGGTCCAGAACTCTGGAGCATTTCAGAAAGGGGCCGATTTGAATGTAAATGTTATTCGTCATATTCAGATGGTGGCATTTAGAGAAGGGGACACAGGCCTTACCAAGCAGACTTCAGGAACTCAACAGAAGTAGCACAGGTGCCACCTAGGGGTTGGGCTGGCTCTTGTCAAGTCTGCCCGTCCTTCTGGAGAACAGTGTTCGCCGGGGCGTGCCTGGGAGGGGCGTGGCAGGAGCAGGGCCCGGCGCGGGCAGTGCGGGTTGGGGTCCACCTCTGGCCCTCACTGTCCGTGTGACCTCGACAGTGGTCAGGGCTGCAGGCCCCTGTGCGCGCTGAGGGCAGAGCACCAGGCCCCGCCCCGCGGTAAGGACTGACCACGCCCCCTGCTGGGAGCGCGTGCGCCCCCGAGGGCAGGACGGCTTACTACACACCAGGCACCGGTCCAACGGGTTCACACACACTGACTCGCTCATGGCTGTGACACCCTGGCAGGTGCTCCCAAGAAAGAACTGAGTCACAGAATTTAACCTGGACACGTGTCCCAGCTGGTCTCAGAGGCTGGGGACATTGGTGCCAGCTGTGTGGTGCCCACTGGGCACGCGGGGCCCTCCCTGTCTCCACGCGCTCTGAGCATGTGCGGCATTTATGGCCCCTCTGAATGGCTCCAGGGCCTCCCCAGCTGGGCACGGTGCCTGGTCCTGAGACCGCAGGCCACGCGAGGGCAGGGCCACCCCTGCATCCCCAGGACCCCAGAGGGACCCAGCACTGAGTAAGTGCTGAGGCAGCATTCTCTGGTAAGTGAGGTTCATGATTGCTTCCTGACGTCAGAAGTAGATGCTTCTCCCCAGGGTCCCCATGGGCCCCCACCACCCAGAGAGGGCAGAACCCTCCAGGAATTGTCGGAATGAAGCTCCTAAAATGGCTTTGAAAGCAGAGCGAGCTCGGCCCAAGAAGGCCTCCCGACTGTCAGCTCACTCTCTGGGGGCCACAGGAACCAGCCAGAGGGCGGATGGAGCGTGAGGGCCGGGACACTCGGAAATTCCTGCTTGTCTGTGACGGGCTGTGCTGGGAGCCCAGAACTGTTGGTTCAGACTCTTCAGCCCAAGTTGTCAATGTGGGAGTGATGGCCCAGCTCCAGCCTGAGCAAGCCCTGCAGACAGTAAGGGGACACTTCCGTGGGAAGTTCCCACAGACAGCGCCTGTGGGGCCAGGCCGCACAAGCTGCTGTTTCTGGATTGGCCAGTGCTCAAGCTGCCCACACTGAGTGGGGGACACCAGGCCATGCCCACTCTGAGTGGGGGATACCAGGCTGTGCCCACACTGAGTGGGGGACACCAGGCTGTGCCCATGCTGAACGGGGGATACTAGGCTGTGTCCACACTGAACGGGGGGGGATGCCAGGCTGTGCCCACGCTGAGTGGGGGATACCAGGCTGTGCCCATGCTGAACGGGGGATACTAGGCTGTGTCCACACTGAATGGGGGATACCAGGCTGTGCCCACGCTGAGTGGGGGATGCCAGGCTATGCCCACGCTGAACGGGGGATGCCAGGCTTTGCCCATGCTGAGTGGGGGACACCAGGCTGTGCCCACGCTGAGTGGGGGACACCAGGCTGTGCCCACGCTGAGCTGGGGATGCCAGGCTGTGCCAAGAAGAGGGCTTGACCGATCTTCAGCTCCTGTGTCTGACACACACACATACACACTGGGTGGGGGGAGGGGAGAGAGCGTGGTGTCAGCTTCTCACAACAAAGGGCCTTGGGTGGTGCCGGCCACAGTTTGAGCTGCCTTTTCTCCGGGGATTTAAAAGTAGGGTGTGGAATGATTCCCTTCGAGATTGATACACATTTGAAAAGCATGTCATCTCCTCACTCCCTTTGTGGTGCTCAGAGATGCCGCTTGTCCGGGATGGCAGGACTGGGCTGTTGGGAGCCAGGCCAGGGCCCAGGTGAGCAGAGGCACACCTGGCCAGGACAGGTATGGGCGTGCACAGGAGACAGGGAAGTGGCTTGGGGTGGGACACGGGTAAACCAGGGCAGACGAGTGGGCGTGGTGAGTGGTGAGGACCTCCAGGGGTGGAACCGGTCCTATCGCTTTGTCTTAGATGTGTGATGGGCCCTAATGAGAAGATTCTGCCTTTTTCTGGGTCTGGTGGGAGATAGACTCACGGTATCTGCTAGAGCACAGGTGGAGGAATCAGGTGAGGACCTTAGCTATGCCACGGCGGTGGGCCAGTGGGTCCAGAACCATGGATAGCTCCCTGGAGCCAGGATAAGGTGGCCAAGGTGGGATGGCACTGAATGTGTGGGCTGGGAGCTGCCCGCTGGCACTGCCCAGAGGAGGTGGTCCTTGCACCCTGCGTCTCTGGTGCCCGGGGCTGACGTCACCGAAGCTTGGTGCCTCCCCTTCCACCCACAGAGTTGTGCTTGTCCATCTGTGCACACACTTCCTGGAGGAGCAGGAACAAGGGACACGGTGTCCTGAGGGGTGGGCCCTGTCTTCCCTCGGCTTGAGGAGGTGGGGGCCTCAGTGGTCTGCAGGGGACAGTGACCTGGGGGCCCTGGATGGCACTGCCCCACTCCCTCCCTACGGTCTACAGAGCTTTGACTTAGATCTCTGAGGTTGAGATGACCCCCCCACCCCCATTCTTCTCCTTCCTTTGTCGGAAGGTGAAGTACTCCATTGTCACGGGACCCGCCGTGGCTCACAGCCAGCCCACTGGAGTCTTACCCCAAGGCAGACCCACCCGATGATCCCTCCCAGCATCAGCGCTTCTCTCGCTTGAACTCCTTGGACCCCCTGTGGGGACAGATGGAGGCCTTGCGGGGTGCACACAGCCAGCAGGCCCCAGAGCCTGCACGGCCGTGGTCCAGGGCTCTGTCCTCTGATGGAAACACCTCTGACCGTCTCCCTCCCAGGGAGTGAAGCAGGTGCTTTCAGACTAAAGTGTGTCCAGACCCAGCTGGACCACTTCCATTTGTGCAGAAAATGCTGTTGTGGAGAATGGCCCCCCGAGTCTGAGCCAGCCTTCCTGCGTTGGGCAGTCACAGGCTGGCTGGCCTGCTGGGTGCTGTCGCCTCTGCCCACCCATCCCAGCAGCTCTGGGTCCCTTGTGCATGTCATCCGAGGCCCTCCATTGCTCCCTAGGGGTCTCTGTGAGCCCCTGAGGCGGGGCCCCGCTGATACAGCTGCAGGCTAACCCCTCTGGCCCTTGGACGCCATCTGCTCTCTGCTTACGTCCTGGGACAGGGGACAGCCCAGTGCAAGGTTTTCCAGAGTAGCCGAGCAGCAGAAGCCCCGCCCAGAGGTGGGCACATGACAGCAGCTCAGTGGCTTTCTCAGCACAGCCGAAGGGACCAGCCCATCAAGAATTCTGTTCCGAACTCCTTGATATTTGCCTTAAAGTTCAGCTCTAAATATAAACCCATTGGGGATGTCACAAAATGTTTTCTTTGAGGTGCGTGTGTAATTATGTGCACGGCGTAGTAGCAGGCAGGCAGTGTCTGGGCCGCTCGCGTTCTGCAGCATCTAGAAAGGGGGGGCCGGAGGGGGACACGTCCTCTCTCACCTCCCTGAAAACGCTTGTCCAGTCGAGCTGGCTACCGCCTCACCTGCATCCCTGGCCGTGCAGGGAGGGTCTATGGGTGGCAGCGTGGTGACATCGAATTAGGGCCCTTCTGGGGCAGGTGATGGAATCAAAGTGGACGGCGGAAGCTGCGGTTAAGAACATGTGCCTGGAGTGTGGGAGGCAGTGCCGCTTGGGGACGTCCCCACCCCTGGCCCTGGGCTGTGTCTGCCCCTCCTGCAGGCAGCGGATCCAGTGGGTGCGGACGAGGCTGAGCAGACCTGCAGGCCATCGTGTGCCCGTTCGTCCTTCTCAAGGCCGCCCTGTGACCCGGTCTCCTGGCTCCTGAGACAGCCCTGCGACGGGAACTGGCTTCTCAGGCCCGCAGCCTGGAGCCTGGCGCCCAGCTTGGGTGTAATGGGGGCTCACCTTCAGCCCTTCGCAGAGCTCTGGGTCTCAGGCAAAGTGGGACGTGCCCTCAGGAGGGTCTCCTGTAGATTAACTCAGCTTACTGGAGTCATTGATTTTGTCAAGGGTCCGTTTATCACACTGACAAGTGGGAGAACCTTAAATAAATATTTATCCTGCTCCGAGGGGCCAGGCTGGGCTCCCGGGGAAGAGAAGGAGCAGCTGGATCACACCAGCCGGTGCTCCTCACTCCCTCACTCACTCACTCACTCACACACTCCCTCCCTCCCTCCCTCCCTCCCTCACACACTCACACACTCACTCACACACTCACACACTCACTCACACACTCACTCACTCATACACTCACTCACACACTCACGCACTCACTCACTCACTCACTCACTCCCTCCCTCACTCACTCACACACTCACTCACACACTCACACACTCCCTCCCTCCCTCCCTCACTCACTCACACACTCACTCACTCACTCACTCACTCCCTCCCTCACTCACTCACACACTCACTCACTCACTCACTCACTCCCTCCCTCCCTCCCTCACTCACTCACACACTCACTCACACACTCACACACTCCCTCCCTCCCTCCCTCACTCACTCACACACTCACTCACACACTCACACACTCCCTCCCTCCCTCCCTCACTCACTCACACACTCACTCACACACTCACACACTCCCTCCCTCCCTCCCTCACTCACTCACACACTCACTCACTCACTCACTCACTCCCTCCCTCACTCACTCACACACTCACTCACTCACTCACTCACTCCCTCCCTCACTCACTCACACACTCACTCACTCACTCACACACTCACACACTCACTCACTCACTCACTCACACACTCACTCACACACTCACACACTCACTCACTCACTCACTCACTCACTCACTCACTCAACATCCCCTAGAAGCTACAGCGAGCCAGGCCCTGGCTGGGGTGGGTCCAGTGGTGCCCTGTGGGTAGACAGTAGTGAGAGAGACCCGTCCACACACAGAGAGGCCCTCAGCCAACGCCGGCAAGGCCTGTGGACACCCCTCCCCCAGCTGAATCCAGATGGCAGAGTTGTCACCTCCCGTCCCGTCACCACTCTTGCCTCCCCCTTGACCTGGCCTCCACCCAGCCCTCCTGAAGTCCTGCCCTTCCTAAGAGCAGGAACATTCTTCTCCCATGTCCCGGGTCACGCCCTGCTGCTGCCGCCTCTGGAACTTGCTTCCAGGGTCTGGGCATGGCTTGTGCAGTCCTGGGCTCCGACAGATGTCACCCCCTCAGGGAGACTCAAGACCACCCTGACTTGGATGGTCCCCGCCCTCTATGCTAGATTTGTCTCTGTGGTGATGCCGCTCCCCGGGCAGGATTTCCGGGGTCGTGGTTGGTATGTGTGGTCGTTGGGCCCAGCAGAGGTGGGTCAGGTGTTGCTGTGCTCACTGCGGCGTCCCCAGGACCATGACCAAGGACGGACACTCGCGAGGTGCCCAGGGCATGAGCAAACAGGTTGCAGGGAGGGGGACCAGCGTGCCAGCGCCCCTCCCATCCACACCGGGTGCAAGGCCAGGGACAGGTCACAGGGTACCTGTGGGGTCGTGCAAAGGGCTCTGGCAGGCTGGTGACAGACCCATCAGTGTTTTAGGGGAGACTCACTTCTCCCAAAGAGTCTGTATTTGATCTTTGGATGCAGTCCTTGCAGTCCTGTAGCACGCCCGCCGACCTCATGTGCCCACGGCTCCCTCTGCCTGGAGGTGCAGGGTTGAGGGGTGGCCCTCTGGCAGGTTCCTCCCGGAGCTCGCGTCTCACGCCCCCGCCGTCCAGTCCCCTCCCCCACGATGCTCCGTTGACTTCCTCCTCGGCCCTGATGTGCCTGTGCCTCCTCTGCCCAGGCCTTTCCTTGCTTGGAGGACGTCACGTGGTCCTCGGAACCTGGCCTAGACCTTGGCACCTCACGGGTGCTCACGCCCACAGGGGCTCACACGCCTGCCCAGCCAAGTGGGCGCAGTCATGCTTGTCCCGGCCACTGTTATCCGAATGTGATGTGAGCATGAGAGAGACGTGAAACCCCCCGAGTGGGGTGCGAGACCAAACCCGCCGCCTGTGCTCTGTGTCCTCTCCCAGGCCCGTCCTCGGGCAGCTCGGAAGTGCTCCTTGCAGGCCTGGAGGGGAAGCTGCTCGCTGGGCCCTTGGAGCGTGGGCGCAGGGGAAGAGGCAACTCACACACGCTTTGGAACAGTCCCAGCAGGACCGCGTCTCCAGGGGCCGCCCAGGGCTTTGAAGGTGTGGAAGTTTGACGGGCTTGTTTCATTCATCATCTTTTCCCATTAATAAAAATTAGGACAGGAAAGAAATTATCATAATCCAACCTTGACAATGAAGCTTTCCATTTACTTCTCGTTCTGTGAGGTTGTTTTTTTTTTTTAATCAAAGTGATTTATGATTAATACAGTACATATTAAAACTTTTAACCTGGTACCTCCGAAAAGTAAAAAATGGTCCCAACATATTACATTTTTAATCACATGAGTTAATTACTCTTTCGGGAGGCTTTGGGAATTCTGGGAAGGAGACTATTAAGGATTTCAAAGAATGAGACAGAAAGTGTCATTTTAATGAGAATGCAAATGAGGACTGCTGAGGTTCAGTGAAGGTCACAGCAGCTTAATCATCGAATTATTATGGCCATTTATTGCCAGTAACAAATGAATATTAAAAGCTATTGTTTTAACAGATTAGACCTCCAAATTATTATTGTTTCAGAATTTTCCAGGCGTCTGGGATACAATTTAGGAATTATTAAATTCCAAGCTCCTCTCACACCTGGAACCCCCTTGAGCATGTGTGAGTTTTCACAAATATGTAGGTGCCTGTCCCCGAATGTCAGAGTTTGGGGAATCCTCTCTGCAGACCCTTTTGGCCCAGCGTCTCGCCCACTGGGGGTCCTAGAGCTGCCACGGTGCAGGTGGCCGGACGGTGCCGAAGGCGGGCAGGGCTGGGACTCTGAGTCCGCAGGGTGGAGGCAGGCGGCCGCTCCAGGAGCCACTGGCGTCCACGGGGAGCGGGAGGGAGGCTGGGGGCTGGTCCCCGTCAGCTCGTCACTGTCGCTGTCCGCTCACTGCATCTCCTGGGCACAGCCTGGGCCTGGCACACGGTGGGGCACATGGTGGGGGCCTGTGAATGTCTGTGGGTGGAGGGAGGAGGGGGTGCAGGCCAGGAGCCCGGAGTGCTGGCGGCTCAGCACTCTTCGTAAGCACGCGGTGTGGCCGGCTTCCCAGGCCTCTGGCCCCTTCTCATCCCTCCTGGCACCTCTTCTGTCTTCCTGGGGACCTCAGAGCAGCCCCTCCGCTCCAGGGCCCAGACCCGCTCCTTCCAGGGTCTCGGCGCCCAGGGAGGCTGTGTGCCCTCTGGCTCTCTGGCTCAGCCTTGGGCTTGGGCTTGCACCCTTGTTTGCACACGGTGGGGGTTCAGGTGCGTCTGTGTCGTCAGAAGTGCCATCTTTATTGGAGAGAGAGGAGGAAACATGGCCACAAGGAAATAGTCAACGCCCAGGTGCCCTGGGGCTGTGGGAGCATCATCCATGACTGGGCACCCAGTGTTTGGAGGCCTCCTGCAGCCGGGTCACCCCATCCATTCTCAAAGGGCTCAGAGAAGGGGGTGACCTCTGCTGGGGTGGCCATGTTTGAGCCCCTGCACCACAGCGGAGGAAGTCGGGGTAGGGCCCTCAGGAGACCTGCTGGAGGGCACAAGGTGACGAGAGGGAGCTGCAGCGGGTGGCCCAGGGGTTGCAGGTCACAGCCTGAAAATCTCTACCTGTCCAGGAGCAGCGTCCTCCCAGACCACGGCCCTGGGCCACGTGTTGGCGAGGGCCCGGCCTCACCCTCCTCACCCTCGACGCCCCAGCTGGTATCCTGGTACTGTGCCTGGTGTCCAGGTGGGCGAGGGACCCAGGGCCTGGCTGAGGCCCCAAACTGTGAAGTCTGCTCCTGGCAGCAGGGTCGGTGGGAGGAGAAGGGGGCCTGTGACCTAGGGCACCACCCGTGGAGCTGGGATCTGTGGGCCTTGGAGTGGCACAGACGGGGGTCTCAGGCAGAGAAGACAAGTCTGTCCTGGGCACTGGGGGGCCTGAGGGGACTGGGGGAGCAGGCCACCCCTCCTGAAGACCAGCCCTGGGGGTGCCCGGGCTCGCGGGGCTGCACCCTGGTCGCTGTGTCTGGAAGCCCTGGAGGCTGCATGCCACAGGGAGAAGTAACTGCATGTAACAGATGCTGCCTTTTCAAAATCACATGATTTCAAAGCTGCAGTTCACATACATATACACATGCTAAGCTGCACAGAATTAATAGATTTATTTAAATCAGCCCGTGCCATCTGTATCTGTCGAAGGACACGTGTCCCGGGCAGGCCCGAGTTGGAATATCTTCGGTTTGTGACAGGAAAGCTGGGAGTCCCGAGAACGTGGGGATGGTGGGGATTGGATCCCCACAGGTGTGATGGGACCGTGACCATGGCTAGACGGCCAGACGGAGGGCAGAGGGCAGAGGGCAGGGATGTGGGGTCCCTCAGAGGCTGCCCCAGGACAGATCCCCAATGAGATGGCACTGCAGGGACACATGAGCACCTGCCCCTCTTGAGTGGCTGCCCGGAAGTAGCCCCTCCCCCACACTTCCCATGGCCCCGACACCAGTTAGTTTCTGGGGTTGGGGGCTCCCTTCTGAGCAGCTAGCCCCAGGTAGCACGGTGCTAATGAGGGGGTGCAGCCTGAGGGGCCCTCACTGAAACACTCGGCCGGCCGCGCGGTGTCAGGTTATGTGCCTGAGGGCCCCTCCGGGCAGCCAGGGAGACCAGCCCTGGGTCTGAGGATGCTACCCAGATTTAAAGTTGGGGATCTTTCTGTGAAATCCGCAGTCGTCTGTTGATGGAGGCCTAGGGTGAAGGGAGTGGGGGCCGGGGGCCCCTTTGGCCCCATGGCTGGTGGTTCCACTGGCAGTTTCTGGGCTACTGTGCCTGGTTCCTCCTGGGGTATCTGTCACCTGCTCTTCCGCTGCTCCCGGGTTGGGGTGTCCCTTTGGTTGGCTCAGTGGGCCGTGGATCCCAAGCAGCTGACTCAGGGTTCTGTCCTCACCTGGACCCCAGTGCTCGCTCGCCTTGGGGGCACCTCTTATCATGGGGAAGCAGGTCCACAGCTTAGGTTCACTGACCCTCTGCTCAGTCCTGGGAGGAGCAGACCACCCACGCGGCGGGGTCATCCCTGCCTGACAGAAACACAGCTGTGAGCAGAGCCTGGCAGGGCCAGGTGTGTCCACAGCTGCCTTGGTCACGGGGAACAGGGCACAAGTGTCAGGGCTGGGGGTCAGGGTCAAGTGACAACAGCAGTAACAGCGTTCGAGGTGTGCGACAGGTTGACTGTGCCTCCAAATTCATATGTCGCTGTCCTAATACCCCAGCACCTCAGTGTGACTATATATTTGAAATGAGGCTTTTAAGGAGGTAATTACATGAAAATGAGGTCACTAGGTGGGGCTTTGATTCAACATGACCGATGTCCTTATAAGAAGAGGAGATGAGGACACAGACACGCAGAGACACAGGGGGTCGACCAGGTGAGGACATGGGGAAGAAACGGCCGTCTGCACCCCAAGGAGAGAGGCCTCCGAGGAGCCAGCCCTGTGGTACCTGGATCTGGGCCTCCAGCCCCTGGCACTGGGAGACAATGAATGACTCCGTGCACGTCCCCGCGGCCCTGGCAGACCTGTGCAAGGCGGCTGTGGGGATGGAGGTAGGAGACGGGTTCCCTCCGTGCAGGCGGGCGGGAAGCCTGGTCTCGTCAAGGCGTATCGTACACTTCAGCCTGGCTCCTGAAGACACGGACGCCTCACAGACACTCACGGGCCACAGGCCACTTGCCACCCCTGCTTCTGCTGGACGAGTCCCCTCCAAGGTCCAAGTACCACGGCGACCCCTTCTCGCACCTTCCCCCACTCAGGCGCTCATGGCGGAAGTCGGGGTGGGGCCGTCTGCGTCTCTGTCCCCCAGGTCCCACCAGGCACTCTGCTCATCAGGCAGCACCGACTTCCGGGCAGAGGGAAGGTGACGGGAACTCCCAGATGGATAACGAGCCGCCTGTGCCACTTCATTCTTATTCCGTGCCACCGTCGCCACATCCCAATACAGTCATTACTGCGCCTTCGCGCTCTGTGGCTGCATCATAATATGAGCTTATGTTCAATTTGCTGGGAGCCGGCAAATCGTCGTCTGCTTTTCCGCGGCACATACTCATTTGCTCCTTGCCCTGGGTGTTTCTTAGAGGCCCGCATTTTACACACGGACAAATTAAATCTCGGTCTGCATGTGCCCCCCCCGGAGCTGACACGGGGTGTTTTAACGGCCGCGGCACCTCTCGGGGTCTCTGAGCCCGCGATCGTCTGCATTTTCAGGCAGCAGATTACTTACAGGGACGTAGCCTGAAAGCCCATAATGAAGTTATTAGATGGAGTTGGGCCCATATGGGTCCTTGCCACTCTCTCTCCCGCCACCGCTGGTTTGAGGGCGCCATTAGGAGTGGCGGGACTTTGGAGAGAAGTCTGTCGTTTGCCCTGCGTTTGCTGATTCGTTTGTTTTCAGGAACCATGCCTGGAGCATCTTCTGCGTGCAGCAACAGGGAGACATGGACGTGGGGACATGGGCAGGGGCTGCAGACCAGCAAGGTCCCGGGGCGCATGGACTAGACAGTGAGAGGCGCGGTGCAAGAGCATGTGATGGCAGGGCTGACCCTCGAGAGGGCCAGAAGATCAGCCCAAGTGCCCAGGTGGGCCAGACGCAGCAAGAAGCATGGCCCAGCCCTGGGGTCCGCTCACAGCCACCAGGCTCCCAGAGAGAGCGTGAGGACAGGTGCCCAGTAGAAGATTTACAATGACGGGTGCTGTGGAGTGAATCGTGTCCCCCTAACTCCTATGCCTGGAGCTCTAACCCGCAAGGTATTTGGAAGCGGGGCCTCTGGGAGGGGATTAGGTCATGGCGTGGGGCCCCCAGGATGGGTCAGTGACCTTATAAGAAGGGACATGGGAGACGTGACCCTGCTGTTATGTGGGAGCCACTGGCACCCAGGAGCGTCCTCAGCAGAGGCTGGACCTGCTCACAGCTTGACCTTGGACTTCTAGCCTCCAGAACTGAGCAATAAATGTCTGTTGTTTGAGCCGCCCAGGCTGTGACGTTTGTTATGGCCACCTGAGCTGATGGGGACAGTGGACACTCGTGTCATCCCACCTGGGCCCCCACAGGGGTCTTCAGAAGCCGAGGGTGACTGAGAGGTTGGTGAGGACGTGGACCTCACAGGTGGTGTTGGACTCAGGTCCCTCGGCGACCAGCACGGCCCTCAGGCAGAGACCCCTCCCCGGGATGAGCGGGTGACCTGGCCAACCCAGGCCCCTGTGACCCTTTACCAGCCAATCACAGTCTTGCTGTCGCCGCCTCCTATCTCTCTGGCATGACCGAGCTCTGCTCTGCGACACGGCACAGCACACGTGTGACACCAATGACAGAGAATGCCTCACCTGGCCCATTAGCTCTTCTGGCCCGTCAGAGCTACCGGGTAACATGTCGCTGGGGGCTGCTGTCCTAAGGAGGTCACGTAGGTCCGATCGCTCTCTGCTCTGTGGTTCTGGGGGACGTTTCTATGGGCCAGGGGCCCGGCATCCACTGTTGGTGCTCAGTATCCTTCCTGCTTAAGGACAGACACACACGGCCATGACAGACACACACGGCCGTGACAGACAGGACCACAAAACCAAAGCCTTCCCCCACAACCTGCAGGATCTCCTCACCGTGACACCTCGTCCTGCTGCATGACGCTGAGGTCCTCCAGTGCTGTGTGGACAGAGGCCAATCGGGCTGAGTGTCCCAGGTGGGAAGCAGGGGTGTGGCCCCCACCACAGATAATGGATGGAAAATGCACCCAAACACTGGGGGCCGCGTCTCGCTGGCAAGGCCTCCATCCTGGGCGGGCGCCTCGCAGTGGGGGAGGCACTTAGCATCCGTCTCCTTGCTTAGGACTCAGTCACTGCAGGTCCTTCAGTGTGGGGGACAGTTGACTTTTGTTATTACTGAGGTGGCAATTGCAACACTGAGACCCAGCAACCCCATGAGAAAGTTCCCAATGCCAGGTGGTAACCAACCACTTTCACAAACAGTGCTCCCCCACGTTTTAAAAATCAATAAGCCATTTCGGATGTTCCGGCTGGGGTGTCGACCTCAGTTAGAAGCTGGTGCTCTGCGTTCTCACTGTGACCGCTCACACGCTCTGCAAAGGTGACACGTGATCAAAGCCGTTTCTGTGTGTTTCCCGAGGGTCTGCAGGATGGGGGTTCGGCTGATGGCCCCCGGGAGTCCTGCCTTGGCCCGGGCTCTGGGGCTCTGGGACTCAGTCTCCTCTTCTCAGGAATGAGTGAGTCACCGCCTTAGGGCCAGATGCTGGCACCAGGACATGCTGACTAAACGTCAGCTGCCACAGTCACTATTACTAACATTCCAAAGCCTCACTCTCCCTGTCCTTTTCTAAAACGTGGGGTGGGTGGGATGCAAGGAGCTTCCCCAGGGTGGCCTGTGATGCAGAGGGGACAGCCTGGCTCCGCATGCAGGGCTGGCATCTCATCTGGGGAGGGCCAGCTGGACACTGGACAGGGACTCCCGGGAACCATCACAGCTCCCAAGGTCTACGGGGCCCCCATTCCTGTTCCCCTCACAGTGCCATTCTGGACTGACAGGTGATCTCTGGTTAGCAGGGGCTGGTCTGGGGGTGAGGGCAAGGCAGGGCCCAGGGGTTGGGGCCAAGAGCAGTGGGGCGGCATCCTGATTGTGGCCTGGTCGTTGTCCACTGTCCATGTGCACGGCAGCCCACTGGGGACTTGGGGGAGGTGTGGCCATGGGCCGTGGTGAGGGGTGTGCCTCTGTCGCTGAGCTTTGAAGAAGCAGGGTGAGGGTTGGGGGGCCGGCTCCCAGGACCTCCGCTTCCTCCAGTGACTGGCGAGCACCTGATGGCCAGGAAGTCATGTCAGAGGAAGGTTCTGGCTTGGTTCATGCCTAAAATAACCGTCATCACATCAGAACAGCAGCCCAGGGGTGGGGACCCCATCCTGCACCTCTGCAGCCTCGGGGAATCCTCTTGGTGGAGGCCTTGTGAGGAAGATGGGAAACTGAGGCTGGGGAGCTGTGAGTTGCATCCTCAGCCACAAACGGGTTAGACGCAGAATGCACTCACGAGGCAACCTGCTTGCTGCCTCTGCCCCACTGCCTCCTAGCGGCTGGAGTGGGAAGACCCCTGGAGGTTGGCGCCTGGGTTGGCAGAGTGGGGAGGACCAAGGACCACAGGCTCTGGGGGCTGGAGCTTCCCTGGGGAACACCCGCTGTGCTCAGACACAGCTGGAAGGCAGACTGAGCCCCAGGATGGGCATGTGGGCTCAGGTGTGGGGCAGGCCCAGGACACACACGAGGACACGCTCTCGTGGCCCAGTTCCGGGAATGCGGCACAGGGGTGGCACGCCTGGGGTGCTGGCTGCAGGGGACGGGCGGTGGCTCTGCCAGGTGTGGGTAGAAGAGCAGGAACACAGATGTCCCATATCTGGCCCTCAGGCTGAATAAAGAGACTAAGTTCCTTATGACAACAGCAGCCTGGGAAACCTCTAGCATTGGGCACACAAGCTTCCGGGCTCAGCAACATTTGAAGAAATGTTTAAAAGGCAGAGACCGCCAGCCTTTGTCCACCACCAGCTCTGCCGACTCAAGCGCCGTGCTCTGGCTGCACAGAATCAGGCCTCGGTCCCTCAGAGGGACACCTTCTGGCGTCTGCACACAGGCCGAGTTATTCTAGCTGACCTGAAAGTGCTCTGCCCACTGTAGACCTCTGTCTTGCCATCCTCTCAGCCCTGTGCTCAGCTCTCAGGAGCCCTGTGCTGGCCCCAGTCACAGCTCTGCCCCCCTGGGGCTGGGATGGCCCGGGAGCAGTGTCCATCTCTTCCAGGTACAGGCTTGGGAGAGCCGCTGGGGGTAGTGTTCCCTCCAGAATGCTCCTTGTCTGGACCAGAGCCAGACCCTGGTAGGGGATGGATAGATGGATGGATGGATGGATGGATGGATGGATGGATGGATGACGGGTAGATGGATGATGGATAGGTAGATAGATGGACAAACAGATGGATGGGTGGATGTCCAGATGGATACTGGCTGGGTGAAAAGATGGAGGGGGCTCGGAGGACATTATAAGCTCTTCAGGGGGTCGCAAGCACCGTCCAGGCAGAGCCAGCCCTAACCCAGCCCCTTCTTGTGCGGCTGTGGGCAGGTTTCTGAGCTCCCTGAGCCTCAGTGCCCTCAGCAGTAAGTGGAGAACCTGTCCCTCAGTGCGGGCTAACGGGGACAGTGGCCACAGCAGGGCCTCAGCTATGACTGTGATGTCCGGGCACATTCGCAGGGTCCGGACCTGCAGCAGCCCTGGTCCAGCGCTGGCTTTGGTGCTCACCTGGGTGGTGTGGGGCTCTGGCGTGATGACACTGCGTCCAGTTCCCTCCTCCTCATCTGCTGCACAGTAGCTGGTCCTGTGGACCCGCACACATCACCCTTCCCTGGAGGGAAGGGTCACACTTTCCCAAGTGTCGCCACACAGACACTGCCCTGAGTCTGTGTTCAGGCTGCTAGGGGATGCGTTCTGAGGGGCGGGGGAGGCACCTTTAATTTGATTCCATTTCCTCAAACATACTTGAAGAGGAAATAACTTTTTAAACGAAAAGAAAATCTCAGTGTGTGTTCTGGGAGGGGCAGGCGGAGCCCTGCTTTGGGTGGAGGCAGTGAACCGGCCACGTGCCCCCACCTGAGGCCCATGGAGGGCTTGAGTCGGCTTCAGGGACGCAGGCCCCATGGTTCCCTCCCAGGCTCCTCAGGAGACAATCAGGAGACAATCCACACTTGGAGCCAAGAGGATATGTTAAGTTCAACTAAAGTGTGAGCTAATGTGTGCAGAGAAAGATAAGGATTTTAAAAGGGAGAGCAAGATAACAGTGGTCAGTGTCTGGAGCTGTGTAGCTGTGCAGACTGCTGGGCAGGCGCTGGCCAGCAGGGTGCGCTGTGGCCTGGGAGGGGGGGGCGGGGGGAGGGGGAGGACAGTACCTGCCCCTCCAGGAAGCCCCTGCTCCTTCCTCCCTCCACTCACCAGGGCTCACCCGTGTGTCTCATCCTCTGAGCATCTCCTCGGCACCCCGCACAGCCAGGCCTCAGCGTGCAAAGCCCTGCTCTCGGGGTCCCAGGCCACCGCTGCAGAATGGGTGTCACAGGATGACCGTTTGGCATTGGATTCCTGGCTGAGCAACCCCAGGGGTTTGGTGTGTGAATTAAGTGGCCCATGCGTCCCAGAGCTGGAGAGAGACTGGAGAGGGGATGAGGGCCCATCACAGGGAGACATGAGTGTCAGCTGGTGGATGATGAGAAGGTGAATGCTGCTGAGATCATAGCCTCTGTTCTCGGGGGCACCTACAGGGACCCCCTTCACCGCCTCTGGTCACGTTCAGCTGTGGGAAGTGGTGAGTACTCCCCCTCCTGCCTGGGGGTGGGGGGCACTGTGGATCCTGAAGCCCCAGTCAGCTTGGGAGGAGGGGCAGGGCTGGGGTGGGCAGCCCCGCCTGCCCCCTAACTGGTGGTGGCTCTTGCACAGGCAGCCCCACTCTCACAGGCTCCGTCTTCTCTGCAATAGGGATGGTGCTGTGGGGGGAATAAAAGACGCTGCTGGGTGTGAGTAAGGGAGCTTAGCGCTGCCCTGGGACATGGCGGGACTCAGGGCGGTCACAGGTACAGGGGGCCAGGCATCGGGAAACGTGCATGTGTGGCCAGGCTCAGTGGACGCAGACTTTTGCTTCAGAGGAGTGAGGGGACATGTGGCCCTGGAAGTTTCTGGCAACGACAGGGCCCGGCCTGTCTCCGATGTTTGAAGTGATGTCTCTGGGTGGTGGGGGGCCTGCAGTGGCCAGAGGGGGACAAGGGTGAGGCCAGTGAGGCCCTGCCCTGGGCACAAAATCTGGGGCGTGCCCAGACACTCAATCATCAAGATGAGTACGATTTTAATGCAATAGTTAGAAAATTATGCTGGTAAAGTGACGCTGGGCGTGCCTGTGTTTGTAAATAAGTGTGATTGTGAGACACTGAGGTGACGAGGTCCAGCCTGAGCCAGCTCTGCTCTCAGTGTCCCCACTGGGCCACGCAGGCTCACATACACCTCTGGCATCGGCACACGCATGAACCAGGGCTGTCCCACGGGCTGCAGCACAGCCCAGGCGCCCCCGATATGGCGTCAGTGGGGCCTTGTTTCCCCACCTTTGGGCACATGTAGGGGCAGGGTCAGCCTGGGGAGGGTGGCCCACATGCACGGTTCTGATGTGAAGACTCGTGTTTCCTTGGTAAGCGGCCTCACTCTGTCCACGGGGTTCAATGAAGGCAGAAGTCCCACGGCGTATGTAGAGCAAGTATTTAACCCCAGCTCTTCAGAAATAGTTAATTTAGAGCGAACTTCTGGCTTCCTAAAGGTCAACCCAGCTGGGAAGACGTCTTCAGATCTTGGAACAAAATTGAAAATAAAGGAGCTGGACGCCACCCCCTCCCACTCCCAGAAGCCCCTCTGTTGGCGGCCATCCTGGGGGCCCCAACTGCTTGCCAGGAGCCATCCCGCCTTGGAGGCAGGGCCGTGTTGTCCCCATTTTAGAGGCAGGAAAACAATCTCAAGGGGCTCAAGCTCAGCCCAGCTCACAGAAGAGGGGGAGGAGGCCCCAGCCCTCAGGAACCAGCTGCTGAGCTGCCCTGGTCACCACTAAGCCACCTGCCCCAGACCCACGGACACTGCCACCACACTAGCAGGAGGTCCTGGACTGAGGGGGCTGTGGGACGTGTCACACGCTGTTTAAAATGAAGAGTCTGGGGCTGGGTTATGTGGTGCCAGGTATTGTATGCCCCGCAACACATGGAGGTGTCCACAGTCTCTGAGAGAGGACCCCCAGCCTTTCCCAGGCCAAAAGCAGAGAATGGATGGCTGCAGGCCATCTGCCGTGTGTGGCCGCGTGTCTGTGTGTGTGTCCTAATCGGCAGGGGTGCTGCTTGAGGATTTAGTTTACTGGTGTTGACAGACCTGTCCTGGAGCCTGGAAGCTTTAGGACTGCGCCCGGTCCCCTGGGGAAATGTCTTTCCTTTGAAATGATCTGCCTGCGAGTGAATTTCAGACGTGGCACCACACAGACGACCCCACGTGCACAGAAGCATACACACTCAGACACACTACACACAGGCACACACCACACATGTACATGTGCACACATGTACACAGGAACAACACGTGTGTGTGCCCTCACACGACATGTGTGTCAGCACGTGTATACCCACACACACGTCCAGGAGCTAGCACCCTCAGGACCGTCTTCTGTTTCCTCCCCGTTTTCATGAGGGTGGCTCATGTTTACACGGCCTTTGATGGATGTCACATGTGTCCCCCTCTGTTACATGTATTAGGTGCCCTCCTGTCACACATGTATCCCCTTCTGTCTAGGTGTTATGTATCATCTGCCATGTATTTACATGCGCTCATCATATGTTAAATGTTGCATGTGCCCGACACATATATTCATGTGCTCTTGTCATGTGTCCATCACACAGGAGGCCAGTGCCTTGAGTACATATGTTACATGTGCCCAGTTAAATGTCACATAATTATCATATGCATGGCACATGTGCCTGGTCACAGGTGCTCCATGTGTCCCATCACGTGCTGTGTGCCCTGTCATGTCCCACATGTGCTGTCATGTGTTACATGCCCTGCCACGTGTGTACCCTGCCATACATGCCCATTTCACTCATGTCACATGTAGCTCTGCACCCACACTGCCCATTGCACAGAAGCCACCGGATGCTGAGCAGCTGTGACGCACGCACCTCCTCCCTGGTCCCCTGTCACTCCCTCACCCTGTGCCTGAGGTCAAAGCACCGCCCGCCCCTGTGGCCAGGCTCCTGGGTGGTGCTTCCAGGCTCCCGCAGCCCCACACCGGGCACGTGTTTCCTTTCTGCACTCAGCCCAACCCCCCGTGCTGAGTTCAGGTGTTCCGCGGTCCTCAGCACATTTGCCCGGCACAGCGGCGGTGGTCCGAGCCACTGAGCTCCTCCATGTCACAGCCAGGGGCACCGCGAAGGGGTCTGTTCAGAGCAGGGTCTGCGGGGGAGCAGCCTGGGGGTTCAGGGCAGTGAAGGGCCCCTGGACTCTTGGAGGCTGGAGCACACCTGTGTGTCCTGGAACCTGGATGATGTATCGTGTGCACAGGTGTGTGTGCGTGTGCACAGGTGTGTGTGCTGGCACGGCAGTCAGCAGGTAGGCTGGGCCTTGGGGCCGAATTTGATACTGTGGCTATTGAAAGGAACACGGGAGATGCTCCCTGTACAGAGGTTCTGGCCGCTGCCGTCCCCGGCCAGGGATCTGCTTGTTTGCAGGAAGACCAGACAAGTCGGATGCACTCAGTCATGACCCTGGGACTCCGTCACCGGACAGGCCCAGGCAGGGCGCATGTGCTCGGTCCGCCCCAGGCTTCTCCAACCTACATTTCAAGCTCAGCCTCTGCCCCCCGCCCACAGGGGAGCCTCACCCCAGACGAGACTACATCTCCCCCCACCCAGGGGAGTCCTGCACCCATCGGGCATTGCCCACCATGCCCGGCCACTTCCTGCCATGCTGGGGCTGGGCACGTGTCCTTTCCTCATTGACTTGCTGCATGGGACACCCCGCTGTGGTCTCCCCCCCGGGCCACTGCAGACCACCTTCTCTCCTTATCACCCTGGCTTATGTCCGGGGGCACCTACCAGGCTCACCCCCAAGCCCCTTCTTGTCTGCTGACATTCTCCCCACTCCCCCCAGGAGGCTCTGCTGGTGCCTCAGCCTCCAAACCATCCCCCGGTGGCCCCTGCCTGGCCAATCTCCGCTCTCAGCTCACAGCCCAGCTGCCCACTCCCATCTCCCCCTGGATCCTAGTCTGCCAAGAGGCTGGTCTGAAACCAAACACCGCACCCCATCACCTGGCCCAGCAGCCGCTTCTCGCACGTGTCCCCCCACATCCAGGCCTTCCGCAGACCTCGCAGGAACTGGCTTAAACCACTGCCCACATCTGACCACTCTAGCCTCTCCCCACTACTTCCTCCGTCCTCTATTACTGGTGGCCCAAGCGTCCTCCCTAGTGACCTGAAAGTCTGTTCTCCTCGGCCCAGCCCTCCAGCCCTGGGCACGAGTCTGAAGCTCAGCTCTGTCTCCCAGGCTCAGGCCCTGCCTGTTCCTTGCGTTCAGTAGTTATTCTGCAACAAGAACGGGGCCTGGTCTCATAAGTGACATCCAAATGCATGCTCATCCCCCAGCACACAGTGGTGGTCACTTCCACCCGTGTCCTCACAGCCCTTGTTTTGAACCAGGTGAGGGTGAGGGGGCCTGTTCCCCAGGACACTGCCCTCGTCTCCTCCCGGGACCCAGGAAGCGGCAGAGTCCCCCCGCCCCCCATGCTCTGGGCCTTCCCCGGTGTCTCTGGGCCCTCAGAGACCCCCGTGTCCTGATCCCCAGCTCTTCTCCCAGGTGGCTTCCTGCACCTGAGGCCTCCATGAGGTCCAGGCTTCTTGTCGGGCAGGCTCACCTGCAAATTGTTCCTCTCCGTGACTCCCGGACTCAAGGCTTCTGCTCCTTAAACCTCATGCTAAGTCCCTACCTGCTGCACCTGCCCCATCTTCCTCCCTCCCAAGTGCCACACGGAGTCTCCACCTAGTGGACGACTTCCCTGTCAGTCAAAGCCGAAACCCCGCCCCTCTACTGCCATGGCCTTGGTTGTTGGCACGTGGGCTCACACCTGTGTACAAATGGCTGTGCTGTCTTTATATGTATGTATGTCTATGCCCCTTCCTCATTCTCTTCAACTGGTGAAAACTTCCATTACATGGATTGAACGTACTTTACATTATTTTTACGATGACTAGGTTTCCTCAAATCCCCAAACATTATATGACTCATGTTGGAAAATTCATAACAAATGAAAGATCCAAATGAAGGCAAGGTTTTGCCTCCCTCTCCCCACACCCGACTCCTTCCCCAGCGACAAAGCTGGGAACAGGGTACTTTCCCCATTCTGGGCCTTACACCATCATTCTTATTTGTTTGCTTGTTTGTTTGTTTTCCCTCGCGTGATGCCTTTCCGTGCATGCTTAAACTTTTCTCCTGACCCATCACCTCTGGTCAGCACTTCATTACACCCCTTTGGAGGGCTGGGAAAGCAGGAAGCCTCTCTGCCGGAACATTCCACCTTCCTTTTTTCATACGTTTGAAAAATAATTGAGGCTTAAGGATTTGTATTTCCCTTTCTACTAGAAATATTTCGTGAGCTGTGTCGACATGTTAACTTCAAAACTCGAGAAGCACTACGTGGCAGTTACAGTACGACTCCATATCTGTTGTTTGCCACAGATACCAGACTGGTGACCGTGACTATAGAGAAAGAGATGGAAGTTTATTGTGGAGTTTCTGTCAGTTGAAGGAGATTCTGCCCAGTCGGGGGCCTAATGTGTCTGCACGCATGTTCTTTACAGCGTTTCACTCGAAAGCATCAGAGGTGCTAAGTTCTCCTCTACCTCATAGGCCCACGTCCGCCTGACTTCTTGATACCCCTTCTCTGCTGCAGTGTCACCGAGGTCAGCTTTGCATGGAGGGTGTGTGACTAGTAAGCAAATGGACTGCCTTTTGGGTAAAGTTTACAGACAGTAGACGCAGGTGTGACACTCTAGATGCTCTGTCTTTCCCCATCAGAACTTGAAGACCCTGCCCCCGTATCTCCTAGGAGCCAGTGTTGCTGATGAAAAGTCCAGCGTCCGTTTCTTTCTGACTTCACAGGACATACCTTATTTGTGGTGTGTGTTCCTTTTCTTCTGCCAGCTTTTAACAGTTTCCTGCGTTATTTGGGTCAAGGTCTGTCTGTTAGATCTACTCACAGTACGGCAGACCCTATAACCGGAAGACATGCATGTGTTCGTTTATTTGGCTGTTTCCCCAGCTTTGTCGCCTTTCATTTTCTCCTTTGGGATTTCTAATAAACGAAAGCTTGACGCTCGTGTTTCAACTTTTATCTACCTTTCCCTCTCTTTCCCTCTGCTTTTCACTCTGAGAATCACCTCTGACTTCATTTTCCACGGCCTGGGTTTCAGTCACTCCCATTGTGCCTGTCAGTCTGTCCCCTGTAACTTAAAATTGGTTAGTTAATTTCCAAGAGTTTTTTTCTTTTTTCTTTTCCTCTTGTTTTGTTTTTCTTTATAGTAGCCTGATTTTCTTTTCCTGGTGCTGTATTCTCTCAAAGTTCTGTGTGAATGATGCAATTTAGGATTATTATTTTACTTTTCCCTGAATCGTTTCTGATTTCTGCCCCCTGAAGGTCATGTGTACAGTCCCTATGTCCCAGGCCTGCCTCCTTTCCCACCGCTGCCTTTCCGCAAACAGGCCTCCAGGTCCTCTGTATAGGAGTAAACACTGAGGTGACGACAGTAAGGGGTCCGTGTGGGTCACCTCCGCCCTGTGTGCCGACGGTAGGTCCTCTGGGAACGGGAAGGGTTTGCGGACAGATGGGCCTCCTGGAGGTGGTGATGGAGGCAGTGAGCAAGCTGCCACATCGGGCATGTCACTCCTAGGGGGGGGTGTCCTTCTCACTCCCTGGCCTGTTAGCTGTGGAAGGCCACACACCTCCACTCTGTCTCTGGCTCTCTCTTAGAGCAGGGCTCCCAGCCTGTCCTGTGCGATCTGGTGGAACCCTTCCCGGATGGAAATACAAATATAAGAGATGGCTATGGCTAAGAAAACCAGTTATATCGAAAGGCACTTTCATCAAATGTTGAAAATCTTTTTTGATAAGGTAATGTTTGCTTCTTTATCAAAATCTCACATAAAAATGTCTTGTGGCGGGACAATGGTCACCTGAAGTAAGGGGGACGTGATATTCTGAGAAGTCCACAAGAGCTGTGATGGGACACGGAGGTTCCTGTAACTTGTTTCTGACACGGCCACGGTTAAACCTAAACCACTGTGTTCACTGCCCAATTGCAGTAATTTCAGTTAGAGACACATAAACAAAAGGCACGTTTCCTGTGCACTGGGGGCCCCTGTGCTGTGTACTGCTGACTCTTGTGGGTGCCTGCCACAGGGCTCCCCACTTTCCACCCGCCACACCTTCTAAGGGTCCATACCATGTACATTTACTAGTAGAGGGTCCCGGTGCCCCGAGGAGGATGCTCTGGCCCCCAACGGGCAGCACAACGGCCTCCCGCCCACTTGGGGAAGTAAATCCGCCCATGCCTCCCTCTGCGAACTTTCTTCTCTTCAATTCTCTTTACAGAAGTAACTCCCAAATAGTTATTTTCTGAAAGTTCCAGTGGTGAACTGGATATTTAGAATATTTAGAATATTTTCCAATTTTCAAAATTTCAAATAACATGCACTTGGGACATGGCGATGTCAGAGGTGGGCTTTGTTTCCTGAGTGCGGTCCTTTTGGGGTCCTGGATGGACGTGTGTGACAAGCGCCCCCGGGGCCCTTCAGACAGGAGTGGAGAGCTCTGCTGTGACCTTGGCAGAGGTCAGGCTCTGTGGACCAGGTAGGACGTCTCCCTGTCTGGTCACTGCAGGTGAGACTTTTCCTGGAAAAGGCCTCTGGGCTGACAGCAGAGGAACAGGGTAAGGCGCTTACAGGAAACAGGGTTTTGAGAAGGGACCGTCCGAGGGAGCTCCTTGTTTGACCCGGCTAAGGCCAGGGCCACGTCTCCAGGACAGTGCTTGGCCCTGGTATTCTTGTCTCAGACTACTTCCCAGGGTGAGGGGTGGGGGTGAGGGGGGAGTTCGGGGCATGACGCAGCCGCAGTGTGGAATGGCTTCTCAACCTCCAAGAAGGGGCTGGGCACAGCAGCATCAGGCCAGGCAGACAGTGGCACGCCTGACACTGGTCGTGGCCTGCCCTTTGTTGTTGGATTTGGTGCCAGTGTCCATGCTTATGCAGGCCTCAGTTACCCCAGATGTACCCTGAGGGGTTTGACCTGTGTGTCCTCTAAGAGCCCTTCCAGGTCAGGCCTCTGCCCTTCCTGGCACATAAATATCTGTGCAGGAAGCAAACAGCCGCAGTGTGAGCTTGTGCTGTGCTGTCCAGGCCTGCCTCACACTCAGGAGGACGCTCTGCAGGGCACCCTGTCACCCCCCACACCCCACACAGGTCGGGGCACAGGTTCAGGAAGAGGCTCCAGCCCTCAACCCCTGTTGGAAACTCCTTGCTGGGCATTTGAAATTGAGTTTGAAATTCAGCTCAGGCACAAACTGCCTTGAGGCCTAGGACAGTGCTCCCAGGGGCTCTGGGCAGGACATAGACTTGGCTGCTGGGGGTGGGGGGGCGGCGGGGGTGGGGGGGTGGAGTGCTTAGAGAGGGGATTGGGCCCTTCCGAAGGCAAGGCGGAGGGAGGCCCAGGCAAGAGGCAAGCGGTGCAGGCTGTTTATCTGGAGCAGTCCCTGGGCATGTACTGTGCTCCCACTGGCTCTGTGCCGGCTGGTCTGCAGGATGTCACACACTGGGGCCGGGAGGTGGTATGTGTGTTTCCTGGAAGAGGTGCCGTTTTTTTTCAGGAGCCACCTCGGGTCGGCCAGGGACAGTGGCGATGCCTGAGCCGCGTTCCCCGTCCCTCCAGGGGCCCTGGGGTTCGAGGGGCCTGGGCGCATGCGAGGTCTCCGGAGCCCCGCTCCGCCCCCCCCCCCCCGTACGGCCGGCTCTGCAGTGAGGCCCCTGCGCACCTAGGTGGAGCCCGACCCGCGGTTTTCGGCTGGACCGGCCCCGCCTGACCCGCCGGCGCGCCAGGCGGGGGCGCTGCAGGGCGGCGGGGGTCCCCCGGGTCCCCTCCGCGGCCCAGTGCGCATCGGCGGGCCGGGCAGAGCGCAGACGGCGGCAGGCACGGGCCGGAGTCCGAGTGCCGGGCGGGCCTGGCCTCCGTTCTCCTCCCGCCGCCTCACCAGGAGCGGCTAAGCCGAGCGAGCGGCGGGCGAGCGTCCTCCGGCCAGAGCAGCGGCGTCCCGCGGGCGGCCAGGCGCGCAGTGTCGCCGGCCCCACCTGTCGGCGCGGCCGCCCCGCCACCGGCAGCGCCAGCAGCGCGGGCACCGCGGGAGCACCGACTCGGGCCTCGTCCGGCTGCAGCGGCGGAGGCGCGGGCTCCGGGGAGCGCGGAGGCCGGCACCGTCCGGGGGGGACCGGCCCGCCAGCCCCGGGCCGCGCGGGCACCGGTGGCGGCGATGGTGCGGCAGCCCAGCGCCGTGCGCGCGGCCCCGGCCCTCCGCGGAGGTGGCGGTGGCGCGGCGGCCCCCTGAGCCCCGGGCCGGAGCTGCGCGGGCGGCAGGCGGGAGGACCCCCACGCCGGGGCCGTTGCGCAGTCCGCGGGCCGCCGTCCGGGCCCTGCTGGCCGCGCGGCTCCGGGGGCGGCAGCGGGGCTGATCCATGGGGCCGCGGCAGCCACCCCCCCGCGCCCGGGCCCCCGGCGCCCCGCAGCCCGCGATGGTGGCCGAGTGGCCGGAGCGGCGGCCGCCGCGGCCCGAGACTTCCTGCTAGCCTCCCCGCCCCCTCCCGCCCCTCCCCGCGCCCCCCGCTCCCCTCCCCCTGCCCAAAAAGACGCGGATCGCCGCCCGGAGTGGCGCCTCCAGTCGCGGCGGATGGAGGGCGCGAGCGGGCGGCCTCGGCACCCGGCGGGGCGCTGATGCGGCGCCTGGACCTTCGCTGCGCGACTTCGGGGGCGTCGCCGGGTGGGCACTCCGCGATGCAGCTCCTGAAGGCGCTCTGGGCACTCGCAGGGGCTGCGCTCTGCTGCTTCCTCGTCCTGGTGATGCACGCGCAGTTCTTGAAAGAAGGTAATTGTCCTCGCGCTCCGCCCAGGCTCGCGGAGCGCCACTGCGGGGCTGCAGCGGCCGGTGGCGATGGCCTCGGTGCCTCTCGCACCGCCGGGGACTCCGGGCCCACGCCGAGGCCGCGCTGCCAGTCGCCTGCCCTGCACGGCCGACTGGTGGCGGCGCCCGCCCGCTCTCCGCGGGCCCTCGGTAGATGGCACCAGCGCTCCACGCTGGCGGGCCGGGCCGGGTTGGAGCCCGGGCGGGGAGGGGCCTGCGCGCTTGCACCCTGCTCCCCACGCCGCCTCTCGGACCTAGTCAGGGGACAGGGGCTGGAGAGCAGGGACTTGGCCCCCCACTCCCCTCCCAGTGCCTGCAAGAGCCCAGGGATTCCATTCTTGGGACTTGGTGGAGGCATGCACGTTAGTGGGACTCTGGCAGCTGGAGGGGTCTCTGGGAAAGGGGTCTCTGGCACCACAGGCCAGGACAGGGACACTGGGTGCTGTGACCCCTGGGCACTTGGGCTCTCCTGGAAACTTTGTGGCCCCTGAAGGCTGGGCTCTGCTGGATTGTGCCCTGTGCACCCAGAGCTCAGCCTGGCTGGCCCTTGCAGATGGCTGGCCGGGCACTGGTGGCCCACAGTCCCACCCACTGCCCATGGCTGGGGCGCCCTTGACCCCAGGTACCCTGCCACCAGCGCTACCTCGTGCCCTCTGGCACAGGAGGGAGCTGGTGGCTGTGTAATGCAGGCAGGTCCTCATTAGTGCTGGGTCCCTGCAAAGGAAGGTTTGTAACATGCAGCTGCTTCCCTTCTAATTAATGAGCTGCTGGCTTCCCGAAGCAGGTAGGAGTGGGAGGCCAGCTCCAGGCCTGGTCCTTTCTGTCCTGGTGTCCACTTCCCTCTCTTGATTTTGGGTCCAAGCCCTGAAGGGACAGGCGGATATCCCGGGGGTTTGCTGCAGGCCTGGCCTGCTCGTGAGGGCTGCTGAGGCCTTCGTGAAGTCGGGGACAGCCCTCTCCACGACGGGCTTACAGACTGGCTCCGGGATTGGGTGGGTCGGTGTGGGTTGGTGGTGCCCCGGGGCTGACACCCAGGGCTGTTCTCAGCTGTGTCGTCTGCCAGGGGAGCCGGGACCCACCCACTGGGCAGGGGGACCCTGTGCAGCTGGGCCTGGTTTTGGTCACAAGTTCCTTACCCTTCCCACGACCTTTCTTTTTCAGGACGTTTGTTTTGAAAACAGCACGTGTGCTAAAGTTTCAGTGCTTCTCTCTAAGGTCCACCGTGCCGGGCCTGTGGGGATTTTCTGCCGTGAGGGGAACTGTCCCTGGTTTTAAAGTTGTGATTTAGGAAGAAAGTAAAGCTCTGGTAGCTGCCTTTCCGCTTGCCGGTGGGCACCGACCAGTCGGTTCCGGTGTCTTCTGCGAGCACTGCCGTCCTCAGCTGCAAGTCCTAAGGACGGTGTGTTTTGGTCAAGAAGAAGAGTGTCTGTCTTTCGGATTTGAAAATGGCAGGTGTGGCAGGTCAACATGTAAGAGAATGGCCGTGCTCGCAGAGTGGAGCGTTTTTGTGGATGGGTTATGGAGAGCTCTTCTCAGTAACCACGGCGTTTACCGTGAAGTGCCGTGTCAGTGTTCTGGGGGGCAGTGTGCGAATAGGCAGGGGGGGCGTGGGGCCTGGAGCGGTGTGCGCTCGCTCCGAGGGAAGGCTGGTGTCTTTCAGGCGGCATCCAGGGGGAGCCCAGCGTCTCCCCGCACAGCCTCTAGGGTCCTGGGGAGCCCTGTGTGTTCATCTGGAATGCTGGCGTTTTCTCCGTGGGGTTGGGAACCCTCAACCCCGTCTCTGACAGGTCAGGACTGCAGCGGCAGTCTGTCCTCTCTGAGACGCCCCTTTTGGCCCCTAGGGGTCAGGAGGCCGAGGCAGGCCTTGGGGAGGGTGGGGGGCGACCCTGGTTCCCGGGGCAGGGAAGGGGCACACAGGGCTGCTCCTGCCTGGGGCTGCAGGCTTCAGTCCACTTTCTTCCAGCAGCGAGCTGGCCAGCGGGAGGGAGGGGGGCAGGGGACGGGGCGGGCGTGCAGACAATTGTGACTTGTTGTCTGTGGGTGAGTGGGAAAGAGCTGTTTAAATCGCCATTTCCGTGAATCTGGTTTTTTTCCGGGGTGAAGAATGGGGATCACAGGGAGCCGTTTCTCCGTACTTCGCCTTTTGTGTGGAGAAACAGGTCACCCTGTGGCTAATCTGTCCCCCTCTGGCCAGTCTGTCTTCCAGTGTTTGCGAAGATGAATAGGGCGGTGAACCGGGAGAGAGGTGCTTTGTGGTCCCTAATTACAGCCCTGGCTGGTGCAGCCTTTGTAAGAATGGTCCGGCCGCTGTGTGTCAGGCCTGGCCCAGGTGGCCGGGGGCCAGGGCGAAGCCCCCGGGCATGGCCACCGGAGGAGTGGGGTGGGGACCCCCCGGGGCCTGGGCAACACCTGCCCCTGCTTGCCCCCTGGGACATGCCAATCCTCCTCTGGCAAGCCAGGGCCTGCATCTTTTGCAGTGAATGCAAGTGTTGTGTGTTTGTCAGCTACAGTCTAAGCAGAAGGGGTGAGGGGTGTCTTGGGAATGTGATTTAAGATCCAGCAGCGTAAGTAAGGAGTGGAGCGCTTGTGAGCAGAGGACAGAGGGAAGCCATTCTCTCATGTCCTGAACTGTATTTGCTCGCAGACACGGAGCTAAGGAAATAGCTGGAATGATAAAATGTTTTCCACCTCCCTCTTCCCAAACACTATAGCACTGTGCAGACCCAGGCCTTTACTCTTGTGCTTAGTGCACCGGGAAGAATGAAGAAGTACAACAGGGAAGCAGGGACATGTGGACACTGACGCTTCGTCGGGCCAGGCCGCTTGGGAGGCGAGGTTTTGGGGTTTGGGACCAACAGCGGCAGGAGCAGACCCTGGGCGTCCTGGGCCAGCCCTCCCCTCGGGGTGAAGGGGAGCTCCCGTGACTTTTCCTGCAGATGTGGGTTGGAGCTTTCAGTCTCTAAATGCTCGGGTGGCAGGGGAGTGTGGGAGCTGGGCCAGCAGGTGAGCACTGTCGGGGGGGCAGCATGTGCATCCGGCCGCCATGCGGGGGACCCGGCCTGCCTTCCAGACGTGCTCTCTGAATTGTCCTGTGGCCCTCAGGGCTGACTGTCCATTGAGTAAACAGGATTCAACTTTCATTTATTTTGTCAGCTGGTTATTCTGGCAGCGAAGTGGAATTCTGCGAACCTGTGACTGGGGGGGGGGGGCATGCTGTACCCCTTGAGGTCCCCTGAATGGCCGTCTGTGATAACGCCGTGGTTCTGTGCACTGATCGTTAATGGCTGTCGGTGTCACAAGATAAGCAGCTGACACAGAGCGTTCACATGCCAGTTCTGTCCGTCAGTTTATTTAAAGAAATGGGGAGAGAACTCAGGGCTGACACAGCAGCGCTCTCGGCATCAGGAATGTTGGTTGAATGCCGACAAGCACCCCAGTTCAAACCTGGGTGCGCGTCCCAGCGGGGTCAGCAGGGCAGAGCCTGCAGGTGCGGGGACCCACGTGAGGCTGTGGGAGTGGTGCTTGGGCCCCAGGCTGCGCCTGCCCCATTCTCAGCATCTGTGACTTCAGAAGAGTGGGGGACCGGATGCTTGGCAGGTGGCCGAGGGTTCAGGAGGCCGCGGTCCACACGCTCGGCCCTGTTGCCCCGACAGCCCCACGGAGACCTCACCCGGGCTTGCGGGGCCCCTGGCCTGTTCAGGTGCCCCAGTCTCCAGGCTTCCTGCAGAGGGGCCACACCACATGCCCCCAGCCCCCCAGCAGGCTCTTTCAGAGGCCAGGTATATATGAATGGATGCGGGGAGAGGTGGAATTGAAAAGGCGTTAAAAATAACCCACTCCTTTGTCATCATTTACTATCGTTTCTTTTGTGACAGAATCTAAATAAATCCCACAGGAACCGTAATGGGAACCTCGTCACTGAGTGTCTGACAGCTGTAGAAGTTAAAACATAGAAGGACTGGTAACGGAGGTGACCTTTCAGACGTGACATGGCTCACCACAGCCTGCATGGCGGGTGTCCCGAGGAACTCAGAGAGGCCCGGTGGCCTGCCTGGGCCCCCACACGGGGCCGACTGAGGGCTGGCTGCCCACCGGCGTCGCAGGGAACTCACCCATCTGCCACCTGGCTTCTGTCCCGAAAATGGCGTTTGAGAGCCGTGCAGGGGACAGTCTGAGCACCCCGTTCACGGGTCGGCACATCATGGTGTTGGCCCTCCTCTGGCAGCAGGAGTAGAGGGCACAGTAGGGGGCACGTCCCGTCCTCTGGCAGTGCCACTGTGTCTGGGGAAGGCGGGGGCTCGGTGTGTCCCTACAGTGCTCCACTGCTGACACTGTGTACACGTGTGTATGTGGTGCTTTTGATTAAACACGCACGTGTGTTTCTGTGGTGATACGTCAAGGGCTCAGGCATGGGAACTACAGTCAGTCCATGGTGAGCTTGACTGCAAATGCACTGCGCTGGGGAGCAGAGGGTCGGGTGACGGTGTGCTGGGGGCATCCCTGCACCCATAGCTACATGTGGTGCACACGTTTAAGTGCGTGCACGGGGGGAGGCGTGTTAGAGCACGAGCTTTTGTGAGTATATGTCAAACGTGTGTGTGTGCGTGTGGCTGGAACACATGGCTGCTGTTCACACCGAGGTCGGTGTCCGGACGTGGGGCTGCTTTGGGAGGGACCTTCATGAGCCCACAGCCTCGTCCTGCTGCAGGGTGACCAGCTGTCCCTCCTGGGAATTCTTCCTTTAATCCCGACTCCATTTGTCACTGGCCTGGCTGCTCTGGGGGAAGTAGCCCATCTGTGTCCCCCACACACGCATGCACACAGGACCTCACAGACATGTGCACACACACATACACACGCACACGCACGCACACGCACCTGTGTGCCTGCAGCATCTCAGCCTGGAGGATGCAGGCCGGGGTAGAGGTCCCCACGTCCACTGCCCGCCCTGGCCTCAGTACCCCGTACAGACTCCCTGCAGGGTGAGGATTCTCTGGAAGCTTCCACACACCTGCAGTGGGTGGGTCCTGGCCTGTGGAAGGTACGTGTTCACAGAGGAAGCACATGAGGCCCTGCAAGGTCACAGAGGGCCTTGCGCTGACACACGGGCTCGTGTTTTTTCTTTTTCCTCTGTGTGTGGGTCCTAAGGCAGGACCTCAGCATGGGGGTCGCCCAGGCTCTTTGCACACCCACCTTCCCCCACATCCCAGGCCCATGGATCAGGCGGTTTGTGTAGATGGCCTCTTCGATTAGGCAGCCAGCTTGCTGTGATACGGGCAAGTCACTGGGCCACTAGGAACCTCAGTGTCCTCTTCAGCAGGATGGAAAGGATAATAGAAGCTGAAGCTTAGGGTGGCCATGAGGGTCCCTTGCAGATGGGCCTCTAGCCCCGTGCCAGGCACTTTGTAGCTGTGAGTATTGCTGTCAGGCCGTGCTTGAGCCAGCACACGTGGGCAGGTGAGCTCCTGGTTATGTCGGACAGGTGGTGCGGCTCGCGATCGCGGAGTGCGCTCAGGGTGCAAAGGGGCAGACGCCCAGCCCAGACTCGCTGACCTGAACAGGATGTTAACTGATCTCTTCAGATGTAGCTGCCTCCAGGTGCTGAAACCATGGTGTCTGGATCCACCCCACTCCCGACCCCCTGAGATCTGGCTACTTTTTCCAGCTGACTCTCAGCCGGGTGGGGTGGGAGCGGGGTGCTCAGCTGTAGCCGCCAGCAGTCCCTGCAACGCTGAGTCCTGGACCCAGGGAGCCCAAGGGGAAGGGCAGGGCCCTCTTGCCTCCCTCCCTCTCTCCCTCCCTCCCTCCCTCCCTCCCTCCCTCCCTACTCCCTCCCTCCCTCCCTCCCTCCCTCCTCCCCCCTCCCTCCCCCCCTCCCTCCCCCCTCCCTCCCTCCCCCCTCCCTCCCCCCCTCCCTCCCCCCTCCCTCCCTCCCCCCTCCCTCCTCCCCCCTCCCTCCTCCCTCCCTCCCTCCCTCCCTCCCGAGTGCTCTGACTGCAGCCTGGCCCACATCCCTTCCCTCTCTGGCGGGACTCACAGGCCCTCCAGAACATCTCTGCAGAGAGGGGCTTCCCATAAGGAAAGGGACCCCCAAGACTAGCAGAAGGGGGAAGGGCGGCCAAGGGTGGGGACAAGTCCAACCCATGCAGAGTCCTGGAGGAGGTGGCCAGAAAAAAGCCTGAAGCAGGTATGGGTGGCCGGGGCTCTCCAGGTGCGTGGAGGCCCTGGAGAGTCAGGTGCAGGTTAGCTGGACTCTAGCTGCTACCCCTGGCCATGACCTAGTCACGGAGTGCTGGGGGACAGTGCCAGCATGAGAGCAGCACATACTGTTGACGAGGGTGCAGGCAGGGGGCGGTTAACAGGCTGCCGGCCACAGCTGGGCCCCAAGGGGCCCGGGAGCGGAAGGACGTCCCTCGGCAGTGACCTGGTGAAAAATTCAAGAGGCAGCTCTCACCTTCCAGGTGCCAGGCTTGTCTTGGCTACTCCTGTGTGGAGAGGGCCTGACAAAGGTCCGCAGGTGGGGAGCAGGGAGGGCGTGTCTCCAGGAGGCCTGGCTTCTGCCGGTCCACACTGCCGGTCTACACTGCCGGTCTACACTGCCGGTCTACACTGCTGGTCCACACTGCGGTCTACACTGCCTGCCCGCACTGCCTACCTGCCGGGCGGAGCAGTACTGGCTGCTCAGGGTGGGTGCGTGGCTTAGTTTCCCGTCCTGTGTAGTCTTTGACTGCCCTGCCCAGTCCACCCGCTATGCTCAGCTGGGTCACCTTGACAGCCCACGGCAAGCACGTGGCCCCTTTGTACAAACACAGTTTTGCAGGAGGCAGAGGGAGTGTCACCCCACACACCTGGCCCCTCACGGTCTTCCTGGAGAGGTCGGTGGGCACCGCCCCGACCACCTGAAAACCCTTTTTCAGCTCTGAAGTCCCATGTGACGTTGGAGATAGTGGGTCATAGCTGCAGGACGCTGCCCGGGGGTGACCCCAAGGGGCATCATGGCTGAGTCTCCAGCCTGCTCTCAACTACTTGACTTCATGTCACCTGGACTGTGGCGCATGGTCCACCCACCTGGGGCTGGTGGCGGGAGCATTTCACTTGTTAGCAGTGACGTGTGTGTCTGTTCCTTCTGCCTGGTGGCGTGTGCGGGTCAGTTTTCATTCTTTGCGTCTAATTCTCCTTAGCAGGCAGGACTGGCTCTGCCTGGTGAGACGCCGTGTCCATGGGGGCTCTCCTCCCACGAGACGTGGTGTGCCCTGTCGTGTACGGGACATGGGTGGTGCCCGTGGCTGTCAGATGCCGTGGGCACACTGGTTCCAGCAGCACGAGAGTCCATCGCAAACCTGGCTCCCCTTTCTGGCCTCCCCAGTGGGCAGGGGCCCCAGACTGGTGGTTCTCGCCCCCCTTGCAGCCCCTGTTTGTGGCAGAAGGAATACCGCTCTGTAGTGAAAAGTTGCGTCCTGGCGATGCCCAGCCACTCGGGGGTGGGCCACAGGTGGACATTTGGGACAACAGCCCACGCACGTAGGCAGGCGCTGGAGGCCTTCACTTCCACTGTTTGTCTGGACTCCTGGTCAATGGACGGGGCTTTCAGGGGCCCGGGGGGTCCCCGGTCTGCTGGCTCCTGGGCCGTGTAGGGGCCCCTGGGCCACCGGCTCCCTGGCGAGGGGTGGTGGTGCTGGCGGCACCCCCTCTGCCGCTCTCACACCCCCACCCGCCACCCCGCACACTCCAGGCGGAACCCACTTGTCCTTTCCTTCCCCTTTTGCCTGGAAACACATCCCGGCTTTGTCGGGTCTTACGAGCTCAGAGCATCACATGTGGAGCCCGTGGGGGGTCCTGGGGCGGAGTGGGCCTGGTGGGGTGACCACGGATGGCTCTCACCTGTCACCTCCTGTCACCTCGTCCACCCTGCGAGGAGGCTGTGGTTGTTTCACCACTTTACCATTGAGGAGACTCAAGGACAAAGTGCAGGGTCTGGGCCAAGGCCCCAGGGCCAGGAACCTGAAGATGGGGCGTCAGTGCCGTGCGCCTCGCACCCTGCCACAGCTTGCTTCTGTATGGGGCCCCAGCTGCATGCGCTAGAAAGCCAAGCCCAGGTCGTGGGTGTCCCGGCAGGAAGGGGGCCCATCGGAGGTCTCAGGCTGGGCAGATGCCATCCTCAATGTTGGCCGTGTTAGACTTAGGGTGACACCACAGGGACTCAGCTGTGACCTGTGGGTGCCAGTGGCTGGTTCCGAGCCCTGGTCTCCTGGAGTGACGGTGGTGTTTTGCTGAGAACCTGGTCTGGACGTGCTGATGGTGGGTCCCTCTGCCTGCCCGCCTGCCTCTAAGGCCCAGCTCGGGCAGCGCTGGGGTTCCAGAAGGCCCCAGGTTCCAGTGACTGTGCCGTCCTTGGAGCCTGCAGGACAGCCCAACCCCAGACCACACAGACCCACCCCTGACCCCGCGTGGTCTGCCCTGTGCATACTTAGATGAAGCCTGCAGCCTTTAAAACACACTGTTTTCAAAACGGGCTTCTACCTGGAGAAGGTGGATTTTATTAGCCAATCATCTTTCTCACCGAGTACAGAAGCCATGGACAGTCCCTGTGATTCTCTTCGCTGGGACAGGAACCCAGAGCTCGCTTGTCAACAACTCTGCTTTGCAGACCCAGAGCGTCTGTGTCCGCCCGTCCCCGGGAAGCACCTGCACAGCCACAGCACCCCACGCCCTGGGCCAGTTGCCCGGTGACAACCTTGAGAGGCGGGCATGCTGGCCAAGCTGCATGTGCAGAGATTGAGCGCCTGCTGTATGCCAGGCTGGTGTGTCCTGGGGGAGCTGCAGACCCAGTGGGCCCTGTGTGAGGAGCAGAGCTGGAGCGGAAGTGTCTGCTTGTAGAGGCACCCAGAACCTGTGGACGTGGCCTTACTTAGAAACGGGCTTTGCAGGTGTGAGGAAGGTAAGCATCTCGGGATGAGGTATCCCGCGTTAGGGCCCTCCCCAAGTATAGTGGCAAGTGTCTCATGAGAGAGGAGACACAGGGAGAAGCCATGTAAAGGTGGAGGCAGAGGCTGGAGCCCTGTGGCCCCGAGCGAATGGACGCCTGCCACCACCAGAGGCTGCAAGAGCCCCTGGGGGAGCGGGTGCCGGCTGCCACCTTGGTCGTGGACTTCTGGTGTCCAGGACTGTGGGAGATGAAGTTCTGTTTTAAGCCACGAGTTTGAGAAATGTGTACGGCGGGAAACTGATGGGACACACACACGGTAGAGCGGTGTCCGCCGTGAGTCTGCATGTGCCAATGGGTCTCTCTGTCCTCCCACCCTCTGTCTCAGGGGGCCCGGATGGTACACGTACCCCATCAGTGGTCTCCTGTCGGGGCAGCTAGACCCCCAAACGTGATGACTGTTGCGTTGCAGGTTGAGGCAGAAACCAGTCTCCCCAGAAGGTCAGGGTTGGGGCACACGGCCCGGAAATCCTTACCGCGCCTGCTTGCATAAATTCCGTGTTTCCCAAGGCAAGGGCACGAACCGCCGTTGGCATGCAAGATGGCTTTATGTGGGGCACGGACGGGCATTTTTCATTTTAATGGCTGTGTATTTATTTTTATGCTTACCTTCTATTTATGGCAGTGGTGCTGGCATCTCCTTTACAAGGAGATCAGAGTTCCTTTCTATAGTTAAGTGATGCTCCATATGGTGAAATCGTGGTGGAACGCGGGTTGAGCGCATGTTTCCAGAGCAGCTACTGAGCCTGGGATGTGGGGGTGGGCTCGGCCGCAGATTGGTGGGCCGCGGGTCGGTCTCGCTCGGGCCGCGGGCATTCTGGAGAGCTCTGCAGGCGCGGGCGGGTGGCAGTCGCTTCCTCGGGTGTCTAGGCTGGCTAAAGAGGAAGACACCCTCAGGTGAGGGGTGCGGACTCCACAGTAGACCCAGGAATGGAGAAGTGGGTGCATTAGCTTCCTGGGTCACAAGGGACCACGGATGAGAAATTAAAGGAGCGGATGTCTATTGTCTCCTAGCTCTGGAAGCCAGAAGTCCAGACCACGTGTTGGCAGGGTTGGGTCCTCCTGGAGGCTCATGGTCCTTCCAGGCCCCTCTCCAGCCTCTGGTGGGCCTGGCGTCCCTTGGCTTGTGGGTGCCTGGGGTCACATGGCCTCTTCTCTCCCTGTCTCACATGTCTCTCTCCTCCCTGGTCACTGCAGTTAGGGCCCATCCCACATCCAGCATGACCTCATCTCTAGGTCCCTAATTGCATCTGCAAGGACACTTACTCCAGCTAAGGCCACATTCGAGGTCCTGTGTAGACCCGTCTTGGGGGCCCACAGTCAACGCACCACGTGGTGTGGGGGATGGAGGAGAATGCACCCCAGGCCGGAGGCCCCAGCCTTACAGAGCAGAGCAGTGAGCTCCAGCCTGCTTCCAGTCCGTTCCCACGTCGTTTGGGAGCTCTCCTGTTGGTGGCTGTGGGACGGTGCGGTTGTAGGAGGGGTGGCAGAGTGGCAGCTGGAAGGGACAACCTCCAGGGAGCCCCTGGATCCTGCACTGGGAGGTCCTGGGCCGTTTGGGGCGTGTGTCTCCCACCTACGTGGGGGCTGCCCTCTGGGGGCTGAGCTGACCGAACGGGCCCAGGACGGTGCCACTGGGAGCCCGGCGCTGGGAATCCATGGCAGGTGCCCGTCGGAACGATAATTTTCTCTTTCTCCCTCCTTTCCTCCTTCCCTCCTTCCCTCTCTCCCTCCCTCCCTCCCTCCCTCCCTCCCTCCCTCCCTCCCTCCTTCCCTCTCTCCCTCCCTCCTTCCTTTTAAATTGCGAAAACCAGTTTGACATTTGTGTCTGGCTTTCTCCAAGGCATTTCTGCTTCCAGTTGGAATAGGCTGTTGCCCATTTAGGAGTCACCTGGTATGTTATTAAAAATACGATTGTAATATTGACTCTCTTTATTCCTGATTTACCCTTAATGCGTTAACTCACGTCAGTTGGACCGCGTGTGTTTCTCTTTTCCATTAAGTGTGTGGCTTGGCGATGAGGGTATTGAGTTATTTCCTGTTGCTGCTGGGAGGGTGTGAGCAGGAAAGGGGATGAGGAATCTTTGAGAATGGAAGGTGGTCCCTCGTGGGTGGAAAGAATGGTTAGAGCCAGAGGCATGGGGGCAGGACGGGGGTCCCCAGGCCAGATCGCAGGCTGCCCCCCGGTCCGGCTCCCCAGCCTCTCATCCCAGGGCAGCTCGTAGGTCGTTCGCAGGCAGCGCCCACCTGGAGCGCAGCTCCTGATGCGTCCAGTTCTGACCTTGCCGTGGGCGATGACACACAGGTGCCTGCAGGTTCTGAGGGGACCTCGCTGTGGAGGGAGGCTGCTTGCTGGATTAGGAGGGGACGCAGATGTAGGAGGTGGCCATGGTGGGGTCCAGGCGAGAGAAGACGGGGGCAGGCGTGTGCCCGGAGGGTGGGGTCTGAGGCAAGGGGTAGCCTGCAGGGGCCTGACCCCATTTTGGGTGGAGGGAAGGGGGTGGGCCAGATGCCTGTCTGTGACCTTGACCTCCTGGCAGCAGCCCCTCTACTCTGTAAGGTGAGGACTGGTCTCTGTGTGTGCCCCACCTTTGTCCACGTCACATAATGTTCCCCAGAGTCCGGAGGTGAGGCTGAGGGCAAGGGCGGAGGGCTTGCTTGTGAGGCAGGTGGGCTGGGGGCCGGCCCGGCCAGCATCTCCCTCCCCAAGCAGAACACCCAGGACACACTCTCCATAGGAGAAGTGGCTAGGGTGTGACACAGGGCTGTCCAAGAGGAGTCCCCAGCAAGTATCTGCCTGCATGCGAGGTTGGGGCTCCCTGGGAGGGCGTCCACATGAGCCCTGCAGGGTGAGGGGCTCTGGGTGGCTCCTGGGGTGTCCCTAGGTGAGCCCCGCCATGCACAGGGCCCTGTGCCAATGAGCTCCCCAGGGACCAGCTCATCCCAGCTCACCAGTCACCAAACGCCCCTCTTGGCGGGGTCACAGATCCCAGAGCCCCTGGCCTCCCTGTTGAGTCTCAGCTCTGCTCTTCCCGGTTGTGTGACTCTGGGGACGTGTTCCCTGTGTCTCAGTTCCTCTGAAGCAGCGTGGTTGAGGCTGTGACAGCAGGTGCCCCCAGGTGGTGGCGAGGGAGACATGAGTGAATATAGGAAGGGAACTTAGCGCGGTGCTTGGCTGTGGGCACGCGCTTGGGGACGGTGCCCAGGGCTCTGGCTGAGCCGCCCATCGTGGGGGCCCCTCCCTCCCACTCTCAGAAGCGGAGCGGGCTGGGGGGCTGGGGTCCCACGCCTTCCTCGTCTTCTCGATCTCCCTATTGATCCATTCGGGGCTGTGAGGTAGGGCTTGGCCCCTCAGCACTCCATGGGTCCCTAGACTGAGGTTGTCACAGGGGCAGCACCCTTGTTGGCTGACAGCTGGAGTGCACACTGAATTTTCTGGAAAACCTAGAGGACACACAGGTGAAGGGACATTCAGGGACCTGTGCTCTGTGGGATGAACTTGGTGGGTCTGTCAGTATGGCCAGGGGACTCGCTGGGTCAGGGCCCTTGGGGTAATCCCATGTGATATTTGGCTGTTGCGAACGGAGCCCCCAGCCCAGGAACTGGACCCGGGGGGCCTCCTGGGAGCTTGCTGAGCGAGGGACAGGGATGTAGCAGGGCGTCCATGCTCCCTGCAGCCATGGCAGTGAGCTGTGCCTGGGGAACCCGTGAGCACCAGAGCAGCGCCGGGGGTTGGTCTGCAGACACTCGTCCATCCACAGTGTCACCTGGGGAATGGCTGTCCCCATTTCCCTGAGCCAGTCCGTGTGCACAGGCCAGCCTGGGCCCACACTCAGTCCACGCAGGCTTGTAGCAGGAGCCTTGTAACCGATTAGCAGCGTAGCTGCTGGAGGTGAAGGTGGCAGCGGCTGGGACAGCATCTGGAGTGGCCCACCTCACCTCACAGATGGGGACACTGAGGCCCGGGGCGGGGCAGTGACTTCCCCATGGGTCTCCGTTAATGATGCCGGCAGGTGGGGGACGTGGTTTTTCAGGCAGGGTGGCCGGTGTGGCCAAAGCCTGGCAGACGGCTGTCCTGACACAATAGCTGGGGGTTCCAAGTTGGCTGTCTGGGCTGGGGGTGGGGGGACTCTGCGGTGTAGACTGATGGGAGTGGCCATGGGGGTGTCTGGCTAGTTAACTAAACTGCGGGAAAACATTCTAACGGCCCAATCTGATCAGGACCCCATGTGACCGTGTGGGGCTGACTGTCTTCTCCCAGCCCCATTTCGAGTGACACCCCCCTGGAACTCCAGTGTTTTTCCAACTGGAGGTTCCACACGCAGCGCACGGGGGTCCTGGAGGTCAGGGTCCTGAGGTCGGCCAGCAGGAGGCACGGCCTCGCTGGGCCTCCACTTCCCAGTCTGCGACGTAGGGCTGCTAACAGCCCCTCCAGTGCCATTACCTCTCCTTGTCCTATTGCCCAGGCTGGGGCCTCCGCAGCGGTGCCAAGTCCGAGGTTGCTAGGGAGGGGGCGGGCAGCGCCCAGCACTCACCGTGCCTGCCTCTCCCCAGCGCTCGGACCGTGCTGGTATTATTTTTAGCTGTTTGTGTTATTTTTCCTGTCTACCCAAGTCCTTCCATGGAGAGCCATGGTTTCCTAGGAGGCTGGTTATGATAAATGCCAGCAAACAGAAGCCCCTCACCACCCCCCTCCCAGGCCCTGGCAGGGTGGTGAGCCCGTCTCACTTGGGACTTGGGGCTCCGAGCAGGTATCCGCCGTGTGCCCGGGCCTCGTCTGCAGCCTCACTGCCCCAGATTGCAGAGTTACCATCACACCTCCCCCTGGGGCCTTGAAAGGAGACCAGCTCCAACTTCAGGGGAGTACCTGCCCCCAAATGACTGCCCCTAGGTCCCTCTGTGCCTCCAGCACCCGTGGCTGAGGTGGGGGGATCACTTAGGCGCCAGGACTACTAGAAAGGTGGGGGAATCACACGCAGCCGCCAGTGGGAATGAGGTCCTTGCCAGGCAGGGCAGCCAGAAGCTGCTCCTGGGGCAGAGCCGAGCCAAGTGGGGTTCCGTGGGGGCCACCAGGACCGTCCCAGTGTGTCACAGACGAGACGTGACGCAGCCAGGGTTGGGTGTTGAGCTCAGCCTCGCAGTGAGAGGTCTTCCCGCTGGCAGACGTGCCCCCCAGCCCTGTGCCACTGGGGACCCAGAAGCCCCTCGTGCTGGCTAATTAGTGTCTGGCGTCCGCACAGGCCATGGTGGCAATATGGCCCTAATCCTTTAAGAACGGAGATTTGCTCCAACTGCAGCTGAGTTCCAAGCCAAATAAATTATAACTTGTCCTGCATGATATCTTGTAGCCTTATTAAGTGGCAAGATTATGCAAAAGAATCCTTAAGTATGATAATGCACCTTCCGCCGTGGTTCTTACAGGACATCCATTAGCTCCCCTTCTGCTCTGTTTAAGCTCGATTCCTGGAGAATTAGTGTGTGTTACTGTTTGAATCTTAACTTTTGTATTAGGAAAGCCTGTTCCAAAGCTTTTGAAATGTATCTTGAAAGCGGTGCCTATTTTCCGTGGGTTTAAGGAGGGCGTAAGCACGAGGAATTTCAAAGCTGGTCGATCTGTAGAAGTGATGTTCGTGTGCCAGCAGATATTTTTCCTCTAATTTAAAAAAAAAAACAAAACAAAAAACTGTTTTCCTGAAAGTTATTGTGATAAAGTTGTTTCAGAGAAGGCGAGGGAAAGCGGAGGGGGCACGGCCTTGGGGGCCGCGTGAGCATTGCCTTCTGGGCCCCTGCTGCGGGCTCTGGGACACGCCGGGAATGTGCGCACCCAGCTTCCGGGTCCCTTAAAAGGCACATTTTGAATATGTGGCCCAGATGGATGGAATCCACAGCGTGTACCCACACACGGAGGAGCAGTCAGCCTGAGAGGGAATTCTGACACCTGCTCCATCCAGCAGGGTGGCCTGTGAGGACATCATGCTCTGAGATGGCAGTCACAGGAGGATGAGCACTGTGTGACTTCACTCACAGGAGGTCCTTAGAGGAGTCAGATTCGGGGAGACGGAGGAGGGTGGTGGTGCCAGGGGCTGGGGGAGAGGAGGGGAGTTACTACCTAATGGGGACAGTTTCAGTTTGAAAGATGGAGAGTTCTGGAGCTGGTGGCAGTGATGGCTGCACAATAATGTGACTGTATCTAATGCCCCTGAACCATGCACTTAAAAAAGTTAAGATGGCAAACGTCATGTCCTGTGCATTGTACCACCAGGAAAACAGGCACAGCCTCACTTGGGTCAAGTGGCAAGAACAGCGTTGCTATGTTGCCATTAAAACGTACAGCTTTCCTTTCTAGGGCAGGTTATGGTCAGAGGGCAATGGGGGGTGAGGGTCAGAGGGCGGTGGGACAGGTCAGGGTCAGAGGGCGATGGGGGGCTGAGGGTCAGAGGGCGATGGGGGGCTGAGGGTCAGAGGGTGGTGGGGCTGAGGGTCAGAGGGCGATGGGGGGCTGAGGGTCAGAGGGGGGTGGGACAGGTCAGGGTCAGAGGGCGATGGGGGGCTGAGGGTCAGAGGGCGGTGGGGCAGGCAGCAGGATCATCCCACACCCCCTGTCAGAGCCATGCATCAGTGTTCAGTTTGGGGGCCACTGTGAGTGGCATTGTATGTGCTCTGTCACTCTTGCTCATCCCTGGGACCCTCATCTTGGCAGCTTGGCCAGCAGGAATCCCTGAGACACAGTTTCTTCGTTCCGTCTTCTCTCCCTGCTTTTCTGTGTGCGTGCTGCCCTGTGGTGCACCTTTATGCCCAATTTACCTGTTACGTATTAGTAGCTGTCTGCGTAGTTTCTGTTGGCTGCGGGGTCTGGGTTCTGACCAAGCAGCAGACACAACAGCCCCTACAAACCCCAGTCTCCTGATCCGGGCCTTGGTGTCTGGGGTTGGGACCTGCAGTGCCCTGATGACACCCTTGGGTCACGTATATCCTGTGCTGACGCCATGCAGCTGGTTTTCCCGCTTTCCCCAGCGCTCCTGACAATGTGTACTGACTCTTGGTTCCTCTATGTCCCCAGACAGTTAGAGGGGAGGAGGCCACCCTCAGGGGAGCAGCCCAGGGTGGGGGTCAGAGGACCCAGTGCTGTCGGTGGCCCTGTGAGCCCAGCTTGGAGTCACCTCCAGTCCTCACTCACCTGACGTGTCAGAGACAGGAGCACATACCCTGCACAGACCCCCCCCCCCTTCTTCCCCACCAACCCGAAGCTCACTGCAGGGTTGTAACCATGGCTCCCCATGTGACGGGCCAGCCGCCACACAGGGTCCCTGGGTGGATTCTGAAGGAGGCGACGGTGGGGCTGGAAGGCAGCTCACAGCATTGACTGGGCACCTGCGAGGGGCAGGAAGGCATCCTGCAGAGGGAGGGGGAGGCCGCATCTGGATATGCCTGCCCTCTCCAGGCTGCTGGTCCCCTGGCGCAGGTGCGCTGGAAAGGTGGGTGGGGTTGCACCATGTGGGGCCATGTGGTCCTCTGTGTAATTATCTGAGGACCTTAGATGTGGTGGGCAGTGGGACAAGGGGCGTGGGGAGAGACATCTGTTCAGTGGAGGGGACCTGGGGGCTGTCTGCCCACCCAGGCTGTGGACAGAGAGGCCGAGGGTCTGGGGGACCCAGAGTTGTAGAGCCCGGGGCTGTGGACACAGGCAGGGCACCCCATCCAGACGGGAGCGGGGTACAGCCCCAGAGATGCTTCCTGGAGCAGGACCAGGGCTGGGCTTGAAGGCTGGTGGCGTGAGAGACCGAGAGGCTGGGAAGTTAAGGGCATGGGTCCTCCCCTGGAGTCGCAGAAGGAACGTGCCTGCCCTCACCTTGACCTTGGCCCATATGACCCACTCAGCTCTCCTGACGTCAGAACAAGCCCTGTTAAGTGTGTGTTGTCAGGCCTCCCGGTCCTTGGTCTGTTACACCAGCTGCCAGAAGCTCGTGGGAGGCGTGCCCAGGAAGAGCCCTCTCAGGGACCCCTCCCTGCCCCTCATGCCACTGCCATCAGCCCTCACACTGGGTGACCCGTGACAGCATCTGGAGAAAGGCAGAGAGAAACCCGGTGCCCCCGACTCTCCCGTCACCTCCTCCTTGGAACCCAGAACTCAGCCCTTCATGGGACACCCCAGGTTGGGGCTGCATGTGCAGAGTTTGTCCCCCCCATGAGGCGTCCGCACTGACCCGTCCAGATGTGTTCTGGAAGATGCCCCCAAGGCCCCCTGCGGCAACAGCCTGCCTGGGGACACCCTGGGTCCTGTTGGTGGAGCACGTCCTCCCCTGATATGCTGGGGGTGGGGGCCCTGTCCTGAGCCCCTGGTAACCTCAGGGTCCTCAGAGTCCTGCCACATAGGTGCTGTTTGTACCCATTTTTCAGATAGGGAAACTGAGGCAGCTGGCAAGTGGCAGAGCCAGGATTTGATCCAGTGAGCCTGGCCTGTGTGTGTAACCACCAGGCCACGTGGAAACATGATGTAATGGCTGGGAGCCCTGGCATGTCTGACCTGAGAGTCTGTTTTACGGGGGTGAGAGCGGGAGTCCTCTGGCTGGCCCCCCACCGCAGGCTTCTCAGTGCCCCACCACCCCACCCCCGCCCCAGGCCTGAAATGTGCCTTTGTGGGTGGGCGCCGTCCAGGCGTGGCACTCCCTGTGTCCGGCGTCCATGTCCTCGCATCTTCATGTTTACTTTTTCAGGGTAGATGGAATTAGATAAAGGCCACCTGCAGTTTTGAAACAAGAGACCTTGTAAATGCTTTATTGGAACAAGGTCAGGATTTTCTTGCTCATGAAGATCCCAGAAGCCGTGCCCGGTGCCGGTAACTGATTGGCATGGCTCCTGTCCATCATTTGTAATCAGGCCGCTTGGCCTGGCAGCCTGCGCGGCAGGGTCCCGACGGCTCAGCCAGGCGTGTGGCACTCCTGGAGGGGCGGTGGGTGCTGGGCCCCACCTGGACCCTCTGGCCAAAGTGGGCGCCTGGAGCTCCTGTGTGCCCTCTGTGCGTCCCCTGGCCCCCTGACGGTGAGGGCGGTGGCCTGCCTGCAGCTGCCTGAACCCCGCTTTGCTGCTCTTTGAGTGGTTGAGACTGAAGGGAAGACTGACGGACAGGTAAACACATTAGCCGTGGGGCTTTCCGAGGCCGATCTGCTTCCAGCCTCTGTGTTCTCATCTGTAAGAATTGCTGGGACTTTCTAGTCTGTTTTCCCCTCCTGCATCTAGCCATGGCGGAGACGGAAACTGAGGCACTGGAGACCTGGCTCTCCTGAGGTCGCTGGTAGGCTGGCACAGACGGGACCCCAGACTCGTAGGACCCACGTCAGAGGGACATTGATGAGCCTAGATGGGCCCCCGCTTTACAGTGTGAGGACCAGTGGTGGCATCAGGACGGGGACACAGGGCCCCAGCAGCCAGCCCGGCCGAACGCTGTCCTGGGAAGAGCCCTTGCCCCGCGGTCCCACCCCCACTCTTCGTGTCTCTGACCTTCACCCCGTCTTGGGCCCTGCACCATATCCTGTAACTTGGGTGTTGTGGGGAAGACAGCCGCAGCATCTTTTTGAGATGCCAAGGTCTCATCCAGTAGGAAAGGAAGGAAGAAAAGAAAGAAGGGACGAGCCTGCGTTCAGGGCGGCCAGGTCCCAGGACTGGAGGAGGAAGTGCTGCCAGTGTCGGGCCCCTCCCGCCGCCCCTCACAGCTGCTTTGCCGTCCTCGGAACGTTTTCCTTCTCTCTTGATGGTGCCTGGACTACGCATCAGAGAGGTGACACATGGCCCAGGCTCTCCCGAGAGCCAGAAGCCTGGGGCCTGAGCCCAGGACCCAGATTCTAGAAGGTTCTGACTCTCTGATGGATTCAGACCACCCTTCCCAGCCCTGTGGCAGGGAGCCCTGGACAGCGCTGCCCCCGGGAGTGGTCACACTCCTGGATCTGGGCTGTCCCTGCATGTGGGCTGTCGGTGCCTCTGGCGTCTCCCCCAGTGGAGGCAGCTCCACAGGGCGTGGGGCTCCAGGTGGCGGAGCGAGTCCTGGGAAGGGTCTGGGCCATAACCCGTTCACTCGGTCATTCAGCAAACGCCGGTCGCCCGCTCGTGCCTGGTGGGGGCTCAGTCCTGGCCTCTGCTCAGGGTCTGGGAGGGCCCCCAGCAGGGCCCCCAGCAGGTCGGGTGAGCAGGGCCGAGCCTTCTTCCCCTCCGACTGCCCAGCCGCCCAGGGTCCCGCCTGTGCAGAGCAGGGGCCCCGGGGCTGTGGGCCGTCTCTGAGGCACCATGCTAGGTAGTGCGGCTGGCGGGGGCACCAGTGCCGTGCACCCCATCTTACTCCCAGGAGGCCCGGGCCTGGCACCTGCTCTGGCCCCTGTTGGCCTTTCGGGGAACCCGCCAGCCCCTCCTCTCTCTAGCCCCTGCGTGGCTCAGAAACCGCCACCCCCACCCCCCTGCAGGAGCTCCCCTTAACTCCCAGAGTCCTGTATTGTGTCTTCATTATCTTCACGAGGCTCGGTTTGGGGCTGCACTTCTCAGATTCTCATAAAATCCACGAGGCAGGCAGGTTCTAATCAGTTACTTCTGCGGGGGGGCTGCCTCCTCCTCCTCTGAGGGAGGGAGGGAGCAGCTGCCCAGTCCTCCTGTCTTTTGTTTTTCGTTTTTTTTGCGGAGGATAATTTAATTTCATCTCCAAATACCAGACGAAAAGCCCAGGGCATTGCTTGCTGTGGCGTCCTCAGCTCCGCCCCTGTGCGTCCTCGGAGGCTGTGCTGGCAGGATCCCTGAGGCACAGGCCCCTTCCACTCACCAGGGGTGTCTGTCCCAGGTGCAAATCCTGGTCCTGAGTGGTTATTTGTCCAGCATCTGCTTATGAAACACCTACGCTGTTCCAGCCTCACGGCCCAGGACACGTGGAGATGGCCACACAATGACCCCTACCCTGGAGCACTGTGTGGTCGGCTGCTCCCCGTTGCCTCCCTGCCTCCATTCGTCTACTCATCTGTCCTCCCTGCCTCCACCCCTTTCTCCTTTCCTCCTCCCTCCCTCCCTCCCTCCCTCCCTCCCTCCCTCCCTCCCTCCCTCCCATCCGCCCACCCACCCATCTGTGCCCCTGGTAGGGGCCTGAGCTGTGCTGGCAGCAGAGAGCACACATGGCCTGAGGCCGGCTGGCACAGGAGCACAGACGCAGGCCTGTTTGTGCGCCTGGGGCAGGGCCACGGGGGCCACAGCCTTGGTGAGGGGCTTCGTAGAGGGTGCGGGGCCTGGCCGCAGGCGTGGGGAGAAGGCAGGCTGGATCCCAGGGTGAGAGCAGGAAGATTGGGCCTGGAGGGTTCAAGGCAGGCCCGGGTCCTGCTGTGACAGGAGCTGAGCCCCCCACACTGCAGCCTGAAGCAAGCCCAGCCCACGTCCTCAGAGTCTTGGGTCTTTATGGGGTGGGCTGGGCATGTGTCACGTGGCTCTGACCTCACACCTCACAAACGTGCTTGTGGCCTGGGCCCCCCTGGAGACCCTGGTTCTGGAGGCTGAGTGGGCGCTGAGCCCCTCTGCTCCGTCCCAGCCCTCTGGGAGCTCCTGCCAGGGCTGGGCTTGTGAAGCGGGGCAAAGTGGTGTGCTCACCACAGAGCAGAGACACGTCTGCGGGTCTCTGAGGCCCAAGGCGGCTGGCCCTCCACGTGTGCCTCTGTTTTCTGGGACCAGAGCTGGGCTCTGCCTGGCCAAGCAGGGCAGGTCTCAGGCCAGGCCCAGGTGTGCGTTGAGCCGACTGTTCCAGGAGGAGCCCTTACAGCTCAGCCCCCACAGCGTGTCTGCGTCTTTCTCCTCCGTCTAAGACAGGCCCCTTCCACTCACTGGGGGTGTCTGTCCCAGGTGCAAACGGTGGGCGGCGGCATGATCCTGCGCGGTGCTCTTGTCAGTGACGCGATGGTTTACAAGGTCAGAGACGCCAAACGCCCCACTCAGGGCCGTGTCCCCCATCATGTCCCTGCTGTTTCCGTTCTTTAGTGGTTGGAGGTGAGGGGACTTAGTGACAGCGAGTAGCTGCTTGTACACGGAGGGCAGGCCCTGGGCGCCCCAAGGCTACATCCAGGCACTTCCATGTATCAAAGAAAAACATTTACACTCCACCCTTGTTAAAAACAGCCAAGGAGACTTTGTGACTACTGGGAGGGAGCAGAGCTTACGAAGAGCGATGGGATTCGGTGGGGCTTTCCCCATAAACTGGCTTAGCAGGAGTCTTTGCCAAAACTGGGCCTAGCAGGCCAGGCCGAGGCCTAGAGGACAAGATGGCTCAGTGGTGCCTGACCTGTTTGGGCAGAGTCACCACGGGCTGTGACGTGAGGCAGTGAATGTTCAGAGAAGGGTGAAGTCACGGGGGCTTCCTGGCGGAGGTGACACAAACGCAGGATAGATGCTTCCTGCACTCAGCAGGCATGTGTCCTGCCTGCCAGAGGCTGGCCAAACTCAGCAGGTTGGGGCGACATGTCTTAAGCTGGATGATTGGGGAATAATATGTAATGGGATGTTGGGTCGCCTGCATGAGTCCCCACGGCAGGTGTGATGGAGCACTGCTGGGCGGGCTGGGTGGCTGCCCGCTGCCAAGGCCTTCAGCCACCCCCTCTGCTCCTGAACTGGTTTTCAGCATTTGACCCCCAGGGGTCCTCGGATCCTGTAACTACAGAGCTCAGGGGGAGCCCAGCCCCTAGGAGTGCCCTGTCCCATGGGCCTTCCCGTGGGCCTGGGTGAGCTCCCGCTGCAGCTGTCATCTTGACAGGGTTTGCACGTTTTCACCAGCTCCGTCATGGCCTGTGCATGGCCCGGTCTCTCCCCCTGAGATTCACCTCAGTGAATGGTGGGTGGGGTGCATGTCACAGACATTTATGTGATGGGTGTCACGTTTGTGGACCTCGTCCTGGGGTGAAGGCTGAAGGGACAAGGTCATTCCCTGCGGAGGCGAGGCTGACCTCACGTTCCCAGGGCTCAGCATGGTTCTCGGAAGGTCTGCAGACGGGCACTGGGTGTTGGCACAGGCTCCGGGCACTGTCTGCTGACTCCTCAGCAGGCGCGTGACAGGGCACATTTTCCTTGAGTCCCACTGGTATTTTAATGGACCTGGTTTTTTCAGAACAGTTGTAGATTTACAGAAAAACTGTGGAGATCGTTCAGAAAGCCCCCGCATATCCCACACCCACTTCCCTTTGTTCCTCTGGTGTGGGCACTTGTCACAGTGAAGAAGCCAACACTGGTAGGTTGTCATTAACTAAAGCCTGTCTCGCACTCAGAATTCCATACTTTGTACCTACTGTCCCCTTCCTGCCAGGACCCCATCCAGGACACCACATGAGGTTTAGTGGTTGTGTCTCCCTGGGGCTCCGCCTGGCTGGACCGTTTCTCAGCCTCCTTTGTTCGGATGGCCTTGGCGGTGAGGTGGACGGGGCAGGTGTTTTGTGGAAGGTCCCTGTGGCGGGCGTTGTCCGACAGTGAGACTGGGGCCAGAGGTTTGGGGGCAGGGACACAGGTCAAGTACTTCCCCTTCATCTCCCGTCAGGGCATGTCCTGTCAGCGTGACTGCTCACTATTCAGGGCATGGGCCTTGGCCACTTGGCTGAGGTGTGTCTGTCAGGCTGTGTCCCCTGTGAAGTTCCTCTGTCCCCCTTTTCCCTCCAGCCCTCCTTGGAAGGAAGTCAGCGTGTGCGGCCCACTCACGAGTGGCTAGTTAGGCTCCGCTCCTTGAGGGCAGTGTCTGCACAAAGTCGGGAAGGCACGCTTGTCTCTTGTCCCCATTCATTAACTGAGTCAGTCCTTTAGGTACATGAGGGCTGACAATTAACTTCGTGAACTTGCCCCCGTGCGCTGACAGGGGCATCACTGAGCAAACAGCTCATAACCTTGGTCCATCAGTGCCTCACAGCTGTGCTCATGTCGACATGTGGTGGTGTCTCGCTGAGTAACATTCATTATTGTTGCGTGTTTTTCTGTGCCGTCACGAGAATGTCTGAGCTTGAATTAGAGCAACGAACAGAGATTCAGTTTCTTGTTAAACTTGGCAAGAGTGGAAGTGAAATCAGGGACATATTAGTCCAAGTTTATGGGGATGATGCTGTGAAGAAAACTGCAGTGTACAAATGGATTAAATGTTTTTCTGAGGGGAGAGAACGCATCACTGATGAAGAGAGGTCAGGGCGGCCAGTAACCAGCAGAACTGACGAAAAATTCATCGAATTGTGTGTCAAAATCATCGGCTGACTGTGAAAAACATAGCAGACCACAAGTAAACATCAACAGAGAAGCACTTAGGAAAATCTTAACTGAAAACCTTGGTGTGAGAAATGTGTGAGCATAAATGGTCCCGAAGGAGCTCTTGCCTCACGACAATGCACCAGCTCACACAGCACTGTCTGTGAGGGAGTTTTCAGCCAGGAAACAAATAACTGTATTGGAACACCCTCCCTACTCACCTGATCTGGCCCCCAATGACTTCTTTCTTTACCCAAAGATGAAGGAAATATTGAAAGGAAGATTTTGGATGACATTCAGGACATCAAGAGTCATATGATGACGGCTCTGATGGCCATTCCAGAAAGAGTTCCAACGTTGCTTTGAAGGGGGGACTAGGTGCTGGGGTTGGTGCACAGCTTCCCAGGGAGAGTGCTTCAAAGGTGACCATAGTGATATTCAGCAATGAGGTGTGTAGTGCTTTTTCTAGGATGAGTTTGCGAACTTGATTGTCAGACATCATATCAAGATGGCCTTGGAGATTTTTAATACTGTGAACTATGATTCAATACTTCACATGTCGGGTTGTTCACATGTGACTTTGGCAAACCCCTGCCCCCAATAATTTTTGTTTGTTTGTTGTTTGTTTGTTTGTTTGCTTCCTTCTTGTCACTGCAACATGTTCAGGCCACATATTTCCTCCCCAAACCTAAAGCCGTTTCTCCAGGGGGCCCTGGCTCCTTGACTGGACAATGTGATTAGAGCCCAGGACCCTGGTATTGGACGTGCTTGTTGCTGGCGGGCTGGGTCTTTTCAGCGGCCACAGCAAGGATGTACCAGGCGTGCACACCGTGTGTGACCCCCTGTGTGGGCACGAGGCTACACGCGAGCTCTTCCTGGGGGTCCCACAGCTCGCCCATGAGCCTCCTTGCTCGCCAGTCCAACCTCCCACGGTGACAGTGAGAAGCCTGGCTCCACCGTCCACCTCCATGTTCTGAACTGTCCCTCTTTGGGTTGTAATAATGGCTTTTGACAAATGCATGATGCTACGTGTCCACCATTACAGCGTCACAGAATAGTCTCACTGGCTGGAAACTGCCCTCTGCTGCTCCCCTCCCTCCATCCCGCCCTCCTCCCGCCTCCCCCCAACCCCTGACAACCACTGATCCTTTTACTGTCCCCATAGTTCTGCCTTTCCCAGAAGGTCTAGAGCTGGATGGAATCACAGTGTGTGGCCTGGTCAGACTGGCTTCTTTCACTTAGTGACATGCGTTTGAGGTCCCTCTATGTCTTTTCATGGCGGTTAGCACTCAATTATATTACATCGTCTGGACGGACCACCGTGTATTTATGCATCGCCGACTGAAGCACACGTGGCTGATTACAGGTTTTGGCGATTGTGAGTAAACATCTGTGTGCAGACTTCTGTGTGGACCCAAGTTTTCAAGTCAATAAGCATGAACACCAAGGAGAAGAATGGTAAGAGTGTGTGGCCGGGGAGCATGGGCAGAGTACGTTTGGTTTGGAAGAATCTGCCAAACCGTCGTCCAACGTGGCTGCACCAGCTGCGTCCCCCCAGCAGTGAGTGACGCCGGTTCCTGCCCCAGGCCCTCGCCGACGTCTCGCTATTCTCAGGTCTCTGGATTTTAGTCGTTCTGATAGGGTTGTGCTGGTATTTGTCGTTGTTTGAATTTGAAATTTCCCGTTGTCACAGGCTCTCTGCCATTTTGGGGTTGGTGTCTGTTCCGATCATTTTTCCACTTTTAAATTGGGTTGTTCTGTCGTTGTTGAGTTTTAAGGGTTCACGTGTATTTTGGATACAAGTCCTTCATCCGATGTACGGTTTGCAAGTACTTCCTCCCGGTCTGTGGCTTGGCTTTTCATCTTCTTCAGTGTCTTTTGAGAGCAGGTGTTATTCAGTGTTAGTCAAGTCTGATTTATCATTTTTCTTTTAATTTCATGGGTCATGCTTTTAGTGTTTTATTTAACAGCATATTAGCAAATGAAAGTTCACGTAGATTTCTCTCCTGTGTTTTCTTCTAGAAGTTTTGCGTTGCTGTGTGTTTTTATTTAGAGTCCCATTTTCAGCTGGTTTTGTGGATGGTGTCATGTCTGTGTCTAGATCCACTCTTTGCTCACGGGACTCCAGATGCCGCTCCTGACCCAGGACCACCTGCTCACACCTGCCTTCCCCAGGTGCCTCGCGTGTGGCCCTTCTCCCAGCCAGGAAGCCAGGCCGTCCTAGGGGGCAGGGTGGGGGGACAGTGCCCTGTCCTGTGAGGGAGAGAGCTTTGTCCACAGATGCCGTTTGTGCCCAGTGAGCCACCTCTGTTCTCCCAGGGAGCCGGGCGAGGGCTGTGGGCAGACCCCCCAGGCCGCCCGCAGTGGAGGCTGGGGTACCCCCTGTGTGATGTCACTCCCAGAGGGCGAGCAGCTGTCCCTACAGCCACCTTCTGTCCTACAAGTGCCAGAGGCCGGGGAAGACAGGCCAGGTCAGCGTTTCAGGTCCCTTTGATGGTGCTTCTTTCTAAGACAAACAGCCACTGCCGAAAACAGCTCTATCACGGCCGACACTTCTAGGAATGTCAGGGGCACGTGAGGTAGCCAAATGTCGCTGTGTAGGGTGGGGGGTTTCATTAATTAGACAACAGAGAGCTCCCCGTGCCCGGACTGGATGCCCAGCGCTGAGGGCACCCTCCCGGAGGTAACTTGGGCTGTGGAGCCAGGGGCTTCCCCTCACAGTGGCTCCACTTCAGCACTGCTGCTGGGACTGGGCTCTGACCTGACGCCCTCTGTGCCCCCTCCCCCCAGAGATGACAGTGAGGGCTTCCCTGCTTGCCCCCTGCTGGCTGAGGACCCCAGCCCTCCCTCCTGGGTGCCCAGGCCTCCGGTCTGCTCATGCGTAGACATCATGTCTCCTCCCTTTTGGATCGTTTCCTGGGCTGTGAGCACAGACCGGGGAGTGAGCACAGATGACCTGTGAGCCCGCAGGTCCGCCCTCCCCAGCTCAGAAAGGACACACGGAGCCTGGACAGCCCAGCCGCCCCTCCTCGCCCTGGCACACAGCGTGGAGCCCCACCTGCCTTCCCCACCCCCTCCCGGGAGTGCCAGTCTCCCCTGGGTCCCGGCTCTTCTGCCCAACCCCCAACAAAGCCACCGTGTCCCTGCCTCCCAAGTGTCCAGTGATGGTGTGAAAGACAAATTAATGTACTTCAGGACGAAGTAGGAACATGTTTTTAGAAGCAGGTGTCCCGGGTTTGGTGACACTGCCGGGTTGGCAGGCCGTGGCCCAGGGGTCCAGGGATGTCCGTGGTCTTCACAGGCTGGAGGAAGGCAGCAGCAATGCTGAACAGGGTGCCCTGTAGTGCACAGGATGCCCCCCCCCCCCCGCCCCCAAGAATGACCCCGGGTCTGTAGTGCCTGGGTGGGGAGGGGACCTGGGTCACAGTCACCTGACGGAGAGGACGCACAGCCCTTCCGGGACCTCATGGCTCAGATGGGCACAGCTTTCGTCTCCCAGCAGGGACACTTCGTCCTCAGGGGGAGCCACTGCTAAGAGTGACAGTGTGTAACAGGTGTGAGAACAGGCCCGGAGTGTCCCAGGTGTTCTGGGCAGCTGCCCCCCACACTGGGGCAGGGAATGGCCAGGGTCCCCACTCTCTGATGGTGGTCTGGACTGTCCCCACATCTCCACTGTGTCCAGGAATCACCTGCCATGACCCTGATGGCTCCTTTGGATTCCAAGGGCCTGGGGACCCCCAGGGCGCCCTGCCGGACGTGCAGGGAGTGAGGCTGGGAGCAGCCAGACCCAGCCTGGGGTGAGGGCCCCCAGGCCTGGCACTAACTGGACTGTGTTGGGTACGAGGGCACAGCCAGGGCGACTGCGACAAGGGCGTCCGTTTGCTGTTGACAGCAAACCCCAGGTTTTCTGACAGGCTCAGCTGGCAGCAGGGTGTGAGCCCCCCCACCCCCCCAGCTGAGAGGTTCTTGTGTCTGCTCACTGCTGTCTCCGGGCCCTGCCTCTGACCAGCACAGGGTGCCACATGGGGCCAGGGGATAAGATCTAAGAATGGCCATGGCCCAGAGTCGGGAGCTGCCCTGTTTTCCTGCATCTCTGGCTCCTGTGGTCCGCGGCCTGCAAATATAAGGTAGGCCTTGTATTGCCACCTATTATGACTTTGAAAACCTGTAAGGTGCAGCGTGGCAGCGTGTTTGCGAGGCTGTGCAAACAGCGTTCCAGTCCAGTTCCTGGGCCCCGGCGCTGCGGCCCAGACCTCGTTAATGGGTAATTGGGCGCCAGCCGGACAGTGGTGGGGCCTTCCTAATGGACAGACACCTGCGCTGCCCCAAGGAGGACAGTCAGTGTCCTGTCTCCTCTACTGTCTGTCCCTCCGTGATGCCCGCAGGTTAGCCGGGGAGCAGGGTGGTGCGAGCCCCATCCCCCCTCCCCCACAGGAAGCAGCGTGAGGTCTGATGGGTGCCTTTCTTTTTCCACCTGAAACCAGGCAGCCAGGCCCAAGGACCAGCCCGGAAGGAGCCCCCAAATCACCCTCCCTTGCTGGTAATCGGGGTTCAGCGGGGCAGTGGCTGGGAGAAGCCACTGGTCATAGGGCAGGGGGCTGTGCTGAGCCTCTCAGCAGGTAACTGGGTGCTCCTGGGCAGGGGCTGGGGTCCCAGGGAGCTGTGGGGCTTCTCCAGCCAGGTCTGTGCTGCGTTTAGGCATACAAAGGGGGTTCCTGAGCTCTCCTTCAGAAAGTTCCGGGGAGGGTCTGGCTGCAGGCATCCTGTCTGCAGCCTCTCCCCCGCCCCCCAGAGGGAGTTGCTGCTGGGCCAGGTGACAGGTCCAGTCGGGAGCTCTGGGAGTCTCAGCCACTTCCTAAGGTCATGGGGAGCCCAGATGCTGGGGACCGGGTCGGCCTGGGAGCCTTCTGCAACCTCTGGGGTCCTGCCTCCTCTGCAGGCCAGGCCGGGGGCAAGCACACAGCTTCAGGCTCCCCCGGCCGGAGCTGAAGCCGGCCCTTGTGGTGTGTGGCACATGTCCCCCTCGTGGGCAGGGCATTTCCAGCAGGAGAGGCCTGGAAGGGTGTCCTCCACGGGGAGGGAGCTCTCCAGGACCCCAGAGGACGGCTCCCTGTTCCTCTGATGGCCCAGTGCTTGGGGCCCCAGCAAAACCCGGAGCTGGGCGGCCGTGTTGGCTGCGGGGTCTGCTTGCTGTCCCGTGTGCCCTGCGTGGCAGGGTCTCTGAATGCGCCCGGGTGCCCTGGCTGTATAGTCGCAGCACGAGAGATCAGAGCCCCTGACGGCCTCTTTACCCAGACCGGCCTCGGGCGGCGTTCCCCACACAACAGAAGGCCTGGGCTCCAGCAGGGACCCAGATTCTTCTCACGCTGGCCTCTTTCCCGCTGTCACGTGGAGAGGACTTGGGGAGCCAGCAGAGGCCCCTGGCTGGCGGCTGGCACCCGGAGTTTGGACGCAGCCTCCCTGGGCTGCCCACTTGGGCCGTGGGCGGTGGTGGGACCTCCAGCGTCAGTCCTGCATCCTGGGTGTCCTAGCTGACCCCACCCCCTGGTCCCCGTTGGGTCTTGTGACGGAGGCACAGCCACTGGCCAGGGTGTGTTTGCTGTGGCTGCTGTCACAGGTGACTGTCAGCCCAGGGGTTAAAACAACACACATTTACTCTCTTCCAGGCTGTAGGCCCCACATGCAAAACGGGAGCTGACATCCAGGTGTGGGCGGGGCTGGCTCCTTCTGGAGGCTCCCGGAGACGTTCTGGCCTCTTCCAGCTTCTAGAATCACGTGCATTGTTTGGCTCCGTCCTCTGTCTCCTCAGGGCGCTGCTCCAGCCTCTGCGTTTGTGGGCGTCACCTGGTCTCCTCTCTGTGGTCAGCTCTCCCTCTGGTATGACACCCACATCTCAGGCTGTCTGCCTCCTCGTGGGGGGAGGGGCATGTTTGTAACATCTTTTTCCAGATGGTCAGTCTCGCTCTGTGTCCTCCGGCCCCTTCTAGCCATGGGACGTCGGCCGTGCGGTTGGAGGGACGTGCTGACATGAGCCACTCCCTCCCATCTCCCCACTGTCTTGTTACCCCTGAGCCCTCAGGGTCCACTGCCTTTTCCCCATGGCATCTGCTCTGGACGGTGGTGGCCTGGTCTTGTCCCACTGGCTCATTTTACAGACGGGGTGGCCGAAGGAGGACCAGGCCACTACTTCTTCCTCTTGTTCTCACTGCAGAGCAGCCGCAGGCAGAGGTGGGCCTAGATGACGTCACAGTCAGGGTCCTGGCAGCCTGGCGTGGCCCTGACCATAAACCCCGCAGGGCCCTGGCGCCCACCCACCTGGTGACCCCACAAGGTCTTCTCCAGGACCCAGCACAGACCCGACGGTCACATGCCTGACCTCAAACTGCCCTGCCTCTCTGCAAGGCTGGCCTCGGCCTCAAATGACCTTCCCCTCCCGGGAGCAGGGGGGCCCAGAACCTTCCAGAAACAGCTGCTTCTCTAGGTGTTGGCCGCAGAGGGTGTTTAACTGGCCCCAATCAGTTTCTGTTTCCATCGTGAAGCTGTGATCCCAGCCAGGTGGCAGATGGCTCTGAAGTCTCCCATCTCAAGGACAAGTGTCCAGGCTGTGTGCACTGCCCTGCCCTAGGCAGGTTTGACCTCAGTGGCAGTGAGGAGGGGGTGAGGCCTTGACCCGACAGCTGCCTGGTGGCTCCCCGTTGCTCAGAGCACCCCGGTTCCCGTGCCGCAGGGTCAGGATCGCACCCCTTCTCCGTGTGGCCCCAGGGCCTGGGCCTGGCAGGAGGAAGGGGCGTGGGCGGGGGTGACACAGCACTGACTTTGGTTAGAGGTTCTCTGTGGAGCCCCCCGGGGACTTAGCTGGAGATGCATTGCTCCCGGTCCGGTCCTGGGAGGCCCTGGGAGGCCCTGGGAGGCCCCCTTCACTGCTGTGGCCGCTGTCCCCTCTACCTGCTTTGATCCAGATGACACAGCCTGGCTCTGAGGACCCAGCCTCCACAGCCTGGAAGAGCCTGTTTTCCTGGGGCCCTTCCCATGTTTTCAAACTTACAGGTGGCCAAGGGACAGGCCACTCAGTGGCAGCGCTCCTTGTATCTGTGGTGAGCGCACAGTAGGTTCCAGAAGGGTGTATCTGCCCATGGAGGGGCCGTCTGCCCTCTTGTCCCAGTTGTTCTGGCTTCCAGGTGTGGGCAGAGGACGAGACCCAGACGGAGTGACAGCACAGTGGGGGACCCTGAGGGCGGTCACGGGACTAGCAGGCTGGGACGGGGTCCGCGGGTCCTGGGAGGTTTCCGTGAGGCCTCTGACTTTGCCGTGATTCTATTCCACAGTTTGTTAGTGGAGCAGCCAGGGGAAGTGGGGCTCCACACAGAGCAGGGGGAGCCCAAGGCTCATCTTCCAGGCGGGAGGAGGCAGGAGAGGCACCCTGAGCAGTGGCACCATCAGCCGTCTGTGCAAAGGTGACCTGTCTGCTCATCCCAAGGTCAGCACCCCCGTGGCCCTTGTCCTGCCTGACACCTTCCCTGTGAAGCAAAGTCAGCGCACGTTGGCGGTGACACCAACTGCTCAGTTTGTCCAGGACCACGGGTGTCTGTGCCAGAACTGGGACGTCACAGGCAGAGCGGGTAGCTCAGCCACTGGACCCCGTGAATCCCGATGGAAACCTGCCCCCTGCCCCCCGGTTTTCTCCACATCTGAGCCTTCCAGTCTCACTTCCGATGCCGTGGGAAGGTCGACTGCGGGGAGGGAGGGGCCAGCGGGCGTAAGGGCCAGGTTCCCGTGGCTGTGGCCCCCTCATCCTGTCTCCGCGGTGTCAGGGCATTGATCTGGGTGTGCCCGAGCGCAGGCCTGCTGCCTCCGGCCCCGAGGAGCGGCACTGACCCAAACACAGGCCCAGGGAGCTGTGCGTTTGGAGGACGCAGGCACAGGGCTGTGGGTGGCCATGGTGATGTCTGCGGGGGTCTGCGGGGGTTGGGGGCCTGTGGCTGGCTCGAGGTCTCAGGAGTGGGGCAGCCCTGCCCGTGGTTTCCACCAGTGTGTCCTCTGCTCCTGGGTGGCCGGTGGCAGTGGCTGGCACACCCTTCTGTCCTGGGCAGGTGCCACCCAGACCCAGCAGCCGCAGGGCCAGCCACGCTGGCCTCTGACCACAACCCCTGGTGTGGCTGTCCCCTCCCTGGGCCTCCAGGTCCTCTCCTCCAGTGAGAGGCTGGGCCTGCGGAAAGCTCAGGGCGGCCCCACAGCCGGGAGGCTGGGCCACCCCCAGAGGCCTGAGCTGCAGAGCTAGCGCCTGGCGTCACCTGCATGGGGCCTGGAGGGGGGGGGGCTCCCCTGAGGTCCCGATTGCACTTTATTTCTTTATCTCGTGTCACACACTGTCATGCAGAGATAATCCTTGGCTGGTGCTACCGGTCCACGCGAGTTGGACTTGGTCACCTGCCACGTACTTAATTGGCTCCCTTGAAGTCACACCGAGGTACAGGATTTACTGTAAGGGTTTAATTGCAAACTCAATTTCAATGTAGTGCAAATGCTGAGATTAGTACTTCATCTGATCTTAAAGGGTATTTTCTTCCTGTGTGTTTTAATCCTCATCGTAAATATCTGTGTGGCTGTGGATAAAACGAAACATCGGTCACTTGTGTGTGCACAGTGTCGAGGGGACAATGTACAGAGTTGGGACTCAGGAGTGACACCTTTTGTGGCAGGAAAGGCGGGGTGCGGGTGAGGGAGGCCAGGGCTCTGCTCCCCAGCACCTCCTACTAGAGTCGGGCCCGGCACCCCCACTGTGCCCAGGCTGCAGGTGGAGGGGCCCTGAGCCTGCAGCTTGGGGACAGCGTATGTGGGTGCAGGCTGGAGCCCACGGACATCAGGAAGGGGTTTGCTGGTCCTTGAACACTGGGTCAGGACGCCCCAGGGTCAGTGTGGCTCTGGCAGGCAGGGGCAGAGGGTTCAGGCCCCTGACTGGGCATCACCAGTTGTCACCTGGGTGCCCTGTGACCAGCTGGGAGGGGAAGGGAAGCTCCCTGCATGTGGGTGTGATTTTGAGCAGACTGGGGGACCTCTGCCGCGTGTCTTCTCTCGGGCCTGCTTACCGCCTGCGAGGGCTGTGGAGGCCTGTGCCGGGCGAGGCTGGGGTGCCCGGGGGTCCTGGGGAAGGACAGCGTGGGTCCTGGGACGTGGGTGCCCGGCCCCTGGCTCTGAAGTCTTCAAGTTGGGAGCGGCCCCCTCCCAGCTCCTTCCTGCCTTCTCACCTGGTTTCTTGGCCTCAGGCCAAATTGGCTGGTGAGTCCTGCCCATAATAAAATCGTAATAACAGCGATCTCAGAACTGGTGCTGAGAGTCTGGGTGCCTCCGCCTCCGTGACACGGTGTGGCCTTGCCAGGCTCCGTGAGCACAGCTTGATCCCGCGCTGCTTTAGTTGTTTCTGATGAGACATCCCAGTCGCATTGAGGTGTGCCGGGGAGGGAGAGCGGACTCGCCTCCTCCCCCCACTGTCTGGGCTGGGTGGCAGTGACGTCCCTGCTCAACCAGAGCCCGTGCCCCGTCCTCGTCCACCAAGCAGTCCCTCCCTATTACTGGTAGTGATTTTGTTCAATGCTTTCCTCCCGATTTTGCACATATTTTCTCACGGGGCAGCACTTTGAAAGTGAGCCCAGCACAGATCTGGGGACACGCAGCAGGAGGGTGACCACCTGGGGAGAGCGGGTGGAGTGGCGTCCTGCTGAGGGGTGAGACCGTGCCTGTCTGCACCATGGACGGTGCCCGGGCACCTGTGTCCTGAAGGGGACCCGCCCCGGCCGGGAGCTGTCCACGTCACCATCTCCGCCCGGTGCTCTGTGTTTTCCGGTTTGTGACTGAGACGCCCTTTCTGCACGTGAACTATGCTGGAGAGTTGACTTTTTAAAATGCTGTCCTTTGATTTCACAGTTTGAGTGCTTAGTGGGTAGTGACACAGGGGTTCATAAGCTCGAGGCTCCCCCCACCTCCCCCAGGGCGAAGCCCTCCCGTCCTTATTCTCGGGTGTCCTCAGCTCCAGAGAGCAGCTTGTTCTGGGGCAGAGATGACAGGCGTGTGGTTTTGTTTCTGACACTGATGTTGTGACAAGCCCTCTGTGAGCCGTAACTGAAATCTGTCCCCATACCCACAGCAGCGCGTCTCCCAGAGGGCCCGCCGAGGCCCAGAACATTCCGAGCAGGGCCCTGTCCACGCTGCCGGGGGCGTGTGCAGACACGGTGTGCACCCCAGACCGCCAGGCTTCTCCTTAGCTGCAGCCCTGCCCACCAGACACACAGTGTTTGGGGATAGGTGAGCTGCTGCAGGCACGGCCGGGAGAGCTGACCCGTGCCCCAGGCGTCCCTTCCTCCATAAGCTTCTCCAGCACACGGCCTCCCCTCCGTGCCCTCCCTCCCAGTACCATGTGGGTTTCCATGGCCCTGCCTTCTCATCTGGGTCCCCACAGCCCGCAGGCCCAGAGCTCGGGGGGCACTGCACGCTGAGACCCATCCTGGCCCAGCTCCACATGGGACGCAGGCTGGGCTGGAAGCGCCTGTCCGAGGAAGCCCACGTCTGAACTCCAGGCGGGTCCCACAGGGCCCCTTCTCTCCTGATGGGGACCTGCCTCGACCCAAGCTCCCAAGTTGTGCCATGACTGGGCTGTAACCACGCCGTGGTCAGCTCGGCGGCCCTGTGCCAGCCTCCGGCCCTGCTGGCCTGCTCGGGGACCCCTTGTTTTCATTCAAATCCAAACAGCCCTGACCCCTGTGATCGCTAGATACCATCTTGTGTGCACCTGTCAGTGTCACTGTGAATCTTTATTGTCATCCAGCGTATCAGACGTCCCTCCAGGTTGCGTCATCGCCCGTGAGGATTAAGCAGCTGTCTGAGCGCCCTGGGAGTGGAGGGTGGCATGGACACAGGGCTCGAGCCTTCTGCCCCCCCGGGCGTCCACAGGCCACTGGCTGCCCAGAGCTGTCCTCTGCTGCACCCCCGTCTGGAGCCGGTGGGCTGGGGCTGGGCCCGCCTGACACCCACGTCCGGTGCAGACATGGCTTCCCATCCACCACCCAGCTCCTGAGGAGCTGGCCTTAAGGACACTGTCACGGTGACCTGGGCTCAGACTCTGGGTGCTAGCAGCCCTCATTTGGGGACTGGGTGGGAGTTTCAAGGGGCTCGTGTACTGCCCTGCAGCCTGACTTCCCTGGTCTGACTCAGAGAATAAGCAAAATGACCAAACGTGGCTCACTGAGCAAGCAGCAGTGGGACGTGTCCGTCCAGACTCGGCTCCCGGGGCCTCCCACCCAGAGCCTGCAGGGGCCTGTGTCCCAGGTCATGACCCCGGGGGTATATGATGTGACGCGAGAGCTGGTTCTGTCAAACCTGTGCAAACAGGGCTAATAGTGGTTCTGGCATGTAGGGGGTATCGAGGGCTTGGCATGGCCCCCAAGTCTCGTCCAGCCCTGTGGCTCCCTGGAAGCTGCCCCTCTTCATCTACCCAGGGCCCCCGGGTGACTGAACCCCGACTGAGGGCCCAGCCTCCGTCCTGTGAGCGTCCAGACAGTGGGAGGGGCCCTGTGCTACCCCCACCTCCTGCCTCAGCCTGGAGCTGCCCAGACCTGGTCCAGCCCTGGCTGTGCCCCCTCCCAGCCCATGGCTACAGTGGGGTGCTCCTCCCTGAGCCTGTGAGTTGTCTTCTGGAAAATGGGGAGATGGTGGAGCTCTGGTCGGGCAGGGGGAGGGCCAGCACGGCGCTGCCATTGTCTCCGGCGTCGGGGGGCTGGGCGCACTGGGGCGTTCATCTCTGACCCCAGAGGGTCCTGGTTTCTCTCTTACAGATCAGGCCACCTCCCCACCCAGCCCCGGCCTGTCCAGGACCCCTCCACACAGGGCTCTCTGTGAGCTGTGTGTGTATCTGCATGTATACGAGTCTCACATTAAGTGTGACAATTAAGTTCACGAACTCATCCTAGAAAAAGTGCTACATCCCTCATTGCTGAATATCACTACAGTCATCTTTGAAGTCCTCCCCTTGGGAAGCTATGCACCGACACCAGCACCTAGTCCACCCTTCAAAGCCATTTTGGACTCTTTTTCTGGAATGGCCATCAGAACTGTCCTATTACCCTTATGTCCTGAATGTCATCAAAATGACTTCCTCTCAATATTTCCTTTATCTTTGGGTAAAGAAAGAAGTCATTGGGGGCCAGATCAGGTGAGTAGGGAGGGTGTGCCAATACAGTTATGTGTTTACTGGCTAAAAACTCCCTCACAGACAGTGCCATGTGAGCTGGTGCATTGTTGTGTTGTAAGAGTCATGAATTGTTGGCGAAAAGTTCAGGTCATTTTCATCTTTTTCACGCAGCCTTTTCAGCACTTCCAAATAGTAAACTTGGTTAACTGTTTGTCCATTTGGTACAAATTCATAGTGAATAATCCCTCTGATATCAAAAAAGTTTAGCAACATCCTTTTGACTCTTGATTTGGACTGACAGAACTTCTTTGGTCGTGGAGAACTGGCTGACTTCCATTGTGCACTTTGACGCTTTGTTTCAGGGTCGTATTGGTTCACCCATGTTTCATCACCAGTGACAACACGGCCCAAAACCTCATCTTGCCTCTCCAAAATGTCTTGGCAAACTTTGATTTTCCTTTGCTTTTGTTCACCGGTGAGCTGCTTCAGGACCATTTTTGCACACACCTTTCTCATGCCAAGATTTTCCTGTTATCTATGTTGACTTGGTCTGCTATGCTTCTCACAGTCAGCTGACGATTTTGATGCACCATTCAATGAATTTTTTGATGTTTTGTCAGTTCTGCTCATCACTGGCCACCCTGACCTCTCTTCATCACTGACGTGTTCTCTCTCCTCAAAAAAACCTTTAACCCATCTGTACACTGCTGTTTTCTTCATGGCATCATCCCCATAAACTTGGACTAACATGTCCCTGATTTCACTTACTCTGGCCAAGTAATTTAATGTGTGTTCGTTGCTCTAATTCAAGCTGAGACATTCTCGCGCCGGCACAGAAACACGCAACAACAATAATGAACGTCACTCAGCAGGACACCGCCACATGTCGACATGAGCACAGCTGTGAGGCCCTGATAGACCAAGGTTATGAGCTGTTTGCTCAGTGATGCCCCTGTCAGCGCACGGGGACAAGTTCACGAACTTACGTGTCAAACCTCATGTGGGGGCTGAGCTGAACCCCTCCCCGCCCCTCCCCTCCTCCTAGGCCTGTGCCCCAGCCCCACGGAGAGCCCTGGCTGAGCCCCTGTGGCTGTGTGCTCACGGCTCTACCCTGCAGGGCCATCCCATGTGCCCTCGGCTTCGGGAGTGACAGGCAGCCCTGTTAGGACCAAGCTGGGCCCGCCCTGCTGCCCTCAGCTTCAGGAGTGGGGGGTGAAGGGAGGGCTGGCAGGCCTGGGAGGGCGGTGCCCGGGGGTCTAGGCCTGGGCAGGTGCGGGGCCCACCGGCCTCCACTCTGGGTGGACAGGGCCAGGCCTGCAGTTGCGCCCCACGCGTGGGCTCTGGGTCTGGGCACTGTCAGCATGCCGCTGGCCCCGTCAGAGGGCAGGGGAGCTGAGGTGTGAGGCTGTAAGGTCTTTACAACAACCTAGAAATATGAGTGGAACAGTGATGTCTGAGCCAGCATGAGCACCTGCCTGGAGCACCGGCCTCAGCTCTGAGTCTGAAGTGGCCAGCGTGGTCCCTTGTGCCCAGTGCCAGCCGGCTGGCCTACCCCGTGGCTCTGAACTGGGACACAGTGGACTAAGATGCCACAGGTCCCATCAGGCAGAGTGAGGCTCGGAGCCATGGGGCCGGTTTGACAGACGGGGTGGGGCAGCTCGAGTGACAGCTTCGCCATGTCCCTGGTGAGGTCAGCAGCAGACGGTTGCAAGGGTCCTGCAGGGTGGGCGTAGCATGCAACTGCAGCGCCTGGCCCCACAGGGGACGGGGCAGGCGGTGACGGTGGCAGAGGTGGCACTGCTGTGGCCATAGCCAGGAAATGCCATGACCGGAGGCCAGCGGAGGCAGGAAGGACCCTCCCTTGGGCCTCAGAGCGCGCCCTGCATGTCCCTTGGTTTCCATCCTCCAGAAGGAGGGAAGATGACGTGCTGTGGTTTGCCCCCCACCCCACCCCCCAGTCTGCGGGTCCTGCAGCCCCAGGACGCTAACACACTGTCAGAGGCACCTGCTCTCGGTCGCGTCTCAGTGTGGACGCACATGCAGAGACATTTGGGGGCCATTGGGGGCCTTGTCCTGTCTTACCCACAGGGCATGGTCCAGAATCATGGTGGCTGGGGTGATGGAGTGAGGCTGGCAGCTGCTAGGTTCGGGGCAGCCTGGGAGAGGAGCTCACTGGACATAGAACCCTCTCAGTGCCCTGGCGGTGGTCCTGCCTGGCCATCCACATCCACATGGGGTCCAGGCTCGGGGTGCCCTGTGCTGAACCTGAAACGCTGGTCAGTCAATGCCTTAGGTGGGGGTCACAGGGCTGCTTGTGGTTTAGCTAGTGAGCAGGGCTCAAGGTGCCCGGAGAGCGTGAGCCGGTCCCCAGGAGACGTGCCTCCACCGGCCACTGACGTCAGCCCAAGGAGTCTGGTCAGGGTGGGCGGCAGTGAGGGCCAGGAATAGCAGGGCAGCCCCGAGTCCACCCACAGAGCTTAAAATAGCCGCCAGCCGGAGCCCACGCGGCTAACCATCTGTAAGTCAGCGTCGCCCCATCACCTTCGACCTGCGCTCGTGGAGCTGTCAGCTGCGGTTACCACAGGCACATCTGTGGGGCCCTAAGCACCGCCGTCACCAGGAAACCACTGCCTCGCTGTCCCAGACTCTCCCCTCTGCTGCATTTATCTGCTTGTTTATTTATGTGTCTCTTTATTTGTTTTTCCTTGTTCCTAGTACAGTGTGTGACTCTGTGTGTAATTACCTGGTGTGAGTCAGAATCTACAGCCTAAGCCTCCAGGGGAGGTGGCACGGGGACACTGGCCTTGGGACAGGGTTCTGCTCAGTGGGGAAGGGGCACAGGAGGCCGGGGCGGGGATGGGGGGTCACCGGGGCCGGGCACGTGGGAGCCACTGCCGCACACCCAGACACGCCCCACCCCAGGGTCAGGGGTCAGCCTGGGCCACGCCAGCTGAAGGGTGAGCAGCTCGTCACACGCTTCATCCTGCTGGCTGGGCTGGGGACCTGGGGGCAATACAAGTGACAAAGGGTCCAGGCAGCCCTGTGCAGTGAGCGGCCTGGAAGACCCAGGGGCTGCCTGGAGGAGGGGGCCTGAGGTGATGGCAGCTGCGTGACAAGGACGGGGACCCAGGGCTGAAGAAGGCTGTGGTGGCACCAAGGGTGTGCAGCTTCCTTCTGTACCTGCCTCTGTCCTGGTGTCACCTCCTCCTCCTTCCTGTTCTGGGCTGCAGCATGTACCCCACCCTCGCCGTCCTGTGTCCCCACGAGACAGGTGGGCGGGATCCCGCCTCTGGGCATCTGCATGAGGCCGTCTCCCCCAGCAAGGAGGAGCCCCCGGGCGGAATGCCCTCTGCTTTGCTCCCACAGTGGTCCCAGGGCCCAACACCGAGGCTGGCGCACAGTAGGTGCGTACTGTTGGCTGAGGGCGTGAAAGAGCGAGGCAGTGAGTGAGGGGGGCCTCCCCATGGTGGGCGTCCAGGCTGGTGGTTCTGGCCAGCTGCGGGGCGGCTTGGGGTCCCCGGGTCATGGAGGGGCCTGGGTCCCAGCTCCGCACAGGCTGGGGCTGTGCCGGCCGGGCTGGGGAAGAGCTCCGGCCTCCCAACGGGCGAGACGGCCAGTTTTCACGTTTCCCGCCTTGCGCCCAGCGCTGGTGCCGTCTTTGTCACTTTGTCAGTGCTAATATTCCGCGCTTATCGCTGGGGGCCAAGCCGTGTTTTGTGGGGACCGCGACACCTTAATGAACGCAGGACAGTCCCTCGCTGGGATCCTGGTCCCATCTGCCCTGGGACATAGGAGACTAATGGGGCATGAGGAAGCCTGTGAACTCAACCTCGCTGAGCCGACACCTTCAAACTATAAGTGTCACTTCTGTGCACACTGGGCCCAGAACCAAACCAAGGCCGGGCGCCTCGCCGCCCACCCTCCTGTGTCCTGGGGCGGCCGAAATTGGGGAGCAGGGGCAGTGTCCACATGGCACAGCAGGAGTAAGGGGCATGTCCAGGTCCCTGTGAGTGCTTGTGTCTGCACAGGACACGTGTGCATTGTGTGAGCGTCTCCGTGTGTGTCTGCACAGGACACGTGTGCATTGTGTGAGCGTCTCCGTGTGTGTCTGCACAGGACACGTGTGCATTGTGTGAGCGTCTCCGTGTGTGTCTGCACAGGACACGTGTGCATTGTGTGAGCGTCTCCGTGTGTGTCTGCACAGGACACGTGTGCATTGTGTGAGCGTCTCCGTGTGTGTCAGCACAGGACATGGGTGTATTGTGTGAGCGTCTCCATGTGTGTCTGCACAGGACGCGTGTACAATGTATGGGCATCTCCGTGTGTGTCTGCACAGGACACGTGTGTATTGTGTGAGCGTCTCCGTGTGTGTCAGCACAGGACATGGGTGTATTGTGTGAGCATCTCCATGTGTGTCTGCACAGGACAACTGTACAATGTATGGGCATCTCCGTGTGTGTCTGTATAGCTGTGACACCTGGGTCCCACCTGTATGAACCTGTTGGCCAGGTGTGTGGAATGTGCACGTCTGTGCCTTCTGTGCAGCTGTGCGTGTCTGGGTGCATCTCATGTGCGTGTGTGCGAGCAGTGGCCTGTGGAGGGGAGAGGAGACCTGGACGGCCCAGTGTGGAGGGTGACAGCTGGGTCCCCACCCCTCTCAGCTCTGTAAGAGGGTCTGTGCTGGTCTCCAGTGCCCTCGGCCAGCTTGGGCACGGAGCTCGGGGCCCGCGTGGACCCCAGTCGCGTGCTTTGTGCAGGCCCAGGTCCCTCGATCACATTGCCTGGTGGCTGACCGGCCCCTCCTCCGTGACCGGCCTTTCATTTCCTCCGTGACTCAGATGAGGCCACCTTTCATTTCCTGTCTGCCCGGGAAGGGCCACAAGCCCCACGCTGCGTAAAAGTGGAGGTCGCTGGCCTGAGCTGGTGTCCTGGCTTTTATAGGGCATGTTCCTGACGGCCTCCTTTGAGGTGTTGAAAAAGGCAGCGTCCGGCCTCCTTGGGCCCCTCTAAGGGAGGGCACTGGGCAAGCGTCCAGCTGTGGGGCTGGGTGGCCGGTGGCTTGTCTCCAGTGCCGGGCCACTCAGCCCACGTCTGTGCCTCTCTTGCAGGTCAGCTGGCCGCTGGCACCTGTGAGATTGTGACACTGGACCGGGACAGCAGCCAGCCTCGGAGGACGATTGCCCGGCAGACGGCTCGCTGTGCATGCAGAAAGGGGCAGATCGCGGGCACCACGAGAGCCCGGCCCGCCTGTGTGGACGGTAAGAGCCTGGGGCCCCTGCGACGGCCACGGGGTGGCAAGCCGGGCGTCACCTGACACAGCCTCCCTAGAGCACTCTCTGGGTCAGGCCTCGGGCTGGGCAGTCTTGTCCGGCGCCGTTGCTCCGGTGGGCAGCATTGGCTGTGCATATGGGTGTGGTCTCCAGGGTGCCACAGGCGGCAGGGTTGGGGTCCCCCATGTGCTCACAGGGATTGACTGGCCCGGAGGCTGCGGCCCCTTGGCGAGGCTGGGGACAGAGGGGAGCAGAGCTGTGCCATCTGCACGACGGCCCTGAGATGTGTGCCCGTTGAGTCCATCACATGGGGTTTCTGGTGCAGCTACCAGCCAGGCGGTGGGCTCCACCCCGTCGGGGTCCGGCAGGCGTCAGGCCCCGTCCCTCACGGGCCCCGAGGCTGTGCAGGGCTCTGGGGGTGAACCCTGCATGGCCACCTGCAGTCGGGCTGTCGGTGGATGAGATACACGTCAGCATCCTGGCTGAGTTAACGCTGGGAGGCGCCTGTGTGAGGCGGTACCTTCAGGCCTCCTTTTGGAAACGGTCAGCAAAGGTCTTTAACAGGTGGAAGGGAGGCCCTTGCAGTGGCCATGGGCATGGACAGTGGTGCGTCCACGGTGGAGGGGCTGCATGTGTGCCTTGAGTTCTTGGGCGTTCAGCAAGGCTGGCACACGTGAGGGGCCGCGTGGAGAGTGAGCACGCTGTGATCACCAGGGCAGCTTGCCCGGGAGCTGGGTGAGTCCCAGTGCAGCCCCCAAAGCGAGAAAGGTCCGCAGGAAGGAATCAGCAGAGCCTTGGGGCCACATTGGGGGTGGGGCTTATTGGCTCAGGGACCCCGCCAGTGTCACTGATGAGCGTGTCCTGGGATTGTCAGGGACAAGGCTAGGAGCTCTCACCCGACGGGCCTCCAGCAGGAAAGGGACAGAGTGGGGGAGGGGCCTAGGGCTCTTGGCCAGAGGGAGCAGGCCCGGCCACCGCCACTCCTGGCCCACGTGTCCTGTGCACTTGGGGGCTAAGCCTAGGTCCACTCAGTGGGGGCCTCACTTGCAGAGCCTGGGGTGACCGGAAGTACTCTGGGCCCCATAGGGCTCTCAGGTGACCCCCAGCCCCACCTTTACTTCCCCACGGCCTCTGGGCAGGGGCCACCGCATGGTGCTGTCAGCCCTCAAGGGCTCTTTGTGGACTTGGGGGCCACTCAGGAGAGTGTGAGAAGGAGGCTGACCGTGCCGCCTGGGCGCTGGGGGCGAGTGGCAGCATCGGGGGGCTGGGGTGTGTGGAGGATGTGGGACAGGTTGCTGCAGCTGGTTTTTTGGGGTGTTTTCAGTGTATCGAGGTAGCACTGGTGAGGAAGGCGTATGAATTTCAGGTGTGTGACGTTACAACTCCCTGTCTGTACTCTGCATGCTCACCCTCAAGTCTGCTTTCCTTCCGAAACTGGTGCAGCCACTGTGGAGCTGGTTTTGTTTGTAAGGAAACGTTGTTTGTCTTTATTAAAAGTCTTTCTGTCACGCGTATCAGTTGGTGTCCCATAAGTGGCGTGTGATTAAACACGCGGCTGACAGCCGCCCACCGCCGCTCGCGCCTCCAGAACCCCACCCGCCAAGCTGAATCCCTGGTACATTTGGGCCACGGGGGCGTCCGTCCTGTTTCCCAGGGAACTGAATGAATTCTGGCCACACCCCGCCGGCGTCTCCGGCTCCCTGGGATTGGAATGGGCCCACGAGTGATGGCGACCGTGCCCACAGCTGACGTGGGTGGATTCTTCCCCAGATGGGAGGGAAGGAGGTGTGCACAGGCCCCGCGCTCACAGCCGCCTTCCCTCCCTGTGTCCTCATTAGCTCTGGGAGCCTGCAGGAGATGTGGGGTCACAGTTGATTACTAATTGAATATGGGTCTATGCATCTGAAAGCGGGGCCTCACCCCTCTCCCCACGAGCTGCTGGTGTCCCAGCAGCTGGGACCCAGAGACCCAAATTAAAACCTGGCCATTTTCAAGGGAGGCCATACAAATTAGCTTGCTTGCAGTTTTTGCACAGTGGGCATTTTCTAGGCTGCCACCTAATTTAATTTTTGCTTTTCTGTTTTCTTGCTCTGTGTGCATAATAAGTTTCCTCGCGTGTGGATTCTGTCTGCTAAAGAGAAAACTTGTCTTATGTCAGGTGGGGTGGGATCTGATGGGAACAGGGTGTAAATTGGGGTGCTTCATGCTGACTCCCCTGTGTTTGGTAATATGAGCCTGCAATGCGGGAGCACACCTGCACACGTGCTCCGGTGTATCCGTCTAGTAATTGGCTTATTATTCATTCATTTGCTCACTCGCTTGTTCGTCAGTCACATGGGTGGAGGAGAGGCGTAGGGGAGAGTGAGTTGTTAGACGCCCAGAGCGTGCTGTGCTGTGGGGCTGGGGTCCTGAGCGTGGGGCAGGCACCGTGGGACCCGAGCGCAGCTGTCTCTTCCTGCCCAGACCTTGGCAGAGTTGCGTCAGGAGGGAGCGTTTCAGCAGGGGATTGAGGGGTGAGAGGAAGCGTCTCTTCCTAAGAGGAGGGGCCGCCTGGTCGTGTCCCTGAGCCTGAAGCGTTTTGGGTGAACTGTCCCCAGCCTGCGTGTGGCAGCACGGTGCTGTTTCAGCTGAGAGACCCATCGGGGAACAGGTTTGAAACAAGCTGCTGTCATCTCTTCAGGGCTCTGTGATTGCCAAGATCCAGAAACAACTCCTCACCCCAGGGCCGCCCCAGCCCTGTACAGACACCACGGTGAACGGCGGGCTGGCCCAGGGCTGCCTCGTCCACATCTGCTGCCGCGTGAGGCTCTGAGCTCCCTCTTGCCCTCTTCCCGCAGCAGACACTGCCCAGTGTCTCCACACGCCACCGTGAGGCCTGCGGCCCTGTCCCCAGCTGTGACCCTGCCCAGCAGGCCATAGAAAGCCGTCCATGGCTCTCCTCCTGCTGAACCAGCATCTTTCTGTATAAATGGGGGTCTTCCTCCCACCAGCTGAGTTCCCACGAAACTCTTTTGAGATAAAGCAAAGTAGAGACAGTAGCATGGTGCCTGGGAGCCAGGTGCAGACAGCTGGCAGAGGAAAGGGTTGTTTCTGCAGCAGCTCAGCTGGGTGGAAGGCAGGACAGACTGAGGCGCAGGGCCAGGCAGGTGACCCTGGGAGCCATGGGGGAGGGCAGGCCGTGGGCGAGCTCCCCGAGGCCTGGTGAGGGCGGCAGCCGGCTTGGGGGAGAGGAGCTGGGCTGGCACGTGGTCCAGAGAGGCCTCGGGAAGTTGTGCGTGGCCAGCCAGGCTCTCCGAAGACCTTGCCAGGACCCCCTGGCTGATGCAATTGACCGGAGGCTCTTGCTGGGACCTGCCTACCTGGTAGGTGACCGTGCCTGTATCCCTAAGCAGGCACTACCTCCGCATCGCGTGCTGGCACGTTGGGGTGAGAACTCAGAACAGGCCTTCCGTTCCCGCGGAGCTGGGGGTTTAAATGGTCACAGGGTGTGGAGTGGAAGCCGTAGCCACAAGCCCCACAGGTACTCGGCGGGGGTGTCCGTGGGCCGAGCCCGTCTTCATCCACAGATGGCAGTCACGACGTTGTCACACCCTGCAGTGACCTACGAGGTCCAGGGGCCCTTTTGAAGCTGACACCTGCTGCAGCTGCCTGAGGGAACCGCTTTTCTCCGCGCTGACGTTTTCCCACCAACACGTGAGACACAGGTGTCGCGTCCCAGACGCGGCCTGAGGGGCTGCAGAAGGGGCACCTGTTTGGTGGGTCTGTGCTCAGGTGCTGCCACACTCGGGATGAGGGTGCCCACCCATCAGCGAGGAAGCAGAGAGCCGGACGGGTACAGGGGGAGCCCTGAGGTGTGTCCTCGCTGAGAAGGGGACGCAGGAAACTAAGAGCCCAGAAACTCACCCACACGTACAGTCCACGAGGCTGTCTGAACAATTCATGGGGAGAGGACCATCTGTTCAACAAATGGCACTGGGACAACTCGTCATGTGCAAAAGAATGAAGTCGGACCCCTGCCTCACACTCTGTAGGAAACCTAATTCGGCGGGGGTCAAAGGCCTAAATGTTAAGGACTGAAACTGCAAAACTCTCAGGAGAAAACAGGTAAATGTTCACAAGTTTGGATTTGGCAAAGGGTTCTTAGAGGTGACCCCAAAAGTACAAGCAACAAGAGAAATACATGGGCAAACAGGACGTCCTCAAAACTAAAAACTTCTCTACTTCAAAGGATGCATCAAGAAAGTGAAAGGACAGCCTACGAAATGAGAGACAATACTCTAAATCCTGCTTTTGACGGGGGACTTGTATTTAGAATATATAAAGAACTCATGTAACTTGACCATGAAAAGGTAAATGACACAACTAAGAAATGGACAAAGGATCTGAGTAGACCTTTCCCCAAAGGAGACAAGCGTGGGAATAGCCAGTAAGCACGTGAGAAGGTGCCGGATGTCCTTCGTCATTAGGAAACGGCCGTCACGCCCACAGCCATCAGCGTCGCGAGGGTCTGCTCATGACAGTGCTGGCGAGGACGTGGAGACGCCGGACCCCACCTGCGCTCAGCGAGTCCTGCCGGCTCTAGGAGCTGCGGGGAGGGTAGGCGGAGCCGTCTGAAACCGCTGAGCCAACAGGTGGGCACACCTGGTCCTCTGGCCCCATCAGCCACGTGGGGCTTGGCTGCAGGAGCTGGAGGTCCCCTTGCTCCACTGCCCGTCCTTTCACCTGTGAGGTGTCGTCCCGGGGCCTCTGAGCCCATGCTAGCTGTGGGGACAGAGCCCCAGAAGGCAGTTTCCAGGTTCCCGGCCTCACGTGGAAAGGTGCTGGCTCAGGTAGTAAATGGTCATCAGCTGTGGTTGGATGGCCATCAGCTGTAACTAGTTGGCCGTCAGCTGTAACCAGTGAGCCATTGGCCACTAATATAACTGCCGTGGCTACGCTAGCAGAAAATGGGGGCTGGCAAGAAGGTGGCGGCTGGGCTGGGAAGCGGAGCAGTGAGGGTTGCGAACAGTGTGGCTCCTGCTTCCTGTATCGCCAACCCAGCCGCCAGCGGGAATATAGTGATATGATTCCCCTACCTATGGCTCCGTGGATGTTCCTTTTTGGCCTCACCATATCCTGTGTTCTTGTGTGGGGAGCGGGACCAGAGACCCCGCCGGACGCCCCGCACGACAAATGGCGCAGCGAGCAGGGTCTCCCACACGACAGTGGCTTATTCTCGCTGAACAGGCTGCCTGGAGAAGGGCCCAGGCACAGCAGGACCTTGGATGGACCCCTCCCCCCCACCGGGCCCGGGGGACATGGTGCCTCATGTCCACTCAAGCTCCCAAAGCCTGACACTGCCAAGGCCCCTGGCCCCACTGTCGGAGAGTAAAAGGCCTCACTCTTTTGAGGGCAAAACTCGAATGTGTTGTATTTCGGCACTTAGAGCAATGCGTGCACGTGTGTGCACTTAGAAACGTGTGCGTGCCCTCTGCAGCTGTGTGGCCTCCAGCAGGGCACTGTGCTCTCTGAGCTGTGGGCACAGGGGCAGCAGCAGGGCGTGAGAAGGCACAGCCGGCAGGGCTTCCTGCGCCGGTGACTTCCTGGGCGGCCCTGCCTGCTTTCTGGGTCTGCCAGGCCCACCCCAGGTGTGCTGGAGCCAGCCTGCAGTAACTTGCGAGCCTCGTGCGTTAAATTTTCAGAAATTTCATGAGCTGATTGTTAAACACAGTCATTATTAAAAATTAAGTTGTATATAAACTTGCCTGTAACTGAATTACCTTAAGAACAAAGGTGACCCACCTTGAGACACTAGGAAAAGAAGAGCCAGCTAAACCCAAATCAAGTAGGAATAAAATATTAAAGTTTAACATGGAATTAAGTGAAACGGAGGCTAGAAAACCCATAAAAATCAACTAAACCAAAAGTTAGTTCTTTGAAAGATAAAGGAAATGAACACATCTCTAGCTAGACTAGAGGGGGGGGAGGGAGGGAGGAGGGAAATGGGGAGAGGAAGAGGGAAAGAGACAGAGACAGGGAGACAGAGACAGGGAGACAGGGAGGGATCAATCACTAGCTCGGGACTGAGGAAGGACCACCGTCTTCACGGTTACTATGCCCCGTACAGAATACAAAGGCTTAAGAGACTCCTGTGAACACCTGTGTGCCCACGTATTACGTGACTTACACGAAATGGGCACATTCGTAGAAACTGACTCAAGAAGAAACGGAAGTCTGAGCAGACCTATGACAAGTAAAGACCGTGAGTTGGCAACCTGAGAACTTGTCAGCGAGAACAGCCCAGGCTCCCAAGTTTAAAGAAGAATCAAGACCAGTCTCTCTCTGTCTTCCAAGACGTAGAGGAAGAAATACTTCTTAACTCACACGGAGGCTCGTGTCACCTCGATGGCACACGTGTCAGGCACACACATCACAAGAAAACCACAGACCTTATAGATGCAGAAAATCCTCAACCGAATTCTAGCAAACAAATCCAGCCGCATATAAAAGGGCTGCACATTGCGGCCAAACAGGGTTTCTCTCACGGAAAACCAGTGAATGTCGTACGAGATTAAAGGCCAAAAGTCACGTCGTGAAATCTCAATGGCTGTAGCATCAGCAGCTCACAGCGTCCAACACCCTTTCATGATAAAAACACTCAGCAAACTAGAAGAGGGACCTGCTCAGCGTGACGAAGGTCTCTGAGGAGCCCCGAAAGGTGACACCGTAGGCACGGGAGGAAGACCGGGTGCTTTTGCCCTGAGATCAGGGACAAGACCAGGACGTCTGCTCTCACACTGCCACTCAGCGTGGTCCTGGGGCTTAGAGTGGGACAGGCGGGCAGGAAAAATAAAGAAAAGTCTCCTGACTGGGGAGGAAGGCATACAACTGTCCGCAGGTGGCGTGGCCTTTCATAAAGAGCGTCGTGAGGAATCCACACACAGGACTCACACAGGAGCTCGACGTGGTTGCAGGATTCCCAGACGATATATAAAGTCAACTGCAGTTCTCTGCAGTGGTGGCAGGTGACCTTAGGGAAGCAGTCCCTTTTACAGTAGCCTCAAAAAGAGTCAAATACTCGAGAATCAACCGAACGAGAGAGGTGTCAGATTCTTACGCTGAACGCATGAGAAACGGAGCTGGGGCACCGTTAGCCGGAGAGCCCTTTGCTGCCAGGCCAGCTGGGGCCGCCCCTGTCACACTTGGGGCTGCTCCCACCGCGCAGCAAACTCCTGCCCCAGGTGTCTCCCCACCCGATGGGGTCGGCCTCATTCATCCAGTGTCTCCACTGCCAGGGCTGTGGCAGGTGCCTGGAGACCCTCTGTCACGGAGTCCTGACACCTGGAGACCAGTGGGGCCAGCGGTGAGCCTGCCGAGCTCGTGGGGACAGAGGGGAGGACAGGGACACCACTGCCCCTGTGTGCGACGCCGTCCAGGTTCCTGCTAATCATTTAAAGTGTCCAGTTCATGCTGTGCTAACAGGGTCGCTTCCCTCATCGTGTACGTTTTAATCAGCTTTGGAGGATAATCAGCTTTATGAGAAGGAACATGTTGGAAACATCTTTGAGGAAATTCTCTCCAGGAGTCCGGGACCTGATGCACCCCAGCGTGTGTCCTCATTGTGACGGTTTGTGGGGACACGTGTGACATTGATTATTCGGGGAATGGTGTGTGGGGGGGTCAGATCTGCTGTCTGTCTGTCTGTCTGTCTGTCTGTCAGTGCTGTGTCTGTCCTGTTCCTCGTCTGTAGCTCAGGAACTTAGCAGACCCCCCACCCCATTGGGGGCAGTGAAATCCATTACACTGAGTGCCCCCAGGGTCCGTCGGGGCCCCGCTCTGCTCGGGAGGGTGGGGACCGGTCCTGTCCTGACACTGCAGCTGCTTGGTGGCCTCTGGGAAGCAGGGCGAGAGAGTGTCACCTGCGGAGCCCTGCTCTCTGGATGGCGTCTAAATGCAGGTGCTTTCAGCTGCCCCAAAGCAAAGCCACAGTGGATGTGAGGTGACAACTTTGCACACGGTTATTAGCCACCAGCACGTACGTGGTTCGCGAGATGGCGAGGTCCTTACTGAAGCTCTGAATGAATCTCTCATGTTGTTTTCTCAGAAAACTCTAGAGGGAAGCAGGGTTACGACCTTCCCCCTTCAAAAACAGGGAAACTGGACCACATGAAGGGGGGGCTCGTCCCAAGCCCACGGCTAGAGAGCAGGGGGACGGGGGTCTCGGTGCCACGGACAGAGTTGCTTTTCCCTCCTGGAATTGCCCCTGCAGCTCTGAGCCAGCCTAGGCCTGGCATGGCCAGTGCAGTGAGAAAGGACCAGGCCTGTGGCCTCATTGAGGACCCCTGCGGAGACAGGGTGAAGGGTCCAGGTGGTGACCCAAGGTGTGTGGGGGTGGAGGGAGCAGGAGACAAGCCCAGAGGAGGAAACTAAGGACTCGGGCTGTGGTGTCCAAGGGGGCCTTCCTGGAGGAGGTGACGTCCACACCCGTCATGAGCCCACGGTTGTCAGGAGCAGGAGGGCTTCACCAGGCAGTGCGTCCAGGGGACTTGCCAGCCCCTGGGCAGCGGGCGCCATCCTGGGCAGAGTCTCTGAGAGCCATGCTGAGGACACAGTGCCCTCTGGACCCTGTGGTTGAGGTTCCCCATCCTTCCTGGACGAGGTGGCTGCACAGGAGGGACACACGCAGGGTCCCCTGCCTCGTGTCTGAGCTCTGGCCCGAGCACATACGTGTCCAGGTTAGGGTCACACAAGCTCAGCGTCGTGGCTGGCGCTGCCTTTGGCCCTGGTCCATCATGGGGCCGTGGCCAGTGGAGAGGTTACCCCACCTGCCACAGTCTCGCCCTGCGGGGCCCTGCCCAGGCAGCTACGGGGTAACCCTGTGGAGAGGGCAGAGCACAGGAAGCCCAACCCGCCGTCCCGGCCCCTCCAGGCTGAGTCCCAGAGGGCGACGCTGGGATGTTCGACACTGCCAGTCACGTCCCTCTAGTGGATGCAAACCCCCTTCCCAGGGCACCGTTGCTGCTACAGCTCAGGGCCGGGCCAGGAAGTGGGTGTGGGTGGGACCCCCTGGGAGGGGTGCACAGCTGGGCTGGGGTGCTGCTCTCCTCCCTGTGAGCCCCCTGTCCTGACATGAGGTCCCGGCTATGGTCCTTGGTGTGTGCAGCGGGACAGGCCCTCGGGCTGGACGGCACCCCCAGGCCTGTGCAGTTGGGGGCAGAGCGCCCGGCCCTGGGGTCCAGACCTGCTGGCCACTCAGCCACATCCACACCTCCTGAAAGGAGGCCCTTTGGTGGACACAAAATCTCATGCTCTCTTTGATGGTCTTTGAGATTCCAAACTAAATTAAACAGCGTGAGGAAAGCAATCCAGGGAAACAAGCCAGGAAAATTTGGACAAAACTGTCATTTTGTCTTGGCAGATGCTTTGATCAGGCGACATGGGGAGCTGGGGAGTGTGCCTGTCCCACGTCCTCCCAGCCCTGGGAGCGGACACAGGGGCCGCTCTGGTCACATTCAGGGCCACCTGCAAGTAGCCCCTTCGTGTCCCCAGGGGCCGGCGCAGCCTTCAGGGTCGGCTTGGGGAGCTGGGAGCAGGTCTGTGCCCTGGCCAGCCGGGCGGGGACGGGTCCCTCGTGCTGGCCGCGCAGGCACTGTGACAGCCCGCTAGAAAGCTCCCTGATGCTGTCTGCACAGGAGGTTCAGGGCAGCAGCAAGTGAATGCTGGTGCGATGGGGCTGGTGACAGAAGCAGCGGTGACCGGGGACGAGCCATTCTGGGGCACTGGCAGGTGCAAGCTCACCTGTGGACCTGCTCACAGGTGCCCAGTGGGGGTGGGTGGCGGACCCCAGGCAGGGAGGCACCCTGGATGGGCGTGAACGTGAGCGACAGCGGCGGGGAAGGATGAGCTCAGGACAGAGCACGGGCTGCGAGCTTTGATCAGGCAACATGCGGCCTCCAGGTGGCAGCCTCCCGGGCGTGACTGCTGCCCAGAGCCCGGCGCTGGGGGTGCAAAGCCCTGAGGTGTCAGTGTCACCCCTCCTTGTTCTCCGAGGCTGAGTGGGAAAGGAGTAAGCCTCCAGGGAAGAAGCTGACACGGGAATAAAGTTGCCCTTTAATTACTCAGACGGCCTGGTGGCATCATGTGACAGTGAACCTGGCAGGTGGGAGAGGAGGGCGGCCGTGCCCGCCAGACCCCCAGCCTGGGCGTCAGGAGGAGCCGCGGGAGGACCAGGACCTTCATTCCAGGCAACTGGCTGAGGCTGGCTCTCGGGACCAGCGGAAGGGCCCTTGTGTGGGCTGTGGCTGTTTTTGCCTGGCTTTGATTTTTTGCCATTTTAAGTGTCTCTGGCTCATAGGCGAGTCAGTTGATCTCACAGCGTTTGCTTAAAATCGGGTAAACACACTCATGTTCTAAGTACATAAACTCCTGAACAGGCTGCTGCTCTTGCATGTCACAGCTGGGGCACCATTGGAGGCTGAGGGGCCGGCCGCACACTGTGGTTAAGTAACCCTGGCCATGGCCCCTGCAGGTCCTGAGCCTGCCCGAGAGACCTTGAGCTGTCCCCATGCTTCCCCTGCCCTGCTCTATGCTCGTCTGAGCTTGAGCGCCAAGTGTCATTCTGGTTGGGCCTGAGAGTAAACGCAAGGACTGTGCAAAGCACAGCCTGCGCGAGGTGGCACACGGGATTTCCCACCGGCGACTCAGCACGTCCTGCTGAAGTGTGTCTCACAGGGGCTGGGCCATGGGACCTGCCCCCAGCAGTGCTTGAAAGTTCAGCTTGCTCTGCGTCCTCGTCAGCACTTGTTATTGTCAGCTGTCCACATTTAGCCATCCCACTGGGAGTGCAGTGCTGCTGTCCTGGGATGTTGGCTGCGTTTGTCGGGGTGGGGTGGGCGGGAACGAAGCTGACCGTGGTGCCCCAGGCTCTCGGTGAGCAGTGCAGCATCTTCTGTGGGGTGTCTGTTCTGGCGTCTGCCCGTTTTTAGTGGGTTGCTTGTCTTTTTTAAATGACTGCAGGAGCTCTTTCTGTATTCTGCGTCTGAGACCCATGCTGGTCCCCTGTACTGCTCACATCCCCTCCCAGTCTGGTCTTTTCGTTTGCTCAGGGCTGTGTTTGGATGAACAGAAATCCTTAACTTTATGTAGGTCAAATTGATCAGTCTTTTCTTTTGAAGTCATGCGTTTTGTGTGGTGCAGGAAATCACATTTTATCCCAAGGTCACGGGACGTCCTCTGAGTTCCGTCTTGCCTCGCTCCTTTGGCTCTAGGATCCCCTTCTGATTAATGTTTCAGGGGATGTGAGATTGAGATCAAGTTTCCCTTTGTTTCTCCCCACGTGGATGTCCGACAGGTCCGGCGTCACTTCTTGGCAAGTTCTAGCCTTATTTACTCATAATGATTTTCCATAAAGTTCTACAGCCCGTTTGGGCGCAGAATGGAAGAGAATGGTTTCCTCCTTGATTATCTTAGAGCTAATCAGCGGGTCGTCTCCTACTGTCCTGTCAGCTGACAGCTGGGGCTGCGGCCGCACAGATTCCTGTGTGTGCTGTGCCTCCCCCGGCATGTGAGCAAACTCAGAGAATTTCTGTTCCCCATTTCCAGTCCACCTTCATGGACGTCTCAGGGTGCAATTTGCAGTAAGGGAGTGGTGGATGCCCCCCACACCCCCTGCTGCCCCCACGCTGTGTCCAGCCCAGGCCTGGCTTCACAGGCCAGGGAGCTGGTCACCTTGTGGTGCCCCTGCAGCCACTCCAGCAGCTGGACACTTGAGGTGAGGGCCAGGCAGACAGGCAGCAGACGGGTCCAGCCTGTGTCTCCTTCCAGCATGGTCGGTCCCTCGCGGGACCTTGCGCCTGCTGACAACTGCCAGGCTGTACCCCACGGACATTTGAGGGGTTCTCCTGCCCAGGGTGGTCTGGCAGGTAGGCAGAGAACCCCCGGGCCATGCCCCCCCATCTCTGTGCTGACAAGGCTGCACCTGCTCTGTCATCCCTGCTGCGAGACGGGCCACACGTCTTGTTCCTCAGTGTCTGGCTTCAGTGGCATTGCTTCTCTCTGTTTTTAATTAATAGGCTTTACTTTTAGAGAAGCTTCCGGTTTACAGAAAAACAGCCCCGAGTATGATTCCCACACACCCTCCCCCAACTGTCACATCTCACCTTTGTTCTGACTGAGACACTGTTATTAACCAGATTCCGGCAGATCCCATGGCTTGCATCAGGGTCCATCCTTCCGTTGGACGGTGACGGGTTTTGCTGATTGCCTCATGTCTTGGACCCTCCATGACAATATTTGACAGAATAGTTGCACTGCCCTAAAACCTGTAGTGGGAGTGCGCTGGGACCCCACAGACACGCTGGGTTCCGTTCCTGGGGGCAGGGTCCCTGTGGCAGGAGGGAGGGGCTCCTGCCTGAGAGTACACCTGGGTACCACGGGCACCTGGCTCCATACAGGACGGCCCTGAGGTCATTGCCCCTGGGTCCACAGGGAGGCTGGACCATAGTCAGCTCTTGCCTCTCGTCCCTTTCATGAGGCCAGGCAGACGGTGAGGAGGGAGGTGAGGGGCTGCCCCAGCCTGAGCCCTCACGGGCAGGCCACCCTCCCCAAACCAGCCCCCCATGAATGAACCAGCCTTGGGCGAGCAGCTGCTTCCCAGGCAGCCTGGCGGGGAGCTTGGTGTGTGTTGTCATCAGGCCAGAGCTGGTGCAGGACATCCCAGCACAGGGTGACCTCATGCATCCAGAGACCCCGCAGACTGGCTGCCACCCCTGGGGGTGAGGTTAAACCCCAGAGGTGGGACCAGAGAGGCACACGGCACAGTCCTGCCCGGCGTCTCCTTGGAAAGGGCTTCTTAGCTCCTCCAGACGCCTCCATCCTGACTGGGACACCCAAACATTGGGGTGCAGAGGGCAAGCGGGGGTCCCCAGAGCTGAGTCTGCCTGCGAGCGACAGACACACCTGTCTGCCCAGTTACTGTTGCCTAGTGGTGTCATTCTGCATCTGTCTGGTACCTGTGCCCACGAGGTGAGCGCGATTGCGGTAAGAGGGACGTGGCCTCTGAGACTCAGCGCCTGAGTCGGAAGCAGAGGGAAAAATCGGAGGACTGCTAATAAAATTACATTTCCCAAGACAGCGTGAGGTGACCTGGATGTGCCCGCAGACTTATTGGCAGTGACACGAGTACCGTGTGTCAGCGGCCGTCCTCAGCGTGAAGACCCCGGGTCCTGAGCTGCTCACCTGCCGGTGGTTATTTATCTCACGGCACTGTCCTCAGAGCACCCACACTGCCTGGTAACTCACCGCCCTTTTAATTCAGTTTCTCTTATATTCTGACTCTGCTGGCAAACGTCACCTGGGCCACAGAGCTTCCCCCAGAGCCTGGGTCTGTAGGCGTCTCCGTGGTCCCCAGCTCCTGTGTGGGACCAGGATTCCGGGTGGCGCCTAGGACACCACCTGATGCCCGATTCGTGTCCCCCACCCGCCGTGCCTGACGGAGGCCCTGCAGAGAGGTCTGGTGTTTGCCGTCATCGAGACGGACCCAGGTGGGCACTGACTCATCTCCAACACCCTGGACAAGAGGAGCAGGCCCCACAGCTCAGCCCCAGGGCCTTGTCTGCAGGGAGCCCGAGAGCCACTCAGGCTGAAGGGGCCTCCGGTTGCCGCCTCAGGCCCCGTCCCTTGCTTTCCTCCAGCGTGTCACTTCTGGAAGGGTGGCTGTGCCCATCTCCTCAGTGGACCTGTCACTGGCTCCATCCTGAGTGGGGAGGGCTCCCGCTACCAGCCTGACAAGGCGTCACTGGCCACCTGTGGGCCTCAGGGCTGCTCAGCAGAGTGAGTCTCACTGAAGTGCCCCCCGATACCCAGGACTCCCAGGGCCACATGCAGGGGGCTCCTTGGAGAGGAACCTACAGGCCTGTGGCACCCCTAGGACTGAGTCAGCATAATGGCCCGAACCAGGATGGTCTCAAATGGCCCAGGATTGGGCACCGGGTGTAGGGGTGCCATTTTGTGGCGCCCATGCTGTGACAGCCAGCGCACCCTGCCCTGGGCCCGCCTTCCCTGGTGCCGTCCTGCCTTTGCCCAGGAGTTGGCCGCGCTCTGCTGGCCGCTTGGCACAATATCACAAAGCTCAGGTTTTAAACCCAGATCTCACAGACCCCAGGGCCAGCTGTCTCCTGCCTGAGCTGGCCTCTCTGTACAGTCAATCAGACATGGAAAAGCATGGCCTCTGGCCACTTCGTGTCCCTGGGCCTGGCAGCCCGTCCCCGTCAGGTGTCCGAGTCTGTACGAACCACAGAAACGCAAAGCTGGTGTTTACAAGTGAGGTGCGTGGACCTGGCCTTCGGTTAAGCATTTAAATCCTCTCAGTGGGGCTGCTCGGGGTTCTTTGTGACCTCTCAAGGGCTGCGAGGTGCCCAAGGGCCGTCATCCAGGTTGGCTGCCGACCGCCCTGCACTTTTTGGGTTCTTAATTGTGTTTTTTATGGCAAATAAATGGGTATTTGTTACAGTTCTTCATCAGAGGACATTTTTCCTCTTAAGAGGCTGTTACGATTTGGTGTACGGGGTTTGGGACACTAATGAAGGGGCTGGAGGAAGGCTCTGAGGGTGACCCCTCAGAAGCTGGGAGGCTGTGCCCAGTGGGCACTTGATAAATGAGCCCACGTTAGCTTCCGTCAGGCCTGGCTGGCTGGGGTCAGCGCCGCGGACGCGCCTCAGGGCCTGAGAATGGAGGGTGTGGGGATGGAGTCCCAGAGAGCAGTTTCCAGGCTCTCGGCCTCACGTGGGAAGGTGCTGGCTCAGGTAGTAGATGGCCGTCAGCTGTGACTAGTTGGCCATCAGCTGTGACCGGTTAGCCATTAGCCACTGATATAACTGCCGTGGCTACACTAGCAAGTGCGGATTGCAGTTAGCAAGTGAGGCTGGTTGGCAGAGAAGCGGACGGCAGATTGTGGATCGTGTGGCTCCTACTTCCTGTGTCTCCCCGGCCACCAGTGAGACTGGGGTGCAGGAAGACCCCTCGTTGGGGTGCTGGAGGATGTTTGCTTTTGTGTCTCGACCAGCCGCCAGCGAGAATATAGTGGTGTGACTCCCCTTTCTATGGCTCCGTGGGTGTTCCTTTTTGGCCTCACCATATCCTGCGTCCTTATGCGGGGGGCGGGAGCTGAGACCCCACATGACACCCCGCATGACACCCCGCATGACAGAGGGGTACTCATGGTGGGGGGCAGGCAGAGTGACTGGGCAGAGGTGAACCCAAGGTCAAAGCTCCAGGCAGCACAGTGATGTAGGAGGCAGGTCACGGCCTGCACACCTGCCCAGGCAGAGGGAACGCTGGGTGGACGCATTCTGTCAGGGCCCTGCTGGCAAGAAAGTGCCGGCTGTGTGGGAGGAGGGGCTCACCGGTGGGGACAGTGACAAACGGCCGCTACTCCGCAGCGGGCTTTACGGGCCCCCGGCGACTATATTCTGAGCCATAAATACGCAGGGAGTGCCACTTCCAAAGTCGGGGACAGTCATACTGACTTATCTCTGGATGAAAAACTTGCACCTCGTCAGGTCAAACTGTCACTGCTCGTCACCCATACATTAGGGGCCGGGGGAAGCATCGCCCACAGCTGTTTGTCAGGAAACGCCAGACGGTCCTTTGTATTCTGGGGACACAGTCCGCCTGGGATCGGACACATTTCGTAAATCATGCCTTTGACACTTGTGTTGCCCAGAAGCATGGAGAACCCCACCCTCCCTGCCGACCAGGTGGTGAAGTGGTCACCCCAGCCCCCCAGGAGCGTGAGGAGCCAAGAAAACTGCGACAGCACAGACAGGCCCTGGGCCATGAGCACTGCGCCCTCCCCCTGCCCTGCAGGCGCCCCCTTTCTCCTGGCCTACACGCCCCGAGTACCCGTTGCATTGGTGGAGAGGCTGCCTTCCCCACCCCCACCTGGGGCATTTCTGACTTCCAGGGAGCTCCACTGAGAGCGTGGAAGGTCTCCACTGGTGGGGGAGTCAGAATGCACCCCGCTTTCTCCTTCAGCTCTCAGCCCGGCTGAACCAAGAGCAGTAGACCTTCAATGTCATGTCCTGGTAGCACGCTGTCGAGACAGAGTAGGTTCCAGGAAAACCCGCCACAGGCCAGACACCTGCAGGCAGGCCCGTCAGACAACCACCAGCCGGCCGAAGCCTGAGACGCAGGTCTGGACGCGCAGGCAGGACGGGGGGCCTCCTGGAGGGCCCCCGGGAGCGTGCCTCACCCGCCACTCAGCCTTAGAGCCCAGAGCGCACATTTGCAGGAAAACACAAGCTGCCTGCCACTTCCCAGTGCCCCAAGGGCACCTGGTGCTATGGAGCCAGTCATTGGGGTTCCAGTCATGAGCCTTCCACTTAGTAACTGTGCATCCTTGAAGCAACCCCTTACCCTGTCCAAGCCTCAGTTTCCTCATCTGTAAAGTGGGTGTAGCACTTGTTTCAAGGACCAGAGACAGCCTCAGTAAGAGGTGGATAAATCGTGGTATTTACTGCCCGCAGTTAACGTGGAGCCTTCCGTCCCACACACTCCCCTCTCCTGGACCACGATTGCCATCACTTCTTGTCCTTTGCATGGGTGTCAGCTTCTGCTCATCAGGTCCTCACTGGTGGACCCTGGGACAGGTGGCCTGTCTGCCTTGGCCTCTGACAAGATCACCCACTTTCACACTCATCTTTAAAACTAGCATCACATAGTAAATGTCTATGGTAGGTGATTTGGACAGTAGAAAACAATAGCGTCAAGAAGAAAGTGGAAGTCAATTCTTCATACCCACAGAGAACTACCGTTAGCTTTTCTGAAAGCATTCATTTCCCTTGAATGTATCAGGGAACAACTACAACAACAACAACAGCAAAGCCAAGATTGAAGAAATTTCTGGATGTCAGGTAAACCTTTCCTCAGAGCGTGGTTTGTGTCACGTGAATTGCAGCTCAAGGTCACTTCGTTCAGAGCTGTGAGGACATCGTTCCAGGTTGTGTGTTCTGACGCCAGGTGACGGCTCCCTCCGTGGCCAGTGGCCTCTGCTCCCCACGCGCCTTTCCTCCCGTCTCATCCCAGAGCCTGTCGATTTTTTCTTTTGAATTTCGGATTCAGCGGTGGTGGGTTGTAAGCAGCTGTGTGGACACTCAGGGGCACTTTGAATGGGACACTCGAGTTCAGCTCAGGGACCTTCCCGCCTGCAATCTGTTTCCTTCCCGCTGTTGTCTGCACTGTCCTGGGAACTTCTGTGAGGTCCGTCGTCCTCAGTGAACTAGAATCTTGATGTCCAGGCACGTGTGCAGTGTCTGTAACTGTCATAAGGACCGTTGGTGCCTGGGACCAGGGACGCCCCCAGGCTGGTAGCTCCCCGCCCAGAGAAGATGGCGGCAGCTTTGTCATTGGGTTTTGGGTTAGGTCTTCAGTTGGCCAACTCCATGCTTCTCTGCACATCTTCTGCTCCCGCTTTCAACTTCTGGGAACTCGTACGTTGCCTCCTTGCAGCCCTTTTGAAGCAATCTACCCTCATTTAGTGGAAGCGGCAGCCTTGTCAGCCGCTCTGAGGATAGTCTTTGAAACACGCTGACCGGTGTGTCCGCTTCCTCTGCTGTCCGATTTCTGCTTGCTCCCCTCTCCTGGGGCCTCCTCCCAGGCCAGCCCTGCTTCTGTCTGTCTCTTTCTAAACGAGGAGAATTGGGTTAATGAGATGTTTATTCCCCGTTACTTCAATCAAACTTTGCAAACTTTCAAACATGCCAGAAGCTCCCATCGACACTTGTCTCCGATTCTAAGGTAACCCACACGTGCACAGCTATTTGATTTAGTTTGAAGCAGTTCATCCTTTCTGCAAACACGACAGATCCTGGCGCAATGTCCAAACACAGCCTCTCTCACGTGCTTCACCACACACCAGCGGCACTCAGGTCAGGGGCTCAGTGTGGAATTCGTGTGATCTTGGATTCTGGGCAGCCCTGCACAGTTGAGGCCACTCTCCTGGAGACGCAGGCCTTTTGCTGGTCACTCCTGAGTGTGGGAGGTGGCCCCTGCCCTGTGCCCCATCAGGGCGTCTGTGCTGGGCATCAGAAACGTGCACCTGAGTTCTCATCCTGGTACCTGTGCATGAGGCCTTGGGTGCAAAGAGGGTCTTTACAGTTGTAATCAAGCTCAGATGAGGTCACTGGGGTGGGCTCTGATCCAGTGACCAGGGTCCGGGGAAGATGAGCCGCCACGTGAGTGATGGGTCCGCCAGACAAGGAGCACCAAGGGTGTTGGCTCCACTAGAAGGTGGAGGAGGCAGGAAGGACCCTCTCCTGTAGGTTTCCGAGGGAGTCGGCCTCCCCGAGACCTTGATCTTGGACTTGCAGCCTCCAGAATCATGGGAGGATATGTTTCTGTGGTTCTCGGCCCCCATGTGTGGCTCTTGGTCACAGAGGGGCCAGGATGTGCACAGCAGGGTGTCAGCCCTGTCCTCCCACAGGCAGGAAGCCCGGCCGGTCAGTGTCGCCCTCCTCCGTGCGGCCCTCGCTTTGGCCCCTCCCTGCAAGGCTCCGTGCGGCCACCGCTGGAGGCCGTCCTGGCTGGCGGTGTCCTCGTGCCCCTGGGCCCCGGGTCTGCACAGCGCCCTCTGATGGCATCTCCTGTCCATGTCCCGTGCGTTTCTGCTCGTCAGACACCAGCATGGAGTGACCACCCAGCTCGTTGATTCCCGTTGCCGATGACCTCGTGGGCGGGGGTCCCTGTGTGGAGCTGCTCTGCGGGACAAGTGCTTTTCTCCTTCCCCTCGCGTCTCGTTCTTATGTCGACCCCAGATGTGCTCTGTGTTTGGACAACTAAGGGAGGTGAGGCGAGGCGACGGAGGAGGCCCAGCCCCCGGGGATGGTGGGGTGCTCCAGACCTTCCAGGACGTGCGCCTGCGGCTCCCGGAGCTGCCTCGGTTTCCCATCAGTCCCAGTCCCTGGGGACAGTGCCCGTCACACCCAGGACCCCTTTTCCACATGCTCGGTGTCATCTTGCCGAGGAGCCCGGTGGCACCACGCACATCCCCACGCCCAGGCTGGACCAAGCACTGCATCCACATCTTTGAAACGCAGAATACTTCTGAAATAACGAGACTCTCAAACTTTTTATAATTTTCCCAAGAGCCACTCCTCACCCAGAGTAGGTCACTAAGTGAGTTCATTGCAGCGTTTACTTTCTGGGCGGAGAAACAAGACATGACCCCTTCTGGGCCTCTGTGTGTGGACAGGGATGTATAGGGGACAGTGACCTACAGGGGCTTCCAAGGACAGGGCTGCTGGGTTCTGAGGGACACGGAATCAGAGGTGTCAGCTGAGTTACCTGCCTTCCTGGGGAGGGAGGGCAGGGCCGGATTCTTGGAACTTTCTGGTAACGGTTGCCTAAAGTCTCCTCATATCATAATGAGATGTCAGTACAGTGCAGAAACACGGTGCTACTTCCTGCTCAGAAGTCTGGACGCCCCATGGGAGCAGGGTAGATGCCTGTCTCCCTTTCCATGGGCCTCACCATCTCCCTTCCCACCTGAAGGCAGGTCTGGGATGGGCTCTCGAGGCTGTCAGGTCTGGCCAGCAGGTGCACTGGTCAGGGAGGGGACAGAGCAGAGCTGCTGGAAGACAGGGAGGTCAGGTGTGGAGAAAGTCCTCCAAGAGCCACTGGGACCTCTAGTTCCATGGACACAGGGTGGCTCCCCCATTTATAATGGCGACAGCCCCCACCCGTCTGCCCCACCGTTCACCTCTCGAGAGGGGCTCACAGCTTGTGTCTCTGCAGTCCCACCCCCAGCGGGTCAGAAAGAGCCCCTGGCAGAGGCTCTGGAACCCACAGGCTGCCCCTGGCTCCCTCTTCCACTGCCCGCTGACCTGTGTGGACGGCACGAGACGCTCAGAAGAGGGCAAGCATGCTTAGACTGGACGACACGTAGGCTGTACACGCTGCGGGTGTCAGAAGGGAGGCTGGGTGGGGGCAGTACAGCCACCCGCTTCAGCCTCCCTCCTTCTTCTGAAGCTTGCCTCAGGCAGGGGCGTGGGGGGGGAAGGGGTCCCTGAGCACAGGGTTCATTGGTCCTTCCCAGCAGGCGTGACTGTCTGAGGCTACCAGGAGTCTCAGGCAAGTTCAGAGTTTCCTGGTGCCGAGCACCCAAAGGTTTGGATGGATGGATGGATGGGAGGATGGATGGATGGACAGACAGAGGGATCAATGGACAGGGGGCAGTTTTCTGAATATTTCCTGGGCCTCACAGTGAAACCTTCTGTGAGCGGTGATAGATCTAAGTCCTGGTGGGGTTGGATTCCCTGAGGAGCACTGAGCATTCTTGGCCTGAGTGTCTCTGTGCCATGTCCTGTGTCTGCCGTCCACAGGCAGGGACACACTCGTGCACAGCCAAGCCCCTCGGTTCCCCCAAGACTGACCCACAACGCAGCCCCCACCTCCAAGGTCACGCGGGGGGTGACGTCATTGAGGGGTGGCCTCTCTAATGAGGGAATGCCCATCTCTGAAAAAGGGAAGGTGTGGTTGTGCCCACATCGTGCAGGCTTGACTTTCCCAGTGGCCACCTGTGCCCCAGCACACAGCCCCCGGCGTCCCCAGAACCAGAGGTGGACACTTTCCCTCCACATATTAAAACTGAAAACTGGCTGCCTCTTGGCTTCTTCTCAAGTGGCTTCTGTCAGTTTGTGGGAGTTTGCCCGAGCAAAACGATTGGAGTGTTTGTTTGTTTGTTTCCTCCCCCCCACCCTCCACTTACATTTCTTAATTCTAATGAAATAATGAAACAGGTAGCTCTCAACCTAATTTGATTACTCACGTTCGGAGTGTTCCCACCGGTATGGTGCCATGCACGGTCACAAAGCGAGACGTTTCCATTCTTGAGGGCCACTGGGGACAGTTCCCAGGCAGCTAATGAATCACACTAATCAGAGAACCAACTTGAAAATTAATACATTCTACTGTAACTATTTAAAGAAAAAATAATTATCGAGACTGTTCTCACTAAATTATGCTGTCTGGAAGTTGCAGGAAGAATATCTTGTCTAATTTTAAGACGTAATCTGGGTTTTGCAGATTTTTCTTTTCGTAGGTGATTAAAGTGTTCAGTGTTGAGAAGACGAAGGGGTGCCCTTTCTTCCTGCTTTCGGGGTCTTGGGAGTGAAGCCCAGCCAGCCTTTGCCTCCTTCGGAGAGGAGACCGGCCCTCGAGCGAGCGCTAGGCCCCCCAAGCTTCTCTGGGGACTGCGGGGTCCCTGGCTGCCTCCTTGGGTGGGTTTCTTAGTAGATGGGATGAAAAGGACATGTTTGGTGTCCCCAGTTCCCGGAGCGCAGATGCCCCAGCTTAGCTGTGAGCAGGACGTGAGGTGGCGTGTGTGACCTTGGTGCGTGTCCTTCCTGCCTCCTCCACCCATGTCCCTCCTAGGACCCGGCGCTCAGAGACGCTCTCAGCTGCAAATTCGCAAAATGGACAGTGCTATGTGGGGGACGCAAGCTTCTGAGACTCATGGGAGGTCTTCCTCCACTGGTGCCCCCTTCTCCAGGGTGGGACATCCGGCAGGCAGCGGGCATTAGCTCAGGGACACCTCATGCCAGGATGGGGCGCTCCTCGCCCCTGCTCGGCCAGGCCTGCCAGCCCCGCGCCTCCCACCTCCCCAGTGAGGGATTGGTCGTCCCATCATGTGGGACGTTCATGCAGCAAAGCCCAGTCGTAGGGCCGGAAACGCCACGGAGAGTCCAAGCTCCTAATGAACAAAGAACACGCAGGCTCCATGGAGACACCAGGTTCTGAGAAGCACTGCTCGGCCGCTGGCTATTTTCTGTGACCACGGTGCTAGGCTGGGCCTTGTTGTCCGGCCAAGTCTGAGCTGAGTTCATGCTTCTCCCCCTCTGGGAGCCTCAGGGGAGACTCCCGCAGTGCTTGGGGGACACAGATGGCCTGGTCCCCTCCCACCGGACTCCCAGGATGGGGGCAGGCTGTTTGTGATTGGCCAAGGGCTTCTACCCTCCTTCCCGAAGGGCCGGTCTCGGGGTGACACTACCCAGCCTTTGCCCTGCAGGCCTCCTGCGTGCCTCCCTCTCCCTCCTGGCTCAGGCGTCTCAGCTTCCCTCTGTCCCTCCAGGACTGTGGGACAGGCATCGCTGGCCTGGCAGACTGTCCCATTAAGCGGCTGTCCGTCAGAAAGGGGTCCTCCCAGCACCAGGCCAGTTTCCCCACAGGCACTGCCCGTGGCAGGATGGCGCCTTCCCCCCGTTGTCCCAGCTCCTTGTGAGACATGGGCTCACCTGACAGTAGCAGGGAAGTGTCCACCCCACCTCCCCTTGGCACTGCAGATGCCACGTCAGTGCTCTTGCCCTCAGGCTGGCGGTCGGGGGAGCTGCCCAAATGAAGGCCCTTCTGCCTGACAAGGAGCAACTCAGCCGGGGCTCTCGGGCCAGGCCCTCCCCCGACCGCCACCCCCACCTGCTCAGGGAATGACTCCGGGCTGGCAGACCCCTTGAACAGATGCAGCTGAATATACTGGACCCCTCAGAGAGCCCCCGTTGAATGGGGTCCACAGTCCACACACTGCTGCCTGAGCGTGGGGTGCGTGGGGCCTGGGGGCCGTGTGGGGCCTGTTCCCACTGTGGGCCCAGCGCAGTGAGCTTTTACACTGTCCCCTGGAGCAGATGCTCTCGTGCAAAGGACTTAGTGTCTAGGTGTGGCTGCTTTGGCTCGTGCTGCGTCCTCTGCCCGGACACACTCTCTGCCAATCCCATGTCACCTCATTCTTCTCTGACTCAACCCAGCAGAACCTCCCCCACAGGGGACGCTGGCCGCATGCCCTTCCGTCCTGGTGCCAAACTAAAGTCTGGGTGCTCCCAGGTGGGGCTGCAAGCGGAGGCTGGGCCAGATGTGGCCGCACACCCAGCACGGCCCGACCGCAGCGGCTCTGCGCTGGCGCTGCCTCCCTGCTGCGGCTCCCGTGACTGCAGGGCAGCCCTGGGGGGCTCTCCTCCCAGAGCAGCTCCCCGACCTGGCCTCAGGGGGTCTCTGGGTTCCATCTGCCCCTCCTCCCCAGGGACCCCCTGCTCTCGCCCAGCTGCCACGAGAATCCGTGCCGAGCTCTTAGCTGGGCGTCTGGAACCAGGTCAGCAGCCCTGGCTCCCGTGAGTCCAGGCCAGGCTTCTGCCTCGGACCCCGTGCTGGCTGTCAGCCTGATCCGTGCCGGCGGGGACTGTGCCCGCGGCAAAGAGCCGAAGCATATTTTGGGGCCACCAGAGGCAATTTTATTTACCCAGTTCTCCAAACAGGAGTCAGTTTCAGCCTGACCCTGGGGGAAGGTTGAGGGCATGGAATGAATCCTGTGAACTGTGATGAGTGTCACCCACCCACCCTGAGACCCCGGACGTGGCAGACACAGGCAATAGGGATCATAATTACTAGAAATTAAGCAGAACGTGTGAGAATTTAGAAGCTTTAGAATTTACTGTGTTCATACCTATGTCATCTATAACTATATCTGTTCTAACATTGGAAGCCCTTGTGGGGGCTGTGGGAGGGGTGTGTTCCCAGGCAGGTCAGTCTGAGGTGGGCACGTGTTCTGGGCACTGACCCCAGGCCCCGTGGGCCCCAGGCAGGAGCCGCCCAGAGCCGTTAGCCGGGGTCTCTGGTGCCAGGCGGGGTTTGTGTTGTGTCCCCGCCACGCGGGAGCTGCAGGGCCCGGGTCCGTCTTCTGTCGCCCAGCTGCTATCCCCAGCGTGCCCGTGGCCTGCCTCAGCCTCGGCAGACTTCGGTGGCAGCGGCTTCTCGCTGGGTGACCTTCAGCTCTTTGCTGACCTGGTGCATGAGCACGAAACCCTAAGCCGTGACGCAGTGGGGCTTCCGCTCGGCCAGGCATCATTGGGTCTGCGGCTGCACCAACTCAGCCCTTGCGAAAGCCCCCAGGTAGATGCAGTCACCCTAGTTGACAGATGGGGAAACGGAGGCACAGAGAGGGTGGGCGCCTCGCCTAAGGGCCCAGCTGTGAGCAGCAGTGCTGGGACTAGACCTAAGGCCGGCTCGGGGGGCCCTCTGACCTCCCAGCCCCATAGGCCTTCTGCCTGAGCGGGCACCCCTGCCACAGGGGCCTTCACGCACCCCCCAGGGAGCAGGAAGGTGAGAGTCCAGCCTCCTGGGTCCTGTAAAATGTTCGCTGCGGGGACCCTATCTCCATGTGCCACGTCTCAATCGTCATGCGGTAGATTCTTCTGGAACCCGGGGGACGTCTCACGTTTGACGCTGTGGGTCAGTGTGTGCGTGTAGTTGTGTGTGGCGACAAATGTACATTATATAATTAGCATGTGTGTTAAAAGGCAGCCACCCCTGCCCCTGGGTGTCACCTGACCCCTCTGTCACCAGCCGTATCTGGGAGGGTCTGGGGACATATACTTCTGGGCCAGATGCTACCAGAGAGAGTCACCTCCCCATCTCAGATGGATGTGGCCCCTTTGGATGCCGTCTGAGAATATAGCCAGAGCTTCTGGAATCCCAACTGGTCTTGTTCTGGTTCACTTTTCCACACTATTGATAAAGTAAGCAGATTCATGTATTAATGGGAATGAAGAAACAGTTTATTCCAAAGGGGGCTGTGCAGCTTACCAGCCGCGAGGGGCCTGGGCATCGAGCGAGCAGTGTGGTCTCCCCAGGAGGGTCACCACCGCTCGTCCCTGTCCCTCTGTCCAGGCAACAGCTGGCATCATGTCTGTCACTGCACTGCTGTCTATGGAAGTCTTCCCAGGCCAAACTCAGGGCTCCTTAGGGCCGTCCCAGTTCTCCGTCTGATTCCTCAGGTTTGGGGGTGGGTGAGGCCCTCTGGGGGGCCAAAGGGACAGTGGGAAATGATTTCAAAGGCTACCCCACACCCTGGTCACCGCAGGCCTGTGTCCAGATCCCTGTGTCTCTGGGCTGGGGCCGCAGTGGGCGACCCCAGAGCAGGCTGTCCCAGGACGCTGCAGCCCCTTTGGCTGGGGCAGGGGGGTGGGGCCTCATGCAGCCCAGGCGTCCCCCTCGGTCCTGCTGGCCCCATGCATGTCCAGGGCTGCGTCCCCCACTCCAGAGGCCCCCTGGCCGGGCCCCTCTCCTGCTCCACTGACCCCTCGCCTTGTGTGGACAAAGCGGTCCTGAGACATCAATCATGTGAAAACTCCTTCTAAGGGAAAGATACTTGTCTGTAGCCCCACTGCTGCCCCAGACCGTTTGTAGCGTGATGTTGCAGGAATATAAGCAGACAGCAAGCGGGAGCCCTCTTTAGATGAGAGACTGGAATAAACCGAAACCCATTTACAAAGTAAACACAAACAAACAGCAAGACAAGTAGCATTCAGATGTGCAGCGTTAATTTGGCAAGGCAGAGGTGTGTGCAGACACGCTGCAGAGGTGGGCTCCCCGTGACACGGCCTGCTGGCTGGCTCGCCCGTGTCGCATTTCCTCCTGTGCTTCATGCGACGGCGTGACCTTGAGGACAGCTCCCCGCAGGCAGCATGCTGTGTGAGGTCGGGGTGCTGACTGCCCAGGTGTAAACAGATTGTATTTTACCCCGAGCTGGCCAGGAGGCCCTTCGCATGGGGACCCTGATATCTCCCCATGCTATCTTGTCCCCGTGAATTGAAGCTTCGTCCTGCAGCGTGATCGGGCACTGCCTTAAAGGGAATGGCCCAGTCATGGTGGGGGCTGGGGACAGAAAGAAGCACGCGTGTTTTCTGTGGCACATTTTGCTGGTGAACTGCTCCAGGACCAGGAGGGCGCATGCGAGGCAGGGAGTGAGCACTGCGCTCGGGAGGGGGACAGTGTGTGTCCCCAGGTCCTGGGTCACCCGCCCGAGTGGGGCACGCGGCACCTGGGCCCCAGCCCGTGTTCCTGTTGGAATCGCTTCACATGATGCCGGATGCACAGCCTTAGGAACGAAGGGGCCGACAGTTGGGGCTCTGACTGCGCCCTGAGGAAGCCATGGCCGGGCTGCTCCCAGGCAGCGGCAGGTCCCTAGCTTTTTCTAGAAAGGACTTGGGACTTCAGAGCTCAGAGGCCGCCATCGTCCGTCCTTATGTAATAAAAACAACCAGGGTTCCGGCACACGGTCTCCTTCTGTCTCAGGAGGAGACGCTCCTCCCGGGCCCTGACATGGGTGAGGAGGCGCCTGGTCCTTGCAGACCTCCCTCGGGTCCCACCCGCTGTCTGGTGTGGCCCTGCTCCCCTGGGGAGAGGCTGCTCTGGCCCTGGTGCAGCCCAGCCCCCGACTTTCCTTGGAGGTGTCCCCACCGACCCTCTGCCAGGCCTGTGTCACCTGCGGCTGCCACGATCTGGCCTCAACCCCAGTACAGTTTGCACATTGTTTTGTCAGCTCTGTCGCTCACAAATGTCCAGGCTGCAGCAGCGGCTTCGTTCTGGCGATATGAGCCCAGAAGCACCTAAACGTCCTGGCAGAGGGACGCCCAGAGCCGGGAAAGGAGCAGGCCGTGCTGGCCAGAGCCCAAGGCCCTGGGGACCACCCACTAGAGAACGGTGAAGCCCACCGTAGCTGCACACTGTGTGAGTGTGGGTGTGCACAGGTGCTTGTGGGTGTGCACAGGTGTGTGGGTGTGCACAGGTGTGTGGGGGTGTGCATAGGTGTGTGCACAGGTGTGTGCATGTGGGTGTGCACAGGTGTGGGTGTGCACAGGTTGTGTGCATGTGGGTGTGCACAGGTGCTTGTGGGTGTGCACAGGTGTGTGTGTATGTTTGTGTGCATGTGGGTGTGCACAGGTGTGTGTGTGGGTGTGCACAGGTGTGTGGGTGTGCACAGGTGCTTGTGGGTGTGCACAGGTGCTTGTGGGTGTGCACAAGCATGTGTGGGTGTGCACAGGTGTGTGCGTGTGGGTGTCCACAAGCGTGTGTGGGTGTGCACAGGTGTGTGTGTGTGTGTGAGGTGGAGGATGACTGGGAGGGGAAGGGGCTGTGCCACCCCAAGGCCATGCCGGACAGGGTCCCAGGGCTGCATCGTCCCCTCAGAGGCTTAGGTGGGCTGAGCTGGTCCATTTCCGGCTCTGAGACGCAGTCTGGACGACCTGCTCTCTATCTTGCCTGGGGACGGGCATGAGTGGCCATAAGTGACCCTATGCCTCTGACCCGCCGGGAGCCCAGGAGCCACCGTGGTGGTGACACGTGAGCAGGCTGTGATCAGTGTCCCCAGCTGTCAGCCTCCGTCACTCGGGCTTCCTCAGCACCATCAGCCCTTGGGGACGCTGTCCCCAGGCCGAGAGCTGCCGCCCCGTAGGGGCCAGAGGAAAAGCTGTGACGTGGGCATGAAAGACCCTTTTGTCCCTGGGACGTGGTGGCCCGGCGCGGGGCCTCCAACCGCCTCCAGCAGGAAGTGGGCTCGGGCTGGGTGAGCCAAGCTCCCTCGGGAAACAAAAGGCAGTGTGTGCTCAGCCGCGGCCTGCAGTGCCCTCTGCAGGGCTGGCACCGGCACACCCAGGCCACGGCCGTGTGGGGACGGGGTGGCGACCCCCAGTACCTGCTCGTCCGCGCGTTCTGCAGGCGTGTCCACCTGGCCACTGTGCGCCCATGTGCACACGTGTGTGTGTGCGTGCACACACATGCTGTTCCACAAGCTGGTGTGTGTGTTTATGTGTGCGTGTGTGCACACGTGTGGGGCCAGGCACCTTGGCTGCCGCTTGAGCAGGACCCGTAACCCCTCCCTCCTTCCCTCCTCAGCACCATGTCACATGATGTCACATGTTCACAGGGCTGTCTCCCTGTGACATGGGGACCACGTGTCCCCTGCCCCACATCTCCCAGCTCTTACAGCTGACTGTGTGACAGAGCAGGAGGGAACGGAGGACAGGGGTCAGCTGTCACCACGTGAGCATCTGGACGTGAATGGGATCCACGTGGGACAGGCCGCAAGCGGCGTGTGGCAGGGGGGCCTTGGCCGAGGGTGTGGAGCCACGTTGAGCTGAGGCCACAGTGGGACAAAGGGGCGCGTCCCAGCCTGTGGGAGGCAGGGGAGGGTGGCACGCTCTCCCAGGTGTTGGTCCACTGTCCCCAGCCCCACAGTCCGAGTAACTACGAGTGACCATGAGTGACATGTATGTGGCCACTGACCAGCTGAGCCCTGTGCTGCCAGGTGCTTGGTCTGTGCCTTCTCCTCAGTCACCCTGGGCGGGCCCAGCCCACAGCGCCAGTACCTCTGGCCCGAGGTCCCCTGGCTGGTGCTCGATGGTGCAGGATTTGAACCCAGGCCTGTCGGCCCCCAGCTGGCCCGCTAGCTTCTGGAGCTGGCCACGTCACAGCATGTCGCAAAGACCAGCCAGCACCATGCGGGCATCAGGACCTGAGTTCTGAGGCTGCCTCGCTGGATGGCCCTGCCCTGTGCGTCCTGTTCAGGGTGACACAGGTCTCTGTGGTGGCCTTGCTGAGCTGGGCCTGCCACCTTCAGAGCCTCATTCCGTCCGTGCCTGCGCCTGGGGCAGCCGAGTTGCTGCTCTTGGCTCCTGGGACAAGCACTGCTGTTGGGTCCCAGGCTTCCCCCCGGATGTCCCACGCCAACACCCACTGCTGGCCCTGCTGCACTGGGCACCTCCCATGTCCCGGGCGAGTGGGCACTGACTGGCTGTCTTCTCTCCCGCAGCGCGGATTATCCGAACGAAGCAGTGGTGTGACATGCTTCCTTGTCTGGAGGGCGAAGGCTGCGACTTGTTAATCAACCGGTCAGGCTGGACGTGCACACAGCCCGGCGGGCGGATCAAGACGACCACGGTGCGTACGCGGCCGCCTCGGCCGTGGGGAGGGGGGGCCTGGGAGGGGGAGCACGCCGGGGAGGTGGCCCTCACACCAGCAGTGACAGGGTCAGAGGAAGCAGGCCGCCAGCCCTCGCCACCGCCTAAGCCCCCCCCCTCCCCGGGGCTAGGTCAGTCTGTCCCCAGCTGTCCTTGGCCCATCAGATGGTCACTGAGTGTGATGGGTGCCCAGCAGCTGGACAGAATCGCCCCAGGCTTGTCAGCCCAGAAGCTACACCAGTGCCCACGCATAGGAGATTGGTGGTGGATGGAAGTTGTCTTGTTTCTGGGGAAACACTAGAACCCCGCAGACTGGCCTCAGATGTCTCCCCTGAGGCAAAAGGCAGGGGGGGCCGGTGGCCCTCATCTGGGCATCTGCTCCTGCCTCACGTACTGCGAGGTGGCCATTTATAGCAGAGACCCCGAAAGGTTCCTGGTTTCCTGGCCGTGCTTCCCGCCTCAATGCCACATGAGAAATTGGACGGGGGTGGGGCCTGGGGATCTGGGGGCCGCGGCCCTCGAGTGGCCCCCCAGCAACGTCCGCCCTCTTCGTGCCCGGCAGCCTCCGTGTGAGGATTCATGGGTCGTCCTAGCAATGGGGTCAGGAGGCCAGTGTGGTGTGGCCGCCACAAGGAGAGCCCCAGGTGTCAGGCACACCGGGGTGAGCAGGACTCAGGCTGCTGGGGCACATGCGGAGGACAGAGCTGTGAAGTTGTGACATTGGCTGCAGGGGCTCCCCAGCCTGTCCCTCGGATTTTCATTTCCCGGAGGCCTCTCGTGTTTGTGGAAATTCGGGCAGCTTGGCCTGAGGGTGGCCGGGCCTGGGCGCTCCGGCCAGAGCATGGTATCTGACAGGTGTGGGAGCCGGGCTGGGCCAGCCACCCACACTGAGCTGTGCCAGCTATGCCCTGAGCGCCTGTCTGAGCTGCCAGCCAAGCTTGTCTGTGCATGTTCCACACGGGGCTGGTGATTCTGTCCTCACACCTGCGAGGTGTGCTGGGACCTGCGGCTCGTCTCCTGCCTCGCGCTCTAAGGTGTGCCCAGGCCTCCTGGAGCGCATCCGTTGGGGCTCCCGTCTGTGCTGCTGGACTTCTGGGGCCACCGTCCCCAGACCCGTGGGACGCAGCAGTCAGTGTGGGGTACCTAGTGGGGCCCAGGGCAGGAGACCCCTTTGAGTGAGCACCTGGAGGAGTGAGACTTAGAGAGAGAAGCTGCAGACGGCCTGGCCACTGCAGTGGGCCTGGGGGTGTGGCCTTGGGGTCAGGCCTGCCCTGCGGGCTTCAGTGTGGCTCTGGGAACAGGGAGACACCAGCCGTTGTCACGGTGAGTCGCGCTTCCTGTCTCATCAGACCCTCGAGCCCTTCCCAGCACCCTGTGCCCCCACCCTCGGAGGCCCTGGGGGACAGCTGCGTGCAAAGGACCAGGCGCCACGCACCCCGTCCCATAGCCCCGTCAGCAGGCCCAGCCCCCTCTCTGCATGCACGCCCCTCAGTTCCTTCACTTGCTCCCAGACCCTGCTGAGGCTCACGGGCCTGGGAGCTCAGCACCCTCATCTCGCTTTAGAGCTGTGAAAACGGCAGCTGGGGGTGGCTGAGAGGCCGCTGGTGGCCGGTGGTCAGTGCGCCCAGGAGCTGGGCTTTCAGTCTGCCGGGTCCGCCCCTCAGCAGCTGGCTGTTCCGCTCCACGCTCAGCTTCTCTTGGTCTTACGAGTAGATCAGCCTCGCTGGGGGTGCGCAGACAGGTGGACCTGCTGGTCCAGGTGCAGGAGGCACAGCTGCCACACCTGGGCAGCCAGCAGAGGGGCTCGCTCTCAGGGCCCTGCACTCCCCGAAGGGGACACTGCTCGCTCTTGGACAAGTGAACGCAGCGTTGCTGGGCGACCTCTGACCTACACGCTGGGTGTGGGTCCCTCCGAGCTGCCCTGCGGTGACGCTCGGGGACTTGGTGTGCTTGGTGCCTTCCCAAGTACCTGCAGACGGGCCTGTGGCTCTAACAGAATCCCTGGCCTGCGGCGACCTATTTTCAAAGCTTTCTTAAAAGCTTCGCGGAGCTCTTGACCCAAACACCGTAGAGTTGGAACGTGCAACCCCACTTCCGCGATTGCATCTCGGCTCTCATCGCTGGTGGATTAGCGCGGTGGGGCTTCTCATCTTACCGCAAATTGGTTTTCTGTGAGATGGGCTTTAAGAGACCTCCTGATTACTTGGCCACATGGCTGTTAATTCCTTCTCAGCCCAGCATTTCCTCAGCCACAGCCACGTCTGTTAGCGGCAGTCACCCCCTCCCGCATCACCCTTCTCCGTGGGGGCCGTGGCCACCCCCTTCTCTATCCCCACTGAACTGTGAGCCTCTCCAGGGCAGGGTCCCACGACCCCCACTCCCGCACCCAGGCCCCCAGAGACACCTGTGATAAATTGATGAGCTGAGTGCAGCCCCGGACACACGCTGACGTCTGCGCTTCCCAGACCACGCTTTCCCGAGTGCAGGTTGTCACCCCATTAGTGGGTCGTGAAATTAATTTAGTGGTTCGTGACCAGCTTTGAAAAGAAGGAAGAAGAAACAGAATAAAAATATTAGAGCACATCCTGTGTCAAAGGCTGGATGCCGTTCAGTGAGACACATGCACATGGTCACAGCGTGAGACGCAGGGAGGTGGCAGTGTGACATGGACCCCGGCCAGGTGTCTTGGGAGACCCTGGCGTCCCTCTTGGTTTTGCAGGCCGTGTCCCCTCACTGTGTCTCTGCTCTGCATCAGGCAGTGAGGCCAGGGTGGGCACGGCAGGCTCTCCTGCTCGTGGAGACAGGCTGGGAGCTGAGACTCAGCCGTCCGTCGCCCGGCCAGGGATTCGCCCCTTGCAGCAGGGCTCACTGACTGGGAGGCGAGAGAGCAGCTGGGGCCTAAAGCGGGGAACCGGGGCTGCACGGTGAGCAGAACGTCCCCCTGCAGACTCACCACCTCCCTCACAGATGTCAGCGGCTGTGCGTGCTCGCTGCTGGCATTCCAGAACATTCTAATCAGGGCACACTCTGCCGTGTTGTGTCATATTTGTGGGTTGCAGGGTGCCCAACAGTGAGCTGCCATGCTGTGTCCTAAACCGGACTCAGCCAGCTGGTTTGAGCTCAGCTTTTCCAATTAGCTGTGAGTTCCTTGCTGCTGGCAGACCCGGTTGTGGGCGAGGGGTGTCCCTGGGGAGTCGGTGGCACTCTGTTCAAGAGCTGGATTTCACAGACTCCCTACAGCAGAGCACAGACTCCGAGCCGAAGCGAAACAGCCGCTGCCTGTGATCACATCAGCACCGGTGTCCAAGTTCCGCTGGGCCCCAGGGACCTGGCGGGCAGCGCGGCGGGGGTGGAGGGGGCCTAGGGCCTCCGTTAGACACAGGAGGCGTTCCCAGGTCTGCTTGCCTCTCAGCGGCCCGGCCAGCACCTGTCCTTCCCCCACCTTGGCCTAAACCGGCTGCTGACTTGGAAGGGCCTCCTGCTGTCCGGAGCTAACTGGCCCGGGAGGTCAGCAGAAAACACGCTGCAACCAGGAGTCTCGACATCCTGGGATTCAAAATATGCCACCCGAGGGCCTAGTGTGTGTCAGATGTGGCCCCGCTGAGAGATCGTGAGGAAGACGGGCCAGGGCTCAGGGATGCCTCCCACTCACTGGCACTCACATTCCCAGGGGCCATTGCTTGCTCCAGGCCCCCAGTTAAAAGCAATGAAACACCCGTGCTGCCCACTTCTGCCATCTGGAAACTCCTGAGAGGTGCCGGGAGTGAGGAGGGGACATGGCACAATCCATGTGCTGTAAGCAGGAGAGCAGGCAGCAGCATCGCGGTCCTGAATGCTGGAAGCGGGTGCTCTTGGCAGACCGGGCAGCGCTGGGACCCTAGGGAGCCGCTGATGCTGCCCTCTGACCCCGGTGCTCAGGAGGCGGGTGCAGGCACCCCGAGTGTGGACTGCAGGCGAGGCGGAAACAGTGGGGCCAGTGAAAAGGCTGTGGGACACACCTGAGTCCCCTCCCTGTCCCCACTCACTAGAGGCTCAGGCCGGAGAGGAGCCAAAGCTGAGTGGCCCAGGACACCGCCTGTGGAGGAGTTTCCTGAAAACCGGGAGATCCAGGGAAAACCCAGGTCCTGAGTCATGAGACCCCGCTCAGCGCCCTGAGGGCTCAGTCAGGACAGGGGTTTCTTTCTGGAGAAACCTACAGTGTAGTTTCCTGTGGCTGCCAAAGCAGGTGGCCACATGCTGGGTATTGCACAGCTGCAGGGGTTCATTCCCTCCCCGTCTGGGGCCAGAAGTCCAAGAGGAAGGTGTGGACTCGGCCATGCACACTCCCGAGGCTGTAGGGAGCGTCCTCCTGCCTCATGTCTGCCTGCAGTCCTCACTGGGCCCAGCTGTGCAGTCGGCCATCACATGTCTGTCCCCCCGGGTGCCAGACCCCGTCCTGTTCTTCATAGAAGCATCAGACATTGGACTTAAGGCACCCCCTAAATCAAGGATGATTTCATCGTAAGGTTCTTCACTAATTACATCTTAAGAGACCCTGTTTCCAAACAAGATCGCTTTCCGAGGTTCCAGGTGGACGTGAATTCTGGGAGATCCTATCCCACCCACCGACTTACAAAGCCCGAAACAGAAACTGGGGTGTTGTGAGTTGGTGCCAGAGGCTGTTCTGTGAAGCCACCACCTACCTGTTGGTGCTTCAGTGCCTCTCTCCTCACCTTGGGGGACAGCACAGGGCCACTGAAGAGAGGACAAAACAGGAACAACGTGCAGGAAAGGGGCCAGGAATTCAGAGGAAACAGGGATACTGATGCCGCAGAAGAAAAGGCATCTGACAGAGCAGCACAGCAAAGTGACAGGTAACGTATCACGGTTGCGCCAACACACTGAGCTGGGGCCTGTTTGTTACACGGCAGTAGCTGACTGCAATGAGAAGTTATGGCGGTTTGGGGAAGTGTATGTATGCGCACACACACATATTTCCATGCCTGTTATATACTTACAGGAGTGTGTGTGTGTGTAACAGGATTTGTTAAAAATCCAGTAGAATGTGTGGGACATAGAATTGAGGCAACCGCTCAGAAAGCCAGAAAGTAGAATGTTTTTAAAGAAGTAGGAAATAGGAAAGGGAGACAAATAGATTAGGAGATCAGTTTGGGAGGTCTGGAGAATACAAAATCCAAAAATAGAGAAAAACAAAGACATTATCAAAGCAGTGTTTTCTAGAAGAACACCCAGGACTCGCAGACGTGGATTTCCCATGTGAGTGCAATCACCATGGGCCGGAAACAAGTGACTAAAGACTCCTGAGACAGAGCCTGGACGTGAAAACATTCTAGAATCTCAGGGAAAATAGGTACAAGCAAGGACTCCGACATCACAGTGCCTCTGGCTTCTGGGCCTGGAAGCCACCGAGCCCTGTCTCCCAGAGTCCAGGCTGCGTCACAGGAGGCGTCACACACCCGAGTGACGGGAGGACAGGCTCTGGGACCAGTGGCCCTGCTCTTCCCTCTGCCATCGTCAGGGAGCCATGGATGAAATGCTCCAGGACAATGAGGGGTGTCCTGATGGAGACCTAGGGCAGGTCTGCACAGAGGGGCTTCTCCAGGGGAACGGGGCCATGGGGAGGCCCCCTGCTGGAAGCTCCTGGAAGAGCTGCTGGGTAAATCCCAGACACCTAGGACATCAGGGAGAGAAATACCTGAGGCGCTTCCAGGATACGACACAGGGATTTCCGGGAGCTCGGGCCTGACCCCACATATCCACTGCGTGGTTTGCTCCACACAGATTATTAAGCCCCTGTTGTCTGATGGGAGTGTGGCTGCCACTGCGGAGGTGATGCACAGGATGAAGGACCGAAGCCCTGCCTCCTGGGCCCTGCCTGGGTCATTGGGCACAGCTTCCCAGGGAGGTGACGGCTAAGCTGAGTCAGCCAAAGGACAGCCAAGAGGGGTCCACATAGGACCTGTCCTAGTGCCAGCTCCTGAGAGACCGACTCCAGAGGCATTCGGGAAGCTAAGTGTCACCCAGGATGACTGAGGCAGGGGCCCGGGGGCCACAGAGCAACTTAGGGAGAGAGGGTGAGCTTTGACCTTTTGCGGCCGGTTTGGGCTGTGGAGTTTAGGTCAGCCCATCAGGTTGCTGATAAGACACTGGTCCCGGCAGGCACGGGGTTCAGGATGGTGAGCAGAGCACTTGAGGAGACTCGGTGACAGACGGTGTGGCTCGGGGGAGGGGAGGGCAGTGAGACGTGAGGGTACACTCGTGGTTTCAGCCTGATTCTGCTGGAGGCGCCGTGACCACCTCCCGCCTGCACACGGTCGGCACTGAACCCCACTGCAGTGGCCATCAGAGGTCAGTGGGGACAGGGGGCCCTTCTTGGAAACAAAGGGACGCAGTGTGGCAGAGCAACTTAAAGGTCCCCAAGCGGGGAGGATGGTGGCTGAGGTCCTGGCGGGAAGCCCAGAGCTGACCTGGCAGGTGAAATGTGCCCCTGGATGGCTGGCCTCGGTGAGCAACGAGGGGCCATTGGCAGCCAACCTGTGTAGCCCCACTTGGCACCGTGGGTGCCCCCTCCCCGGCCCCCCAGCCTCGGTTCTCTCCCTCCCAGAGCAAAGCCAAGCTCAGGCACCGGGCTCCCCTCTTCCTGCAGCCAGTGCCCTGGTCTGTCGGGGCTCCTCCCGGGCCCATGGGTTCCCAGGATCCCTGTAGCCTTTTGGGCCCCCAGTTGCATTGGTGCCTCTGCGGCACCTGCGGTCACAGGTCCAGGTTTTCTGTCGGTCGTGTGATTCCTCCCTTTGCCTGTGGCTGGGAACATGGTGCCCCTCATGCTCAGCCTGCCAGGGGATCCTCCTTCCCGAGCCTCTGGGCTTTGGGGAATGTTGTCACCAGGTTGTCACCAGGTTGTCACTTCCTCCATGACACGCCTCCTGGCCTCACTCTTGTCCCAGCGGGAGGCCTTCTCTCCCCTCCACCACCTGCCCATCCATCCATCACTCCTGCTATTCTGAGCCTCGTCTTCTCCCCGCTCAGGCCAGCCCAGCCCAGCCCCAGGCACTGGGCACAGGGCACAGTGGGCTTGTCCCCAGCGGGAAGGAGCCGCAGAGGCGGGATTATCCGGACCCCCGCCGGGAGGGCTGGGCCTCCCCAGGCGATTGGGCACGTGAGGTTCATCTCTTCTCCGGAACGAGCCGTCCCAGCAGTTAGAAGCTTTTATTACAGCACTGAGTCTCAGCTGTGTTCCACTTCTCACTCTGAAAACCAATAAAGAAAAATGATTCTGAGCCCAAATGAGGCAGCGTGGGGCTTTATTAACCAGAGGCCACAGTCCGGCGCCTTCCGACCGGCCTTTGCTCATCGCCTTGGGGAGCAGGGAGGCGGCCGTGTCTAAGGGTCTGCTGGGGTTGCCATCGTCCTGCCAGCTAGCGGTCCTGGGCCCCAGGCAGAGCCCCCAGTTTGCTGAGGGCCTTCTGAGCTTGCCTGGCCTCTGGGGGCTTCTCATGTACCCTGCCCCCCCTCCCAGCCCAGCTCCTGTCGGCCTGGTTTCCCCTCGCTGCAGGGGGAGGGCAGGGCTGGTGAGCCCCCAGGGCAGACAAGGCTTCCTCCTATGCCCAGCCACAGGCTGCCTCTGCTCCCGCCTCTCCTGTTTCAGAGGAACACACCCTGCGTGCACCCTGAGCGTCCTCTGAGCCCGGCCCCCAGTCCAGATGGCACAGTGCCTCCTGGAAAAGTACCTGGAACAGACGATAGCAGACAGGGAATTTGGGTTCTGTGTTGATCTGTTTACCCTATGGGCACATCGGGCCGTGTCACACCTGGCCCCCTGCCCTGGGAGCTGGGGTGCAGGAGAGGAGACCCCAGCTGGGCCTTCAGGAAACGGGCTCAGGGGCTCATGTCTCCAGCCAGGACTGTGCTGTCCTCCTCGGTCCACACTGGGCAGGTCAGCGGAGCAGAAGGACAGAGATGGTGTAGAGAAGGCTGGGCCTCAAGGGAGTTTGTCATCGTACCTCAGGGGGGGACACGATAACCCCACGTGCCATCTGGGCCGTGTAAGAGGCTCCTGCGTTAGATGCAGTGGGTCCCGCGGAGGGAATTAGCCAACGTGCCGCCATTCGCAGGACGTGGTTTTACCTCTGAGCGTCACAGTGGGCAGAACGGATGTGCCTGGAATGGACACACGGGGTTTTCACCTGGGGGTTTTCTCTTTGAGTCCTGCATGTGGGGGCAAGTAGCCAAGCCCATGAGGACCGTCTGCGGCCAGTGCCAGGTGGAACCATGGCTAGGAGGGTTCCAGACATTCCCTGGGAGGACACGGAAGCTTCCTGTCATGTGCAGAGCCCTCCAACGAGCAGAAACGCTCAGCCGGTGGCCGCATGTGGGGTTGCTCCTTCCCAGGAAAAGTCCTTGACACACCTGTCCCTCCTGGTGGGGGTGTCGGGCTTTGTGCTGTGTCTGTGGTGCGGCCCCGAGGCTGCCGTCCTCCCCCCAGCACTTGATCGGAGGGTGTTTATGGCGGGTCCTGCTGGAGCCCCAACACCATGTCTGCGTGGGCCCGAGGACGAGGGCGGTAGGGCTCAGGATGAGGCACGGGAGGGCGGCCGCCGAGAGGAAAGCAGCCGGAAAGAAGCAGGAAACGGAAGAACCGCCTTCCTTCTCACCGGCAAACGGAGCTCAGACGGCGGTGGACCCCGAGCCACAATAGAGCCTGTGGTCTGTTCTCCGAGTGGCACCACAGGGCAACCTGGGGCCTCTGAGTGCGACGTCCTCCCAAGGACAAGTCCCAGGACGGAGGTGCGGACGGGCCGGAGCGGACGGGGGGCTTCACCCCGAGGGGGCGCGGCTGCAGCGTCTGGTTCCTTGTCCTGCTCCGGGAGCAGCACCGATCGTTACTCTGATCCGGCTGTAATCCATTCTGTGTTCTTTGAATCACTGCTATTCATCACCACAATAATAGCCGGACATTTTAATAGATTTTGTGTGTAAACAGAAACGCATCTGGCTGGCGCGGCATCAGCTAGTATCGTGAGCGGTGACATTCTTCATTTTCTTGGCAGAAACGAGCCCAGAAACAAACACAAAAAAATGGGCTTGGCCAGCCTGCGTTATTTCTGCCGGCACTTTTGGCTCCGTAATCGGAGACATTGTAGGCGGTGGTAACTTACGGCAACTGTGCTGTCTGAATTTTCCCTAAAGCCGTTGTTCTGGGAATGTTTTAAATACATAAACGGGGAGTGGCTGAAATGGAGTAACTGTGCCTGGGGAGGGGCCCGGTGATCGGACAAGAAGCCACCACAATGGGGGTGGCCCTGATGCCGCAGAGGTGACCCGTGGGCGGCCTGCGCAGAGGACGCACCTGCCCCGCCCCCACCCCTGGTGGTCTCCACATTGGATGCTCTGGGTGCAGGACAAAGCCCATGTGGCCTCCAGATCTCGGGGCCTCGAGGGACTGTTTTGGGTGCCCGGTGGGCCTACAAGGATGGCCCCAGGCTCAGGCACATTGCTGAGAATGTGAGGTCCGAAGTGTTTGTTAAAGAAATGGGAGAAAACACTTGTGTAAGGGATGCCGGCCAGTTTCCCATGTCCCACAAGCCTGCCTGTTGGTCCCAAATCAGCTATGCCAAGGGAAGGCTGGGCCCCGCCCAGGACACAGGATGTGCCCCCAAAGGAATATTCAAAGCTCCTGAGTGGGACAGACGTTGTAGGGCCAGCAGACATGCTGCCACCACCACGCTGCCCGTGCCAGCCTGCCTGCCACGCGGCTATGGGCTGTCCTTGGCCTGCCACCTCCCTTTGTCCCGAGCCTTTGCCTGGGATGCCGGACGTAAAGGTGTCCTTGGAATGGTGAGCGTGCCCCTGCAATCCTGTAAGCACAGGCATTGTCACCTGCGAACAGTGAGCATGTGACAAGGACAGACAGAGTTGGAGGTGACCCCAAGTTCCCGGTAGAGTCATTTGAATTAACTCTGTCTTCTGGTTCCAGGTTTGGTGAATGTCTTGATGGACGTGCTGGCACCCAGGTTGGGTGCTCTTGGTTTGCTCTGTGCTGTGCTCTGACAGACGACTGTGCTTAGCAGTTTCTTTTTTCACAAAAGGGCAACGGTGCATTAGCTTGTTCTCGCCTGCACTGTGAAAAGTAAGATTGTTCCTGCAAGCAGGAAGAAGGCCCCGTGCACAGCGCAGAGGTGTCGGTGGCAGGCGGCGATTCCCACCAAACACGGCCCCCTTCTGTGTTCCAGAGCAGACGGGCCATGGCTGTCCGCTCGCTCTACGCCCCGGCCGGCCCCTTACCCCCAGGTGCTGGTCACTCCGAGCCTGTCCCCATGGTTGTGTCTGCCCACTCTGCCCGCTCAGTGTGCCCGGATGTGACCCCTGTCCTCAGCCCAGCTCCGCCGGCCGCAGAGGCAGCAGCACGTGGGGCGGGGACTCTACCAGGCGACCCGTCTGCATGCTTAGGTGCGTCACCGCGGGAACCAGACGCGGCATCGGCAGAGACGTTTGTCAGAGACCAGCCTTTAAGAAGGAACTAGGAGGGTTGTGTCTCAATCCAAATCACGCTAAGTGTCAATGCCCCGTGAAGCCCGAGCTGTACCAGTGATGTAGGTTCTGGGTGGGACCGACCAGCATTATCATCACTACGGTCTGTCCCCAGGCCCCCGTTGTGCCAGCTGCCCCCGAACCAGAACATACGTCTCAGCCTCACCGGCTCTGTGTGTGTCCGCATGGCGCAGGGCCTCCCGCGGTGACGAGCCCTTGCTGGGGTCTTTGTCCCTGTCCTTCCTGGACCCGATCGTCCTCCCGTTGCCCACCAGGGTGACAGTCTAATATACACGTGGTAGGGGACCTTGCAGAGTCACTGTCTTCTCTCTGAGACCCAGTTTTCTCATCTGTAGAGAGTCCCAGGCTGACCTCACAGGTTCTTTCTGAAAAGCCAGGGGAGTCTGTACGTAAAAGGATGGTTATTTTTCTCCTGTGGCACCTTCCGGAATATCCCCACTGTCTGCATCAGAAGGAAGCCACACGCTCGGCCCCGCCTGGGAAGCCAGCCTCCAGGGCATCTGGTCCTTGGTGCTGCAGAGCAGGGAATCCCGGGCCCGATTGGACTGCTGCGTCTCTCAATTTTGTCTGGTTTTCGGTCACACGTGGCCTTGTGTGGTCATGGGCCACGGGCTCCAGGCTCTCATGGGGCAGGTTGGCGAGTAATGAACACGGGACAGCTGAGTGTGAGTCCTCAGCGCCCCTCCTCCCCATGACCGTGGCCAGCCACGCCACGAGCAGACCAGCTGCCCGGACATTGGAGGAAACACGACAAACCCGGCTCCTTCTGCCAACTCTGGGGCCGAGAGCGGTGGCCATGGCTTTCTGGATTAATATGGAAGCAGACATGCATTGCATGGCCACTGCCCAGCGAAGGACAGCTGGCGATGGCCTCATGGCTTGAAGAAAAGAGACGCATGTGCTGAGGTCACGGAAAGCCCCTTGGGCATGTCACAAATATGGGACACTGAGCTCCACCTGTGACGTTGACCTCCCAGAACGCAGACGCAGCCATGACAGAGGGCCTTGCGGCAGCTGCGGTGGTCAGGAAGCAAGCAGGCAGCGGTGGCGTGTGCCCAGGCAGCCCCTCCACGCTGTGCAACAGTGTGACAAGCACAACAGGCGGTGGGTGGAGTCTCTCCTGTTGGGCAGGACGAGGCGATGCCCCCAGGCCTCGTACTCACTCGTTCTCCCTTCCCCAACCAGCATGAAGCTTTCCATCCGGCTCAGGCAGGGAACTGGCCTCAGAGGTGACAGAAGACCCCACTGGGAGCCGCCCCTGCTTGTGAAAGCCTGGTAGGTGTCACGTGAAGGTGACTCCCAGACCTTCCGGCCAGCCTGGAGCAGGCAGAGCCTCCCACACCCCCAGGAACTGAAAGGAGGGATGGAGGCGCGCTCCGCGCTGAGCCTGTTGGCTCATTCTGGGCCAGGACTGGCCTCTGCCTGTTTAAAAGGAAATAATAATAATTTCAAAAAGTATCAAAGCCAGAACTCATACCTGATTCTGTGAAAATATAATCACTATCTGTGGCAAGGAAGTCTTTCCAAAGCTGGAAGGGTAGAGTTAGCTCTACAAATAGTTCTGTGCAGGAGGCAGGTGGGGCTTCTGGAGAAAGAACATTGCTGGTTGGTACCAGAGTCCCGGAGGCTGTGGCTTCTGCGATCCAGGACCAAGGGACCAAGGGAGGAACGGCCCAGAGCGACGGCAGACATCCAGTGCTGCCGGGCGAATGACAGGGAAGCACAGTGATACGGGGCTGACATGTGCTGGAAGCTGCACGTGAAAGAAATGTCACTGCAGAAAATCAGCTCAGTGACACGGACCGACCTCAACCAAGGGACAGTTTGCAGGAGAAAGGTGTGGCAGGTACGAGGAAGGAGGATGGGCATCTAAGCTGGGGTGCTCCTGAGGGGAACCTCTGTGGCGAGAACAAAAGAATAATCAGATTAGGGTGAAAACAGACTGCTAGGAGCTCCCTGGAGGCATGAAAACCCCCAATTTAAAACAAAAGCTCCAGCTCTGTACCTGAGCATTCCCTGGCAACACCTGTGAACTGTAAGGATAAAGGAAAGCTGCTTAATCGTCCAGGTTACAGTGGAGGAAACAGGAAACACATGGGGGCAAGAAATCACAGACCCTCCGGAGGCCCAGACGTGTGCTGCCCTCTGAACTCAGCGAGACCCGGAGCCAGAAAACTGGAGGGAGGTGCTTCCAGGGATTTGACTGAAAAATAGTTTTACTTAAAAGCCAGTCCTATTTCTAGCTGTTTTGCACAAAGGGAACAAACAAGACAGCTTTAAAATTGCAAGGATTTAGAAAGCATGCCACCCACACACCTCTCCTGAAAAGGCGGATAAAAGATGAACTCAAGCCAAAGACATTAAAATCAGGAGCTGACGTTGGAAAAGGTCAGATATTAGGATTCACTGGGGACCGTTGCTACCAGTCAATCCCACGCCGCTGGGTGTAAATCATTGCGACTGTGGTTACAAAATGGAACACAAAATCCACACCGTGGTTACCTAACACACTCTGTATATTGTGAAAGATTGTTGTTGTGATAAGGAGCCTGTGGTGAAGTTAACGGAAGCTGGAGGATGGGCTGCTGCCGCATAAGGAAAAGGCACCGCGTGCGTCTTCCTGGAGCAGAAAGAACCATGAGGACTTAGGTCTCTAGAGACAGGGATTAATTATTAAGAGCACACTTGATTAACCTACAGGCCAGCACTGGTAGGAAAAATACATGATTCCTTCTAAACTGCAGCAGAAGGAAAGCCGTCAACCTGGGTTTTGTGCATAAAGAAATGAACCAGGAAAGGAGCCTCGCCGGAAACCAAGGTGGAGCCTCCTGGTTATGCCGGAAACTCAGTACCGGCGCTGACAGTGCATGTAAACGCGGTCACGAACCTCCACCAGAAAGCAGAGACTATCAAATAACTTTATAAAACAGCCCCACACGTGTTGCCTTCTAAGAGCTCTTCTACAACCCGGCAGTGCAACTGAATGCAAAGCATAAGTAAGGATTTGGCGAGCAGTTGAAACGGAAAGGGAATCAGTGGGTAAAATACATTACATTGAAACAACATGATGTCACATCGATATGTGTAAGATGCACGTGTGATTGACAAGCTTTGATACGTTACAATTCAAATGAATGCAAGTGTCGCATTCGGAAACCTTTACACGCTGATAAGCATAGTATCTACGAAGGCAACTGGATTAAAACATTAAAAATTACCAGGACACAATTTTTAGTCAGAAATTTAAACAACTCTTCACGCCGTGTTGAGGTGAAGTCAATACCTCCAGTGGCGACAATAGAAAGAACCAGGGCGGAGATCTCCTGAAAAAGAGACTCAGCAAGATTGAATCTGCAGGGACATACTGAACATTGTAACATACAAAGAGGCTGCTTCCAATTTCTGTCATTTATGAAATCTCTGCCGAAACATCCATGATCCAAGTCATGAATGAAACCTCCCTAAGAGGAGAAACGTGCCAGCCTTCCTTTCCTGTCATAATACAGCATGTTTAAGACGATCCTAAAAAGTAATAGCAATCCTAGCCACTAGTTCCTTCTTATAATTTGTTGGTGGAAGAGGAAATGAAACGCACATGCAGGGGCTGTGTGCAGGGTCTGAAGTCAGTGTGTGGGGGTCCCACTCTGGGTAGAGCAGGTCACGTAGCTCTCTGTGACTCAGTTTCTATATCTGTAAAGTGGGCCAAGTGCTGTTCCCTGCTTCCTGGGACGGCTTTGAGGATGGAAGGAGATAGCACAATTGGAGAGGAGCCAGCCAGTGCTGGACGATTACGCGTATGTATTTTAGATATTGTTAAATCTCTTCAGAATATAATGAGCATGACACACTGTGTGTGAGTTCAGCGAAGGATGCCTTTAAATAACTTTATTTTAAAATCAGAAAGAATGAAAATAAATAAGCCGTAGAAAAAGACAGCCTCAAAAAAGAGTAGAAGGAAACTATTAAAGATGAAAAAGAAATTCATGGATTTTAAGAGGAAAGGCATGGAATGGATCACTGCATCTCTGGCAAAACTATAAAAATGCATTTTACCTCTGTCATATATATGTATGTATATAAAATAAATCTAAAAAGAAGGAGGGAAAGTCAGCATTATCGGGGTCCCTGCCGAAGAGCACGTGCCTGCCTGGTGTACTGGCCACTGAGTCTGGAAATTTTGATCCACCATATGGTTTTTGGGGGGAAAGTAACAAAAATAACTAACAAAGTAGAAAAATGTTAATATTCTCCAGTAGAAATTCCAGACTGTGAAGGTTTAACGGGCATGTTCTTAAAACATTTACTGGGCAGGTAGCTTGTCCCGAAATCCTGGCACGTTGCCCAGCTCTTTGTGGGGACTAGTGACACCCACCTTCCAGAAGTGTCACAAGCTCACAACCAAGTCGTCTTCTCCAGCAGAGACTGAGGCTGAGAAGCAGGCCAGCCTCTGACGTCACTCAGCGAAGTGTTCTTGGGGCCCCGTATCCGGCGTTGTTTTGGAGTTGCAGACACATCTGGGGGATCCCTGCCCCGGAATATGCGTTCCCCTGTGGCAGAGGTAACAGGACACCCATCACCTGTACCTGCCTACAATGACAGCGCACTGCATCCTGCAGTCCTGTACAAGAACCCAAAGTGGCCACTGCACAGATTTATGTGAGAAACGAAAGTACGTTTTAATATTTCAGAATCAGTAGAACGACAGACCCTGCAAGGAGATAAATGAAAAATGTGTTTTAATTCAGTAGATGCTCCAACCATTGCAAACAGCCACCGTATTCATTCCTCAGAAATATATCAACAGAAGAACAGCATGGAGAACACACACCTCCCCCTAACTGGGAGGAGAGGCAGGCCCCCCCGGACCTGAGGTCCCCCTGAAACCCAGCAGCCCACAGAGCACTCAGGCCGGCCCGGCGTCCGTCCTGGAACCCAGGCCGGCTGTTATGTGGCAGGTCTGCCATCGTAAACATTTCATGTAGGGAAACACAGTCATTATTACTCACAGACGAGGTAAGCAGGTACTTCCAAAACTCTGGGGAATCAGCTGAAATGCCATGAAAACTACTTAAAGGCTTTATTAAATTGGACCAATTAGGAATATGGAAGGTTCTCCGCGAGTACTCAACTCTACGCTCCATAGATACAAACAAGCTCCGGTCTAGCTGCGTGGCCTGCTGGCCGAGTACGGCCCCCTACCTGTGTTTGTCAATAAAGTTTTATTGGAACACAGCCTTGCTTGTTCACTTACGTACGGTCCAGGGATGTGTGAGCTGAAATAGCAGAGCTGGGTATTGCAGAAGGGGCGCAGTGGCCCACAGGGCTGCAAGCGTGTGCCAGCTGGCCCTCCAGCCACCTTCAGCAGCCCCGGGCTGGGTCAGCCCTGCCAGCCAGGAGGGATTAGCTGTCACAGACAGAGTCACTTGGGTGCAATGGCTGAGTTAGCAGCAGCCTTTACAGAGACACCGTAGAGCGAAGTTGTGCTCTTTGGAGCAGATAGGTTTAGAACGTGCAATGGTTTTAATTAAAGTAACCAAGTGAAATAATAGTGAGTAAGAGGGGAGGCTGCCTGGCCGAGTGTGTGACCCGCAGACCCGCCTTGTGAGCCAACAGGATGACGTTTGGCAGATTCCCGCAGACACAGCTGAACCTGAGAAAATGCTGTTGTTCTTGGATGTATTTCTGAGGAACGAGTATGGTGTCTGCCTTACCACCCCTTCTGAGTCACAAACAGACCACGCGGCCCTGAGATGAACCCGGGTCAGATGAGAATGGAATGAGGTGCAGTGAGCGTTACACGCCCAGCGGGGGGAGGGATGTGTCCCCAACAGCAGGCGTTGGGAAAGTTGGCTTCGTATGTGGGTGACAGTGCAAGTTGGGTCCTTACATCGCACTGCGTTCCACATTAAATTCCTCAGGGATTTCAGACTAAAATCTGACACATGAAGCTCGGCGATGGCCGAGAGGAAGGCCGGGCGAGTATGTAAGGTCAGTCTGAACATGGTGCCCGTGAGACGCCCGCCCGACACTCAGTACACACCAGGCACTGTTGTGAGCATGTGTGCAACAGCCACGTGTGCGGCCAGAGGAGCGGTCACCCAGTGACCGAGAGGCCCCGTCTGACGGGCAGCCCTGACTTACCTCCGCGTCCCGAACTTCCAAAAGTCTCACACGCCTTCACGGAAACTGAGAGGCAGTTCGCAGGTGGGGGCGTTGTGGGAACGGGCTTCCAGAGCGGATTCCCAGCCTGTGTCGGGGACAGCGCATGACAGGACTGCAGCCCAGGGGCAGAGGATTCCAAAGACTTGGGCCGGGACCGGACGAGGGGTCACTCATCGCGGCCCAGCTGTGGCTTGTTTCAGTCTCGCTTAACTCCGTCTTGAGGGTGCTGGTGGGAATGTGGATTTCTGGAAAGCGCTCAGGCAATAAACGTCAAGCGATGGGACATAAATGCCACAGCCCCCTTGGAACACGGCCTGGCAGTTGCTCAGAGCTAAGCCTAGCATTGCCCTGTGGCCTGGGATCCCAGGCGTGTCCGCAACAGAGTGAAAGCGTGTGTCCACTCAGCCCAATGGCCATCTGCTGGTGAGTGGGCGACTGGTCCAGCCATTGAGGGGACATCACCCAGCCAGGGAAAGGAGTGACGTGTAGACACGCTCCCACACACGTGGACCTGGAGAGCGTCGTGCATGACGACAGAAGCCAGACGCAAGGCGCTTTCCTGTGGTCCCACTGACGTGAGATGTCGGGTTACCCTCCGAGGCAGAACATAAAGAGCGGTTGCCAGGGCTGGGGGAGGCGATGGGAGTGAGGCTTCTTTTTCGGGAGATGGAAACGCTCCTGACTGACTGCCAATGGCTGCACCGCTCTGAGTGGACTGCAAAGCACTGAATTGACCCTTTGAAAGCGTGGGTTGCGTGGTGTGTGAAGTACGTCTCGGAGACGCTGCCGTAAGCCGACGGATGGAGGTTCAGACAGAGTCCCCGCCTGGGGTCAGGACGCCTCTGGCTGACAGCGACCTGGCGGGGCCACCGCAGCCCCTGCTGACACATGTTGGTGGGAGGACAGTGCCTGGGGGCAGCTCAGAGTCCCAGGCCGGCTGCACAGAGGTGACCTCCCCACCCCGAGTGGCTGCACCCCTGAAAGAGGACACAGGAAGGAGATGGGAAAGAGGTTTGATCCTGGGGTCAGTGAGCAGCGAGTTGTCGCCGGAGCATTTCTGAGGCCACCTTTGAAGAGTCCCCTCCGGGCCCCTTGATCGCACGGCTGTGAACTTGGGACGAGGAGTGTGCTGCGAGCTGCCGTTGACCAGGGCTGTGGTCCTCTGATGCCACACGGGATTGGTGCTGGCCTGGGAGCCCCGGCGAGGGGAGAGGACACGCTCAGAGGCTGCACGGCCTGTCCCACACTTGTCTACAATCCCTCTGGAAAGCTGCTGGCGAGGCGTGTGGCTCTAAAAGCAAACAGGCCTGCAGGCAGGCTGAGAACCCGCCCTGCTGCAGAGCTGGAGGTGACTGGCTGGGGTGGGCACATGGCATGGCGGCATCGGCACAGGGATGGCGGCTTCGTGCTTCCCCAAGGTCGTGGGTGGGCTGAACCGTGAGGGGATGGGGGGCCGTCTCCAGTGCGCCCAGCAGAGGAGCTGAGCAGAACCATGGCACTGGCTGCAGCTCTCCGCTTGGTCCCTAATCCAGGACGCAGTGAGACTGAGTCCAGGGACCCGCCACCCAGACCCGCCTGTGCAGTAGACACAGCCCTGGTCCCTGGGGGGCCTGGGCATCAGGAAGCCCTCAAGGTGGAGCATTCCCACCTGCCTGCTAGATGCCGAGAGACAGGTTCCCTTCTGGGCCAGAGGCGGAGTTTGAAAGACCCTCTGTGCAGGGGAAGGCCGTTGTCATCTGGGAGATGTGCTAGGGGCCCAGCACGGGGAAGCATCGAGAGTGGATGTAAACACGGCCACGAGTACAGGACTCGTCCTGGAGTCGGCCAGGCCAGGCGAGGGACGGGGCTTATCATAGTTCCAGAAGCTGAACCAGAAGGAACTTTCCGGAAGGCCCACATTTTTTAAATCGGGGTGTAACTCAGCAGGAAAGCATACATCTTTAAAGAGTCTGGCTCCACTGGTTGTGACGCGCCCCCCCAGCCCATGTCACCACCCCCAGGGCAAGACACAGCCTTTCCAGCCCAGCAGGCCCCCCTGTGCCCCCCAGGTAGCCCTGTCCCCAGGGAGAATGCACACGAGGCCTGCCACCCTTAGCTCTGCCCCCACAGGGGTCCCACCCTTGGCACTGCCCCCTGGGGCGTGTGTCAGGGGCCCACAGCCTCCCAGCTCAGTCCCTCTGGCAGGCCCCTGAGGGAAGCACGTCACACACTTTCTCCTGGGGGACATCTGTGCCGTGGTTGTCTGTTAAGTGAGAAAGGCAGGCAAACGCAGTGGCCTTAGCAACGTGACACACATGTTCCTTAAACTTGCTTCTTTAACTGAAACTCTAAATGCACTTTCACTAGCTGATTTTTTTCACGTACAGTGTTATTAGTTTTCTGCGCTACGTAACAAGTTGTACAGACTTAGTGACGTAAAACATTTATTGTCTCACAGCTGGTCCCACGTGGCTGCTTCTCTGCTCAGGGTCTCAGGCGGAAACCTAGGTGTGGGCAGGGCTGGGTCTCGCTGGAGGCTCCGAGAGGTCACGTTCCAGGCTTTCTCAGGTTGGTGGCAGAAGTCAGGTCCTGGCGGCTGTAGGACTGAGGTCCCGCTCCCTGGCGGCTGCCCACAGGGGCTACCCACTCCCGGAGGTCACCACTCCCCCCACGCAGAGGGCGGGCGTCACCGTGACATCACTCGTCGTGCTTCCTTGAGGTCTCCCTGTGACTTTCTCGCGTTGGCACCACCTCTGAGTTCTGCTTCCCATCATTAGAAAGTAAGAATAAGAACCTAAACACACTTTAAAATGATGTGTACGCAGAACCTTCTCCATCTTTTGCTGTCATCCTGCCTCCTGGCCCATAGTCACAGGCGTGTTGTTACTGCTGGCCCCTCGCCAGCTGCCCCATGTCAGGTGGGCAGAGTGCCGCTCGGCGGGGACCCCCAGCCGCTCTGAGGCTGTTCCTGAGAGAAGGGAGGCCTGGCCTCGGGAGGGACTTTTTGTGCAGAAATGGCCTGCTTGGTAAACCCCTGCCGTGGTGCCGTCCTATCCCGAGTGTCGTCTGTGCCGTTGGGACCAGGGCGCACGGCTCCTTTACGAAACCCTGGACAGTCGTTTCCGCAGGCACACAGCCGCCCTAAGGAGGAGCAGTGAGGCGGGGGCGGCTGGACAGCAGCCGTTCACATTGTCTCGTCTCGTGGAAAGGGGACAATCCTGTGACCTGCGCTGAGGCTTCTCGGTCGGCCCCCTTTCACACTCCCATTTAGTGGGCATGGAAACTGAGGCTTGGGGACTGAGCGCTTTCCTGAGTCCGATGACCAGGAAGAGCCCAGCCTAGGTTCACGGCCGAGACCCGTTGTGACAGCGGACGACGTTGCTAGACTCCAAATCTCACCAGCGACGGACCCCAGGGCACAGCCGGCTGTTCCCAGGCAGAGATCTGCAGGGAGGGGACTAGCGGGGCAGGTAGGATGCAGGGGGTGGCTCCAAAGGAGGCCCCTGCTGCCCCCGGTCCTGGGACAGCCAGCGCTCCCGCCCTATCTGAGCCCAGAGTCAGGACGTCCCTCTAAGGCCCTCCAGGCCCGGGGGTGAGGGTGTCCGTTGCAAACCCACCCACCCACAGCACACGCACGTGTACAGCCTGCCTTGCAAACGCCTCTGGAGGCGGCTGTCATGTTCCCGGGAGCCTCTTGTCTCCGGGCATTCTCAGTCCCCGCCATGGGAGATCTTGGAGACTCTCTATTTAAAATTGGGGTCCTCATCACAGAAAAGCTCAGGGTCAGGTCATGGTGCTTCGGAGGTGCCAGGCGGTCACTCACCAGGCAGCACTGAGTAAGTGTGGTCTAAATCGTCACAGCCACTTGCTGACCGCCCTTCAGAGCCATCACAGGACAGCCGAGCACGGACCTGTCCCTGCTCAGAAGCCACGGCTCGAGGAGGCCTCTGCCGTGACGGCATAAATGCTTTGTCACCACCTCCTCCTCTTACTGAGGACTGAGACCCAAGCCACCCCCTGGGTCAGCATTGGACCCTCGTGTCAGTGACCCAGACCCAGGAGCTCGGATGATGCTGTGCTCCCTTCCCCACGGGGGGAACCGCGGGGCTCGTCCGGAACAGCCGCCTCTCAGTAGCTACAGCTCACTGCCGTCACTGCCGTCACTGCCGTCCAGCGCTCCTGAGAACCCCTCCACGCTGGGGCCCACCTGGGCCAGACGTCCCGGAAGCTTTCTCGGAAGACAGACTCCAGGCAGGACAGCTGCGAGCCAAAGAGGGAGCTGAAGCCTTGCAGAGACAGAAATAGAATTCTCCCACATCAGATTCAAGAAGCATTGTTTTCTGGACAGAGAAGCAAGACTGTCTAGCTAAGCAATGAATACATATTCTCACAGCTATCAACTTGCATCAGATAACGAGACGGCAGTCTGGTTGTGAGCAGCTCCGTGGGGCCGCACGCGCCTCCCTGCTCCTCGCAGCTCTCTGCCGCGTGGCACACAGGGCTGCACGGGCTGGTCCACTTCTGCTGCGCCTCTGGGTGGAGCATCCAGCTGCCGCGTCCTCGCCGCCAGGCTGAGTGGCAGGCGTGGAAATGGCCAGGACAGGGTAGGTGCCTGTAGCAGCCAGTGGCATCCAGAGGTGACGGCTGACCTGCGAGCTCACTGCTCAGGTTCACAGTGGCATCGGGACAGGCTGGGGAGAAGGGCCTGTGGGGGCTCTGTCCACCCCCAGCCTGTCCTGAGTGGGCGTGTTTTCGCTTCCTCGCTGCCCCTTATCCCGTCGCCATCCCCCTCCTCTGCTCATGCCCCCGGGTCTAAGGCGTGTTTGCCGCGTGCGTCCCTTCCCTCCCACGCCTTCAGTTACTGTGTGATCTGTGCCCCCAGCCTCACACCCCTGGGGCTGGGGGGTGAACAGCACAGAGTCAGTGAAGCGTCGGCTCCAGGGGCGGCCTCTGGACCACAAGTGGGCCTGTGACCTGCGGCCAAATGTGCCGATTCTTTAAAATCCGCGCGCACCCGTCCTGTTTGGGTTGCTGAGGGGGGGCAGGGATAAGCAGCGTGTCGCGGCCGCCCACCCTGCTGCTGTTCTTTGCCAGCGTGGCGGGAAGGGCCACGCCAGGCCCATCTGCTCCAGCCCTGGGAGAGGCGGCCTTTCCTGCGTTTCTACACACAACCCCAGGCACAGGCTTTGCTGACCTGAGGGACGTGTGAGGGACACAGAAGCCCCGCCCTGTTGAGTGTGGCAGCTAGAGGCGCCACCACCGAGCCCTGGCCCAGGAGCTGCCGTGAGGTGGCAGGAGCAGGCCCCGGGGTCACCTGGCTGTGGGGACGTTGAGGGCTCCCAGAGTGGGACCCGCCCTGTGCATAGGGTGGCGATACATAGCAGAGCCGTCTGCCCTCTGGTCACAAGGGGGGGCTGACCACTTCACGCTGCCTGTCCCTCCGCCACCCCCACACTTCTCTGACCTCCGAGGCCGTGGGAAGAGTGTGGTCCAGGGACCAGCTGTTGTCCAGGCTGCTGCCCCCCCACACACACACACGGGGTCCCTTCCCCTCTAGGCCTTGAGTAAATACGTTTTGGGGGCCGTAGACCAAGTCCCTCTGGGGTGGCACCGTCCTCGTGGGAGGGAAGTGGCCTCAAGTGCTTTCTGTTCTGAAGACATAAATCTGCGCGTTTCGAAGCCCCTCACACGATTCATCTTTCCCGCGAGTCTTGCCGCGGCCCCAGCTCTGGTAACCAGTGAGGGACTCGGTGGCCCTACCCAGAGCCTGGGCTCCTGGCAGCGCTTCCCAGAGCAGCTCGTCACACACACAGACTGCTTTTCAGTTGTCCTGCCTGGTGGACCTGTGTGTTGGCATTTGCAGAAATGACCCCAAGTCCTGGGATTAACTGCATTTCCATCTCAGCAAGTGACCATTCATCTGGGGGCAGTGGCGGTGCCTTCTTGGGTGAGTCACAGAGCTTCATGGACCATGGTCCACAGGGTGTCCTCAGCAGGGAGCTGTGTGGGGAAGCCCCAAGGATGCCTGGGACGGGCCCAGTGACAGCACAGACACTGCCCATCCCAGCCCAGCTGCAGCGTCCTGTCGGAGACACCTCTTCTCGCCGGAGCCGTGGGGCACAGGTCCCGGGAATCCTGCCAAGACACCGCACACTCACTGCAGGGCGGGATCGTGCTGGCACCTACGCAGGAGCAGGAGCTGCGACGTAGGAAAGCTCCCGGGAGGGTCTGTCACCCAGATGACAGGTGGCTGCTGTTGGCTGCGTCTCTCAGGGTCGGCCGCAGACAAGGGCCTGAGTGCCCCGGCTCGACCCGGACACCAGCGTGTCACCAGTTAGCAGCCTGACGGGGCTGGAGCCCTGACCCCTTGAGAAGCTGGGAACAGGGACCTCGTTTCCCCAGCACTGACCCCCCTCTGCAGAGAGGGCTACAGGTGGCTGGAGCCCAGGAAGCAGTGAGTGTCTGCCTGGAAGGACAGATGGGTGACGGCCAGACAGGCGGGGCAGTGGACGTGTTGAGCACACACGACTGGAGACACATCGGGTGTCTGTCACGCGAGCACACCTCCCCCGGCTCAGACGCAGAGCAGAGGGCCCTGTGGGACCGGGCTGGGGTCCCGAGAACACTCGCTCACTGGGTCCCCAGAGAGCGCAAGCTCAGGCCGCGTCGTAATGTTTCCTTTGGTTACTTAACAGGGGACAGCGGCCGTCCAGCCGCTCTCGTGACCTTGGGATTGGGGAGGAAGCAGGGTTTCCTTGAGTGGGACCTGGTTGTGCAACATCAGGAAATCGTCCCACAGAAGAAACCACACAGATGGCTGGACGTGGAGAGGCTGATGCAAGGGCTTTCCGGAAGCTTCTTCCCTGGTTATGATTTGTTTTTCCATGGTAACAGCTCTCGTGGTCCCCAGCCTCCCACAAGGCAGGCTGTGGCCAGCTCTCTGCTGCTCATTAGGGCTTTTTGCTGGGTTTTCGATCCGGAATGCTGTGCTCCTTCGTCCAGAATGCTCACCCGACCCTCCGGTCAAGTGGAAGCTTTTAATGAGTGCAGAGCGGGTGTGGGCCCCTTCCCACCTGTGTGTGAGCCCAAGGCTCAGCCGCCAGGGCAGGAACCAGTGCTGAAGCCCCAGAAATGCTGGCCACTGTCACCAACCACCCGCCGGTCCCCCACAAGGAGTGTTTCCCATTCTTGTCCCTGCAGCAAGGGTGCCGGCTCCTAGTTCATCGTCCAGGAAGAGGGCAGAGGGCGGGGGGGAGGTGCTGCCCCAAGGTCGGGCACGGCCAGGAGCAGCCTGGGACCCCAGCGCACTCGTCCGAAGGGAGGAGTGGACGCCTGGGGCTGGGTGACCCTGGTGTTGAGGCCAGTGCCCGGGGCCTGTGGACAGGCTGGAAGGAGGCGTCCCCTTGTCATTGTCATGGCCGGCCCCCTGCCGCGGTGCCATCCTCCGCCCACAGGACGTCCCTTTCTGGGAACATCCCCACGGTGGCCGTGCCCAGTGACATCCCACTTCACAGGCGGGAGAACGTTTTCTCTCGGTTGTATCAGGAGAGCCCTCTGGGCCACGCGCTGCCCATTTCAATGGAGATTCAGAGAATCCAGCTGGGCGTGGGACGCCCGCACGCAGCCATCCAGGTCCGTCAGCCAGTATCCACTGACGGGTAGGAAGGGGGTCAGTCACCTGGACCCACGTCCACAGCTGCCTGCCGCAGGGGAGATGAGGCCAGCCTGCCCTCCTGTGTCCGGCCTTGGTCCAGGGTGAAGACAGTGTGTCTTTTGACGGGCTCACTGGGGTTCAGGGGGTTCCAGAAAGCTCAGGAGCGATCCCGTCACTCTTCCCGGACCCTGCTGACCACAGAGTCTGCAGGCCTACAGGACACACGTCCAGGCTCATCCTCAGGCTGCAGAAGAAAGTGCCACAGGCTGTGGCTCACCGCGGGCCGTCCAGGGGCTGGCCTTCCAGGAACGAACACTGCTGGACGCCGTGCAGGCCCTCGGGTCCGTGGGGCCAGGCTCTGTCCGCGCCGTGTCTGAGGCACCGGAGGCACATGCTGGCCCCTGCCTGGTGAGGACGAGGCCGCATCCCCTGTCCTGCCCGGCACATAGCACATTTTGCAGGTTTTCACAGTAGCCCTGTCATCCATCTTCCCCCACGGCTCCCGTGGCAGAGGTGTCGTGGCCTTGGGGTCCCCCAGCTGCTCACTGCTGAGACACTGGCCATGCTTTCCCCACTAGCTCAGCCCATGTGGGCAAGCTGTCTGGCAGCCGGTGGATTTCCAGTGCCAGGGCTACACGCCCCTGCCCAGACCGACCGGGATGCAAAAGCTGAGCGTGCAGGCCCAGCCCCCGCCCGCGAGCCGACCCCACAGGAGCTGCCCGGACCACACGCCGGGCACAGCACTGGCAGGCACGGGGGTGTGAGCAGCCGTCCCCTGGCCGAGAGAGCCCGCTGCATGCAGCTGAGGCTGGCAGGCCTGCTGGCATCCCCTCAGCTGTCTTGTGGCCTCAGGAGCAGAGAGCGCTTGCTGGTGCCTCCGTTCCACAGGTGAGCTAACAGATTCAAGAGGGGAAGTGACCAGAGACTGCGGGTCTCACACCAAAGCTGAGTACAACGGCTCCTGGTGTCTGTGGCTGTCGGAGAAGCCGAGATGTGGGGAGGACACAGCCGTCGGGAACATTAGGGAAGCGACATGGTCCAACTGCACTGAGCTCCTGAAGGGACGTGGGTGCCGCTGCGTCGGGAGGCCCCTGGTTCTCCTGGCACCGCAGTGCTGTCCCGTGTCCCATGGGAGGGTCCCCCTGAGAGCTGTGGGAGGGCCATGGGGGTCTGAGCAAAGCAAGAGGAGGTGAGTGGGGACAGGCTTAGGTCAGCGTCCCAGGAGTGACCGCCCGGCCCCTCTGGAAGTTTGGGGAAGGAGAGACCTTCCCCCGGCAGCTCCAAGGAGCAGTCTTGGCACTTCTGAGGAGCTGCTGGCACAGGGCAGTTTGGAACAGACCCCTAGGGCTGACCACTGCCCACAGCGGTGGACACTTTGTACGGGAGCGAGAGGACGGAAAACGTGAGCCACAGACGGTGGTCCATGGAGGCCTCTGGGCAGGCCCACGGTGAATGGGCGCCTGGGGGCGACTGTCCTCACACCCAGTCCTGGGGTGGCTGTGTCCTCACATTCAGTCCTCAGAGCCTGGGGCCCGGTCAGCCAGGAGAGCCCGGCCCTGCACAGGAAGGAGGAATCCGCAGCCCTGCTCCAGTGTCCAGGCATTCCGGATGGACCTAGCGCTGTAAAAATCTGTAGCTCTAGGAAATTACTAGAATGTGTGCAGTGACTATACATCGCTTTAAGCAGTGGTGGAAATCCAGATGAAACTTAGTGGTGCTAGCCATAGAAACGAAACGCTCAGCACATCTGCTGTGACAGAAACAGAAGCAGCCGATGGGCCGAGCTGCAAAAGTGAGCCTGCAGGCACTGCGGGTGCAGCTGTCACCAATAAGGTGACAGTCACCGATAGGACAACTGTCACTGACAGGGTGGCTGTCACCGACACACACACAGCCCTGTGGCCTGTCGTGCACACACTGTCATTGCAATCAGTGAGAAACGGATTCCGACACAGAAGAGCAGCCGCTTACGGCCGGTGAACATGCGGAAATCCATTCTGCTTCCCAAGGCGTCGCCAAGAGTGAAGATGGAGGCACAAGAAAACACCTCCCTCCTAGCAAATTAAAGCAACGCATTTCTGGGGTTTAATTGCAGGGTCTGTACTCAGACCGCCCGCCGTCTCGTCTCACATCCCCAAACGCCACCTGAGCGCTGGGCCGGCCCCAAGTGGGGCCCCAGAGCTCCCACCACCCGTGTCTCCAGGACGAGTGGCCTGCGGTCACTCGGGGATGCAGGCTCTGCCCCACAGGCCTCCGCCGCCGGCCTCAGCCCCATCCACGTGGAGACAGGAGCCACGGCTTCCTCAGAGGCTCCCGGTCACTTCCACGCGTGCTCGCGACCAAGGCCAGTCCCCTGCAGTCCTTGCTTCTGCGGGCCCGATGGGAGGCTTGGTCCTGCCAAGAGGGTGGCACTCACAGCCTTGGGTGTCACCACAGTCACACAGTTCCTCCTCGGGCACGGGGACCTGTGGACCCCAGCCACCCTTGGGGCCGGGGGCACAGATCCTCTGACTCTCCCTGGGCACCCTCAGCTCTGTCCCAGGGCTGCCACCGACCTGTAGGTGGCCCTGCGCCTGCAATAACGTGTTGCAGGTAATCCGTCCCCACCTCGGCCGTGAGCTGGTGTATTGTCACATTTGCTGGGACTCTGGGATGCTGACCGGTGCTGGGGCCTCATGGGCCAGGGACGTGCATGCCCCCCAGTTCTGCAGCCTCCCAGGGGCTCCCCGGGGCTGCACACACACACACACACACACACACACCCATCGCTCTTCTCTGTGATACTCAGTGCCAGCTGTGTACGGGCTGCCGTGGGAGGCACTCTTAGGGAGACTGTGGGGGGGCCCAGACCCGACCCCCGGCCAGCATGCCCACACCTGCTATGCACAGTGCTCAGCCATGTGCCCACCGGCCACGGAGGGGTGGGTGTTTCACGGCAGCTCACTGGCAGGTATAGATGTCTCCCCAGCATTTGCGTCTGGATCTGGTCATGTCCTAGAGAGGGTCTGCTGACATGTATCGAGGGCGCTGTCCTGGCCAGGCCGGCCGTGGGGACGTGTCCTGGGTTCACACCGTTCCTGACAAGGACGCTTTGTGTCTGCAGAGCTGACCGCTCTCTTCTCTTTGCTCCTCAGGTCTCCTGACAAACGCAGCCCCAGAGGGGACAGGGAGGGGCCTTGGCTCCCTGGAGAGGCCACACCAGGGCCACAGTCCTCCTTCCACAGTGGACGCCACCTTTCCCCATCCGCCTGTCCCCTGGTTCTCTGCTGCCCGACAGGTTCATCTTGTGTCCTCAGCCTCCTGAGTGAGTCTGTCCGGCATCACCGAGGAGCCTGGCCCGGACACGCTGGGGGTGCACGGGCGTCCCTGGGGGCCTGGCCCCACCCGCCCTCCCTGACTGGGCTCTGGCTGTGTTCCCTGAAGAAGAGGACGAGGAGGGGGCCGGATGGGCCGCAGCTGAGCCAGCCAAGAGAGAGGCAGACGGCACTGGACCAGGGAGGACTGACTCTCGGGCGAAGAAGTGGCCTCTCCTTGTGCCCCAGACTGTCCGAATTGCTTTTATTTTCTTATCCTTTCAGTATATACTCAATAGACCAAAGAACAAATCTATTTTACCGTGGACGCGCCCCCGCCGGCAGAGTCCCCGGTCGACGGGGGGCCCAGGGGCAGAGAGGGCGGCCGGCAGAGGCCCCCACCCCAAGGACACTGCAGCGCGCCCTGGGAGGGCCGAGGATGCCGGGCAGCCCCGCGGGACGTGGCCGGCGAAGTCCCCACGCAGAGCCCGCCGCCCCGGGGACACAGACTGACGCGTGCGCCCTGCCCTTCTGTACTTAGATGGACTCGATCGTACTAAACTCACTCCCAGTTTTAACCAGTTCAACACGCCTCTCCACGCTCCATTTCCGATAGTGGGATAATCCAGTATTCGCCAAGAGCATGTAGGGTGTCCCGTGACTGCTGTCTCATCCGATTCGCCATTTAGCTCCAGAAAGCAAATTAAAGAAAACTAAAGTAACACTTGTTTGAAAGAGATCATTAAATGTATTTTGCAAAGCCTAAAGTTATATATTTAACAGTTTTTATATGTTGTATATTTGTAGAAAATCCTATTTAACAAATACTGTGGTAGCTGCGGCTGTCCTGAGAGGTGGGCGAGTCCGGTGTTCCGGAAGCTTCCAGGATGGGCACAGTGGGCCCCCCCGCCAGACCTAGGGGAGCCGAGCGCAGAGGGCCAGGGCCGTGATGCCACGCGTGTGCTGGCTGTGCCCCTGGAGGCCGTGTCTGTGCATGTGGTTTGGGTCGGGTGGCCCGGCCCCGGGGCCTCTGGCTGGTGCCCACCAAGTGTGCAGGACTTCAGTGTCGCCTCTCCGGGTCGATTGTCTCCTCCTTCGTACCCCTGTCACATTCGCAGACCTTGACAGCTCTGTGCAGCCCGTCTCCGCGCCCGCTTGGACGGCCCTCTTGTTCTCAGCCTTCACGGAGAAAGTGGAGACCAGGGGCCTGGGCCGCAGGCAAGGGCAGGCGTCCCGCCAGCCCACGTCCCTCCCGGTACAGCGGGGTCACCAGGCCCCGCAAATAGAAGGCCGGTTGTGTGTTTCACTCCCCTGGTCGTCCAGCGCCAGATTCCTTCGTTTTCCTGAGTTCCCGATGCAGTTATACTACCTAAGGGTCCAATTAACAGGAATATTATGCTAGTTCTATGCTACTAAAAAAAAAAGTAAAAAAAAAGTAATAATAATAATAACTATATAGCAACTGTTCCAGCACCCGTAGACTAAAGATAGGACCGAAAACCACTTATTTAAGGCCCGTTCCAATGTCCACGACTATTTAATTTACCTTCCAGTCACCACAGATTTAGAGGTATGTGTGTCTCAGAGTAAAAGAAACGCCTGGGATCTTGGTTTCTCATCACAGGGTGCTGTCCCAGCCGCCAGTCCCGGGCTCCACGGCCTGGCCTCGCTCCAGCAGGCAGCGGGCAGGCGCCCTGGGAGGGTCCCCCAGCCCTGCACACCTCTGCCAACCCGTCAGCGTCCCCACCACCTCCTTCTCACCTGTGTCTTTTGACAGCGAGTGTAGACATCTTCCAGAGCAGAGACCGGGGGATTTAAGATGTTACAGCATTTTTTTTTCTTGTTTTACAGTATTCAATTTTGTGTTGATTCAGCTAAATTATGAAAATAAAGAAAAAACTCCTTTGATAAGCATGGCTTTTGTTCGCTGGCCGTGGTGTCCTGGGAGAGGGGCTGCAGCCCGCATGGCCGGAGGGGAGGGGCTCAGAGCACACCTGGCCGCAGGGCCTCCTTGCCGGGCACTGGGCCTGCCTTGCCAATGGTCAGTCCCGCAGCCCTCTGGGTCCCCCTGGAGCCCAGGATACCCCGAAACCCAGCCCAGCCCAGGTGAGTGGACAGCGTCTGCCTGCAGCCTCTCTGGCCTCCATCAGCCTGCATGTGAGTCCCCCTCCCCCAGGCAGAGGCCGAGCCCTGGGCCTCAGTCTCGTCTGTGTGCAGCCACAGGAGAGAAAAGGCACCTCACTCTAGTTCATTCCTCTCCTGGGGCCGAGGACGCCTCGGTCGTGCCAGTGGGAAGGCTAGTGACCACATGCTTTCTCCTGTCCCCTCACACGACCCAGGAGCAGCACTGAGTTCGGGGACTCCCAAAGGAGACCGACATCCACAGGACCCCCTTTCCGGGGAAATCTGCTCAGACCTTTGAGGAGCAGTTTGGAGTTCAGAGACCACCACCAAAGGGCAAGCGCAGACCAGTTTCCAACTGCTGTTTCTCAACTACTGACCGGAAGCACGGTGGCCAGGTGGTGAGCCGTAGGCCATGAGAAGTCTGCGTTTGATTTCAAGGTGACTGCACTGACGTCTGGAGCTGTTGCAGTGGGCAGTCCCACTGATACAGAGCTGAGCCTGTCCTGGGACGGAGGGAAGCCGCAGCTGCCACAGAGACCCCAGCTGGGCCGCTCCCCCGCCCCGGTGGGCGCCCAGGCGTCTTGTGTGGGGGGCTCATCTTGGTGAACAGCTTTGGGGCTTTGCAGTCAGAGCACAAACGACAGGGCGAGTGACCTGGAGAGGGGTCCCCCCACAGATCCTTCCTCTGTCTACATGAGAAATGCGAGGCTGGAAGGGGCAGGAGGTGTTCACGTGCCAGGGGTCAGGCTGTGCAAGCAAGGGATCCTGGGTGGCTCGGTCCGAGAGCGGCCTGCACAGTCTGTAGGGGCCCCAGTCACTATTCCAGGGTCTTCTGGGCTTATCGGAGGGACGAACACGTCATGAAGCTGGAGAAAAAGACTAAGAGCTTTATGACCACGGCACTTGTGGAAGGAAGGCTGCTCACCGCCATCCAGAGCCGGGGCTGTCAGGGCTGGGACACGCTGCGTGACAACAGCCCCTTCTTTGGAGGTTGGCCTTCCACAAACATGGCTCTCCTCGTGCCACAGGCGTGTTGCTGGCGGGTACGAGTCTCCTGAGAGGCTCCCGCTCGCTGCTTCTGCCTGTTGCTGACTTGGTCTTCTGGCCTCGGTTTCCCTACCCACTGCACGGGCGGGCATCCTGGCTGCCGGCCTCCAGGCTGTGGAAAGAGTCCTCTGTGGGCTGCAGTGCTCCCCCAGGCATGAGGGACATGTGAGGTCTGTCTTCCTGCTCCCTCCGCAGTGCCCTGTCCTGGCCGTGCTGTGCGCTGAGGCTGACAGATGCGTGGACACTGCCCCCAGAGGGGAGAGGAGTCTGTTCAATCCGCCTTGGCCACACCAGCCTTGCACCCAGCGCCGCCCACTGGCCACTCCAGCAGGGCAGCCTGGCTCCTGAGCCCGGGCTCTGGCAGCCGGGACAGGCCCGGCCTGGTGGAGGCCACGCTGCTGTGTAAGGGGGGTGGCACTCGGGTCACCGTGTCCTAGCTGTGTGGCATCAGCAAGTCGCACAGCGTTTCTGAGCCTCAGCTTCCCTGTCAGAGGCAGGCAGAGCTGTGCCGAGCTGTGCCTTTCCGGAAGGTCTAGGGGGCGCAGTACGTGACAGGCCCGGCACAGGTTGCCCGTGAAGAGAGGCGGGTGTGCTTCCTTCACCCCTCAGCCCTTTCAGGGCAACTCTGCATGTCACTCGCCGACACTGCTTCAGCTCACAGCACCGCGTTTCACGGTGGCCCCGCGTGGGCCTGCGTCTCGCTCTGTCCCCACCAGGCGTAGACGTGAGCTCGGCTGCAGGAGGTGGGCACCTATGAGCGTTTCCCCGCCCAGCATAGGTGAAGCTCCAGGTGCAGAGCGAGGGTCCCCTTTGTCACGGCCACAGCCTTCAGGTGTGCCTTCCTGTGACCAGTTGCGGTCCGGCCGTTCCAAGCGTGGACCAGCTCAGCCTCCCAGGAGCAGCTGTGTGCCTGGTATGTTTAGTGCCGTGTGGCATGTGTGCACATGTGCCTGTTTCACGGTCACCTCATGTGCTGAGCACTTTCTAAATGGGGTCTGAGGAGCAGACCCACACGACTCCTCACCTCCAGGGGCCTCACGGTCACGCTCAGCTGTCCGTCGGGAGGCAACTGAGATGGGCTGGTACCCACAAACCCCGGGCTGTCCCCCTGGACCTTGCCAGCGCCCCAGGCACCTCCCCTCCCCCTGCATCCCAAGTCCTCTCCTGCTGGAAGTCCCAGGGGCCACAGCAACCCATCACGTTGGTGTCCTTGTCCAAAGCTGTCACCCCGAGAAACTGGCACCCATGGAAAGTGTGCTTCTCTTGAACACCCCATGGAATGTAAGGACCTGGAGATTCCTGAAGGTTTCTGGGGTGCTCGGCTCAGTGAGAAGAGGTGGGGCCCACACACATCTCTCTGCAGACTGAACCTCAGGTTGTGCTGATTTGAGCTGATAATGGCGCCACACCCCAGGCAGAGCTGGTACCAGGCCCCGTGTGGCTGTGGAGAGGACCCAGGGGGCACTGCCTCTGTTCCCTTCCTGGACCTCCTGGGTCAGCCTGGCCCGGGAGAGGCCGTACTGAGGTGCGAGAGGGGCCACTGACCACCTGGACAGAGGGGCCAGGGGAGGGGAGCACAGGTGGACAGACTGGAGCAGGTGGCTGGAAGAGGGGAGGAAGTGGGCTCAGCGCGTGCTGGGGCGATGGGTGCCATGCCGGCTGGGATGGGGCAGCAGGGCCGCATGGCACCCAGGCCAAGTGCTCAGCACAGCGCAGGACCCAGGCAGTGACCCCCCACGCACTCGTGTCCTGAAGTGTCCGTCTCAGGTGTCCCCCGGCCCACCTTGCACTGTCTCACCACTACAGTGAAAGCTCGTGTGGACACCCACTGTGTGGGGGCTGCTCCCTGCACTGCCCTGGCCCCGGGGGGTGGCTGCCACTGGGAGACAGGGACACAGCTGGACCCGTTCCCAGACACAGAGGACCTACTGTGTGCAGGCCCTTTGCTGGTGTTGTATGTGTTAGAGGTGTCTCCACACTGTCCCGGATTCCAAGCCAGCCCCAGGCGGGGTCAGCACTCAGCTCCTCGGGGTCTGTTTCCAGAGGTTAGCATGTTTCTCTGTCCTCAGCCGCCCCCACCCCCACCCCCACTCAGGCCTCAAGCACGGAGTCCGAGTGCCTGGCACATAGCCCGTCACCTCCCCACAGTAGCACCCCGTTGGGTCTCCAGCCTCGGGCACGGGGTGGGTGTCTGTGGTTTCCTGTCGTGAAGGCTGTGTGCACACACTCCTTTCCTGGGCTGGCTTGTCCGGTTCTGTGGTTGTGTGTGTCTTCCCCAGTTAGTTGTTAGCTGCTTTAGGGGACACTGCATCTTAAATATCTTTTATTTCTTCCTTCTGTGCCCACAGTCATGGAATTACTCTGCAATAATAACCACATTTATTTCCTGCTTTTATGAATGTCATCTCGCTTACTCCTTCAGCCAAAACAGCAGGGAGGGCATTCGTCTCCTTCCTCGGTGGGCGGGTGGGTGGCCGGGTGGCCCCTCGCAGCTGGCAGCCCCTGGAGGGTCTGCCCGTGGTGTGGCCCTCCTTCCTCCCTGGTTCTGCCCACCTAGGCCAGCCACACCACCTGGTCCCCTTGTAAACGTGGAAAGTCGAGCCTGGGGAAGCGACTGCAGTCCAGTCTGCAGAGGTATCCAATGTCACGGTGAGCATTGGAGAAAACGTTCCTCTGACACTTGTGAAATGGTCAGAAAGACTTTATTCAGGACTATTGCACTATGGGAGAGACCAGCTCCATTCCGAATGCAGCCAAGACAGCTGGGCACCGACAGCCGATGAGCAGAGTGAGTGGCCAGTGGGCAGGAAGTTGCGAGTGAGGACATGAGTGGGGATTTCTCTCTAAACCGATGTCGCAGGTTCTTCCTAGAACTGGACTCAGCGTGGACGGATGGGACGTTCACGGTCAGGCTGAGCCCAGTGGAAGGCTCAGAGGGGCCCAACTAAAATTGGGCCCAGGCACGCATTTTGCTATGAATTTTCTCTGAACGTTGAAATGGCACCTTCCACACGAAAGTCCACAAAGCGACACTGTCCTCTGAGCCCAGCCTCACCTCAGATTACAAAAGGAGACGGAAACACTCTCGTTCCTGGGAGATGACGTGACTCGTGCTGAGCCCGTGGTCAGGGCTGGGGTTCCGACCTCCTTTGAGAGGGGAGAGGAGGACGGCCGTCGTTTGAAGCCACCTGCAGGGTCACACCCCGTCTGATACTGCCCAGATGGGGAAGGTCGGCACTTGGCCAGAGGTCGGCCGTAAAGCCCTCCCTTCCCATCCAGGGCAGGGAGGCACTCTGGCCAGAGTCAGATCCGAAGGACACGCCCCAGACACGCCTTCAGCTCCGGGGTCCGTGCTGCCCATGGTTCCCAGGACCCAGCCTGAGGCATAGGCCCTGCAGGGCCGGCAGACGGGATGCTCTGGTCTCCGTCCCTGGAGATCTGCAGAAGCCCAAGCTGCAGGGGCACAGTCCTGGCCACGTGTGTCCTCGTGGTCCTGTCCCAGACACGCGGCATCGTGAGTGGCGTCAGCTAACAGGTGCCAGCATACAACTCACTGGGGGACGTTTGAACTGGCTGAGAAGGACGGGGCCACGTGAGGCCTGGTGCCCAGGGTGTTGCTGGCTGCTGACGGTGGACCCCAGCGGGGGCCTCTGCTTCCACCTTCGTGGGGCCCCTTCTGCCACAGTGGGTGGAGGGAGGCCGGCAGGGAGGGCTGGGGCCTTAGGGCTCACAGGCGTTAAAGGAGCGTCTAGTATTCTAGGGCCCACTTGTCCCCCAGGAGCACCTGGGACCTGGCTGACTGCCGTCCAGAAGATGTCCCTTACTGCTCTTGGTGGCCCCAGCGTCACCCTCCCCGACACCTGCCGTGGATCTGGACAATGGGCACCCTCCCTCTCTGGACCCGGGGACCCGGGACAACAGAACTCACGGCAGATGCCTGGGGGACGGGGAGCGGGTCCTGCAGGGTGAGGACAATTAAAATGCGTGACTGCAGCCTGGTCTCAGCTCCATCGGCTCCGTTTTTCAGGGTTGTCGTCAGGCCCGTTCCAGCACCGGCCATCATTAACTGCAGATATGACACATTCGCTAATGAAATCGATTTCGTCAAGTTATCAATTTAATTCCTAAAATGTAACCCAATTTTACCGTCACGTAGGCGACCGAGGCTGGGCGGCTGGATGTCATAAGTCAGCGGGAGAGAATGAGCCTCCTGACTCTCAAATAATTAAACTGACTTTTCTGCTTTGGATTCACAAACTTCGCGTTAATTATGACTGTGAGGACCCATAAATCACTGCGGGTGAGATGAGGCCTGGGCGGCCCCCGAGTGGGGAGAAGCTGGGAGGGTCCCGGCGCGGGGAGGTCAGACAGGCGCAGACACCCCAAGATGCGTGGGGCGGCCGCCCGTGCAGGACTCGGCCAACCCCCCACACAGCACCGTCCGTCAGCTGCCGGCCTGTCTGTGCCCCATGAGCCGGCCTGTCCGCTCCCCAAGCGTGAAAGGGAAAGAAACGTCAGCAACATGGAATGAAGACATTTCCCTCTGGTGCTGCCCCTATACTTGTGTGGGTCCTTCCAGACTTTTCTGTGACCCTATAGAAGGATCCCAAGGGACCTGTAAACCAATTGCTTTTGTCCTGCGAGTTCTGCTCTTGCTCTGGGGTGCTTTGGCCTCGGCATTCCGTGTCATAGTCAAGGTCAAAGGCTTCGGACAGGGACCCCGGTAGTTTGTTCAGGCCTCAGGGTGGCCCAGCCCTCAGCCCTGGAGTCCCCCACCCTGTGGGCCCTCGGACCCCCACATAGGAGGCAGGGAACACAAGCTCATAGGGGACAGCGGTGGGCTGGGCCCCCAGGAGGGGCTGTGATTCACTCTGGGACAAAGTTCACTGACGTGAGGATGAAATGAGGTCTCCGAGAAGTGGGGCAGGGGCTCCTGTTCTCTGTCTGCTCAGCGTTGTTGGCAAACAGCCCTCTGGACCCCGTCTAGGGGGCAGGAGTCAGGCTGTGGCCCCTCATTGGTCCAGGGAAGCAAAGCAAATGCAGATGTTCCAGGTTGTTGTCAGCAGCCGTCGCCGTGCACAGAGCTCCACACAGACAGCACCGGGGCAAGTGCCAGCCAGACGGGCCTGGGACACTGCTCGCTGAGGACAAATAATTAACACGCGCAGAGGAGCCCCTAAGAGGCCGGCAGCCGACTGCCCTCATGTGCATTCTCTGTGCTAAGCTGCCGGGAGGAGCACGGAAGCCGCAGCCAGATGCTTCAGTCCACTTCTCAGAGTTTTCTTAGAAGAGCTCAGAGAGGGGGAGACCGTGTCTGCTGAAGAGAAAGGAAAATCTGAAGACCTGGCAAAGGTGGACACAGCCTGTTATGAAAGAGGAATGAGGGCTCACATCCCTCCTACAGGGGAAATGAGAAAAGTTCAAGGATCCAAGGCACCCAAGAGGCCTCCGCCGGCCTGTCTTGTGTTTTGTTCTGAGTGTTGCCTCCAAATCACAGGCGCGCACCCCGGCCCTCCCATCGGAGATGTTGCAAAGGTGCAGTGACAGATCGTGAGAAGGAGGTGGCTGAGCTGCAGGGAAATTACGAAACGGAGATGCCTGCAGACGGAGCGAAAGGAAAGCCTGCTGCAGCCAGAAAGGAGTTGCCAAGGCCAAAACGAGCAAGGAAACGGAGGAGGAGGAGGAAGAGGAAGAGGAAGAAGTTAGTTTTTTTCTTTCCCATAAAGCACTTAACCCCGCTGTACACAACTCACTCCTTCTAAAGAAAAAAATTGAAATGTAAGGCTGGGTAAGAGTTGTTTTTTGTTCAAAAAAAAAAAAAAAAAAAAGTTGTGCTCAGCCAGGAAATTCAGGGTCTGTATCTGCGACCTGGCTGTACCAGACGAGCCCTGAAATGGCTGTTTGACCTTGGGAGGCGTCTGTGTGTCCGTCTGTGTCTGCGTGTAAGTGTCTGTCCAGCCCGCTGTGTCCCCAGGAGGCAGGTGTCCCACAGTCACCGTGGCCCCCACTGTCAGGGGGCGTGGTGTGTCCTCAGGGCTGTGACAGGAACGTGCTCCAGACATAAATGCAGTCCTGGGGTGTGTGGCAGAGACAGCCCAGGGTCCCTCTGCTGGGATGTCCCCCAAACGTGACCCCCACAGACCGGGGGCCGGGGAGGGGGTTCTGCCACACAGTCAGCCCTGGGATACAGGTGGCAGTTTGTCAGACACAAACTTCCAAAGACATTGTTATTTGTTTTTAAAGGAAAGAAAATGTGAAAAAGGGAAAAAATACTATTAAGGAGCAGGTACATTGGGGACGGACCAAACTCTGGCCTGTGGCCGCTGTGCAGGAGGGGCCGTCCCAGCTCCCCTGAGCCCGCCCCTGACAGGTCCCCCTCTCACCTTTACCAGCAGCCGCTGCAGCTCCTGATGGTGGGAACCAAGCCTTCACCGCCATGCACTCCTTCATGCACAGGAGCCTGTGACAGGCCCTCAGGCTGGTAGAGGCGTGTCGGACAGTGGTACCCGGCTGCTGAGTTCAGGGGCCCATGCAGTGTGGCTAGGGGGCCACAGGCAGACCATCCCGTACCCCATACCCCCCACCCCCCGCCAGCGACCCGCAGCTTTAGTCTCCAGCAGGGAGAGACCAAGACGGCTGGGGCAGGAGTGTGGACACCTGATGGCCAGGGAAGGCCTCTGTGACCAGTGATATCTGGAGTGACATGAGGGCTTGGAGGGCACATCCGGAGATGCGTTTCTGGGTGTGGAGGCCTGAGGCAGGCCAGGGGCTAGGCCTGCAGTGACAGGAAGCCTTGTGACACGGTTGACAGTGAGGGAGGGGTGCCACTGCATCCCACGGGGTCTTGCTCCTCTGGCTCTGAGCTGGAGAAACTGCTCATTACTCAGTGTGCGGTTCGCCTGGCACCCTCAGAGCCAGGAGTGACGTGCCATTGATGGGTAAACGGGTTGGGGATGGTGATGAGGCTGAAAACTGCTTTCCAGCACAGCAATCCTTTTTCATTTGCTCATAAATGTCTACATGGTCCTTTCCAGGGATAAAACAATGTCATCTTTGGTGTTTGCTGAGCGCGGAGCTGGGGTGGTTTGAGCAAAGCCCCTGGAGCTGGTTATAGACACAACCCAGGCTTTGCTCCCTGGGAGGGCAGCTGGTCTTGGGGGACACATCAGATCTTCCCCGCCGCGGATTCCGGGACAGAAAAGGGTTGTGCGTCTGCTTTCTGGTTGCGGGTTGGCCCTGGCCTTGGCGCTGGAACACAGGCTGAGTGTGGTTTCCTCGGACTCCGGTCTCCAGGACAAGACGAGCCAGTCCTGTGGCGGCCCAGTTACCCAGCTCTGTGCCCGGTGCTGGTAAGGGCAGCAGAAGGGGACCTGGCAAAGACCTGCCATTGCACAGCTGCCTGTGCTAAAGGCAGTAGAATTGGGGGGAGAGAGGGGCCGGCAGCACATCGTTTTGTTGGAGCCTCCAATCAAAACTTTTGAGGTCGCTGCTGTCACCCGTAACTTACCCTACCTGGCTGAGGAGAGGACATTCTCCTGGACCATCCCACTTTAGGACCATTGGGGACAGAAGTTTGGGGCTCTGGTTTGCTTTCCTGTCCATTCCAGCTTCTTGAGAATCTGGTCTACACGTCCCCTGCGACGCTTGCCGTGTGGCCTGCCAGCCAGTGAACAGGGTCACCCAGGCCCACGGCCCCAGGGGATGACCCATTTCTCAGGGGACACCTCTGTGACATGGGGCCCTCAGGATGGCCGCCCTCCCGTGCAGGGCACAGGCAGGACATCATGGATGCGCCCTCAGCCTCCCGACACGCACGGGGACTCTGCCACGCTCGTGTGACCGCCTTAACATCGATGGCCGGTTCAGGCAAATGAGACGACCATCCAAAGCACGTCTGGTCTCTGTTCCATTTTCTTCTCCAACGAGCCTAGAATGAGAACTGCCAAGAGAAGACTGTCTTCCCACCTATGGAGAGAGCATCCCGGCAGGCAGACCCAGACCCAAGTGCTCAGGTCCCAGGGCCCGAGGCCTGGAGAAAGGAAGGCATGCAACGTGTGAGGCGTGTGGGTCAGGCTGTATCCTGTGAACCCAAAGTCACACGGGGCCTCCCTGAGTGAGCATTGGAGTGGTGTCACGATATGTGAGAAAACGCAGCCTCGTTGAGCAGAGGCAGACAGCCTGGAGCAGGGAGAGCCACCAGAGCCCGGCAACGTCAGTGCCCTTTCCGTGCCCCTTCCCTCGTGTGGCTCAGAATCATCCTCTTTAAACTCTCCCTTCACTGTCAGGATGCTCCCATTCTCTGTCAGATTGCATTTGGGCTGCTTTTAAATGCCGCTTCCTAAGGGTTCTCTTCTCTCTCCCTCTGCCCAACCTGACAGTCAGTCAGGTGACTCTCCCAGGTCCCTCTTCTCCCCCGGGACATCCAGCCCCACAGGAAAGAGCTGCAGCTCTCCTGCAGCTCCAGAGCTTGGGAGCAGTCAGCTCCTGTCATGTGTGTGCCAAGTGTGTGTTCCAGTGTTGAGGTTGTTGGAATAAACTGCAGGCAGGGACATGGGCGTAACTAGCATGGATGTGATGGTTGGAGTGCTGGGATTTTTCTGAAGGCCGTGGCACAGCCAGGTTCTGTATCTCAGACCTCCAAGCTGGAGGCTCTGTGGGAGGGATACCACAATCGTCGGCAGGGCTCTGGGGAAGGGCAGGCATCCCCGGGGAGCAACGTGGGTTAATCCCTCTCTATTCACACTGCCCAGCCAGCCAGTGTGTCCTGGGAGGTTCCACAGCACATGCACCACTGCAGATTCACGTTAGTTACGGAGCAGTAGAGCATGGCTGTCCCACCCTGGACACTGGCAGACAATCAACATGGCATATGAGGGGCAGGGTGTGACCACGAGCTGATGTTCTATTGAAAGGAGACTCGGGGGATGTGAACTGTTGGGGCGACTGTGCTGGGCTGTACGGTGGTGGGTTGTTGCAGTAATGGCCCCATGGACTCACACCCCTTGTATCTCCCACACTGAGTCTGAGCTTGGTCATGTGACATCCTTCGGCCAATCAAACAATAGCAAACATGATGCAGGCAGGTAAGTTGGAAGTGCTGGCTTATTATTACGGAATTTGCCCACTCTTGATGTACTCACACCCACCGACCATGTGAACCAGCCTGGGAGATGCTGCAGGAGAATATCACAGCACACGAGGCCGGCTGACATTCCACGCTCACCCTCTGAACTCATCGTGAGCCCAGCTGATTTCAGCAGAAGACACAGTCAGCCAAGCTCCGCCCATGTCAGACTCACGTGACAGATATGTGACTCTTGTAGATGGCTGGCAGGAAATGAAAGCCAGACAGCAGTAGAATATCTTGAGAGTTCTGGGGGAGAAAAATCAACCTTTTCCAACTTAAAATTCTATATCTAGCAAGAGGTTTACTTTTTAAAATGATGGTAAAACAAAGATACTTGCAGAAATATAAAAACTGAGAAATGGAGTCCCAAAACACTCTTACTCCTGGACATACTAAAAGGCGAGACAGAAAAGAAAGGAACCAATGGGAAATCTTGGAGATTCCAAAAGGAACAAGGGGCGATGGAAGGTGGGAATGCTGGTAATAAATAGAGAGATGGTGAAGTTAGACAAGTCTTCCCACGACAACAATTAGACAATCTGAGCCTAATTCTACAAAACAACTATTTGAAGGCACTGGAAAATGAATGAAGGCAGGAAGAAATTGAGAAGAATTTACTTCTGAAAGAATGCTATCATGGCAAGTAAGAGCAGCAGATTTTTTGGCTTTCTTACCTGGGGCTGCTCCCAAAAACCCCAGCTGTGGTGACAGAGAAGACACAGCCCTGCCAGCTTGAGGCATCAGGTGGCAGAGCTCAGAGCAGCAGGGCTGCTGGAAGTGGAAGGAGAATGTTTGTAAGTGCAGAGGCTCACACGGGGCAAGATCCAAAATCTGAGTGGAAACTTGGCCCAAATTCCTGGCTGACCAGCAAGAACACAGGACCATGGGAGAGTGGAGAGAAGAGGCAGACACTGGAGAGGCGATGCTTTGCTGCTACGTGCAGAATCCTGTGCCTTTGCCCAAGGACGTTGCCCACCTGCACAGTCTCGGCAGCTGACAGAGGAAGCTGTCCCACCTTGAGGTGTCAGAAGGAAGACAGAGTGGCCAGAGGAACTGAAGATTCATGTTAGTTTCAGAAGCAAGAGATCTAGAAAGTGAGGCCCCAAATCTAACTATAAACCGTGTCCAAGTACTCAGGTGCACACTAAAGCACGCAGGTGCAGGAAACACACACACACACACACACACACACGCACGCAGTCAGGATAAAAAATAAGCACAGCTGGAAGCCAAAAGAACAACGGGAAAAAAACAACAACCTTAAGCAGAGACATCAGCTGCTGCACGTTTCAGGGGAGACAGATTTCACAGTTGAGCGCAGGCAAAATAATTGCCTACTGTGACAAGAACCAACCACCTTCAGAAAAATAAGACGTTTCAGAGTGTCCATAACATATTACTTACAAAGATGAGTTTTCCGCCAAAATTTATTAGGCACGCAGAAGAGCAGGAAAATGTGACCTGTACTCAGGGGAAAAAATTCAGGCTTAGAAGCCAACTCTTGAGTCAGCCCTTCCATTGGATTTAGCGAAGACGTCAAAGCAGCTTTAATGTGTGTTATGTGCCATTGAGTGGCTCTGATTCCTGGGGACACTATGAATGAGTGACGGCCACAGTGTCCTGTCCCCAACAGCCCGGCTCCGCTCCTGGAGACTCAGCCTGTGGCTTCTTGTATGGAGTCAATCCATCTCACATTGGGTCTTCCTCTTTCCCTCCTGCCTTCATGTTCCCCAAGCATTATTGTCTTTTTCAAAGAACCCAGCCTTCTCATGATGGGCCCCAAATACTTCAGCTTCAGTTTGTCATCTTCGCTGCAGGAAGGCAAACATGTTTTGTGTCAGGCTCTCACGCACATGTCTAAACAATTAAAGGAAAATGTGGTCTTAAAGAGTGATAGAGCATTCCAACAGAGAAACGAAAACTGTGAAAACATAGAATGGTATTTCTAGAGGTTAAAAATACAATATCAGAAAATAAATGGAAAAATTTACCAGATGGGCTCAACAGCAGATTGTAGATAGCGAAAGAGAGAATCGGTGAACCTGGAGTTAGACCAATAAAAACGATCCAATCTGAAACACAGATAGAAAAGTGATTGAAGAAAAACCCAAAAGCTTCAGAGACCTGTAGAACAATATTAAGCAGTCCGACGTAGGTGGAATCAGAGCCCTGGAACGAGAGAAGAGAAAATGTGGTATAGAAAAAGCATCTGAAGACAGATGGCCAAGATTTCCTAAATTGGGTGAAAATATTAACATACAGATCCATACAGACCAACAACCCAAAATAGGAAAAGCGTAAGAAACCACAAGTAGGTGCGTAATAGTCAAACTTCTGAAAGACAAAGACAAATTCTTGAAAACAGCAAGAGGAAAAAGACACATGTCATTGAGGGGACAATGGTATTAGTGGCTGACTTCCCAACAGGAACAGTGGAGGCCAGACACGCAGAAGAGACATATCTAAAGTGTGGAGGGTGAAAAAAAAATCTGTCAACCAAAGATTCTATACTCAGAAAAACTAGTCTTCAAAATGGGGTGGGAAATAAAGACATTTCAAGTAAAACGAAACTGAGAAAATTCACTGACCGTAGGACCACACTGCAAGAAATGTAAAGTGTATGAATATCAATAAATTCGTGTGTGCACAGTCTCATATGTCTTTAGGATACATATGGTTGTTTAAAACCAAACTGATAACACTGCACTGTTGGTTTGAAATGTGCAGAGGTTTTGTTTATCTCTGTATACAGGCATATAGCCCTAAGGATAAGCAGTGCAAATGAAAAATGTCCTGTTGCAACATTCCTGTGTTTTCAGAAATAATTTAATATTGAACTTAAGTTGATTGTGATAACGTAATATAGCGCATAGCACTATAGGAGTTTCACAGGAAAAGCTGGAGGTGGAATTAAAGTGGTATGCTAAAGGTATTTGGTGACCACAGACAAAGACGGCAAAGGAAGGTTATAGAGAGAACAATGCGATGAGGCAATAGAAAAGAAGAGGTAACTTCGTGCAAGCCTGTGAGCAGTCACATCACATATAAACAGAATAAGCATGCCAATCAAAAGCCAGGAATTGACAGACGGGATAAAATGGCAAGAACAAAATACATGCTTTAAACAGACACTTTAACACCCAGACGCACGTAGGTTGAAAGTGGAAGAATGGAGAAGGTACGCCTAAGAAACCTGGAGTGCATTTGTTAATGGTAGACAAGATGGACTTTCAGACAAGGAGTATTACTACAGACAAAAGGAACATTTAATAATAATAAGGAAGTGTCACTACAGCAGGAAAATGAAAGAATAATAAATGTATATGTGCCCCCCAAATAAATATAAAGTACATGAAGCAAAAACTGACAGAAATGTAAGGAAAACTAGACAATTTAACTATTAGAAATGGAGATTTCATTACTCCTCCATCAGTAATTGATAGAACAAGTAGGCAGGAAATCAGTAAGTATACAGAAAACTTGGACAATATCAGTCACTATCTCTGGCATTTCCAGAACATTCCAAACAACCAAGAATGAACACCTAGAAGTGGAATGGCTGGGACATATGACATGGGTAGGCTTATATTTTTTAAAATTACCAAAATCTTTCCAAGAGTCATTCTACCATGTCTGATCAGTCTTTAATAATTTTGGCAATTTCAACGGATATAGAGTCTCAGCTTTATAGTTTCAACTGTATATAACTTTTCAAGACACATGAACGATAAACCAAGATACACCAAATGTTGGACAAAAAGCAAATCTCAAAAAATTTCAAAGAATGAAAATCATACAGTGTGTTTCCTCTGACCACAACAGAATTAAATTAGAAATCAATAAGAAAATATCTGGTAAATTTCCAAATATTTGGAAATACCTTCTCAATAATCTACGCGTTAAGGAAAAAAAGGAAACTAAAACTGTATATATTTAAATTCATTTAAATATTTGACTTGAAAGATAATAAAACACAACATAGTAAAAATCTGTACAATGTTGCTAATGCATACGTAGCTTTAGAAGCTTGTAGTGGGGCGGGGACAAAAGTCTGAAATGATTGGTGGAAGCTTCCACCTTAAGAAGTTAGAAAAGGGAGCAGAGTAAACACAGTGTAAGTACCAGAAAAAAACGAATACGATAAGAGCAGATACCAGTGAAACAGATAGCGATTAATAGAGAAAAGCAATGAACCCAAAAGCTCATTTAAAAATGGCTTTAGCTTTGTTATTGACATATAACTAACTGTACATATTTAAATAGTACAATTTGACATGTTTTGACGTATATGCACACTGTCAAAACCATCACTACTGTTTAGTGTGCTCAGACACTGCACAAATTGCCAGGAACTAGGTGGCTGAAAGAAGCGGTTTCTCACCGTCTGGAGGCTGGAAAGTGCGAGGTCAAGGTGCTGGCAGGTTGGGTGCCTGGCCAGGGCTCTGCGCCTGGCTCACACGGGACCCTTCTCTTACTGTGTCCTCACGTGCTGGAGGGAGACAGCTCTCTGGCGTCTCTTCTGATAAAGGCATCGATCTCATCAGACCAGGGCCCCACCCTCATGACCTCAGCCACCCCTGGGTACCTCCCGAGGGCTCCATCTCATTGCACACATTGGGGTGCAGGGCTTCAACATGGGAAGTTTGAGGGGACACAATTCAGGCCGTAACAGCCCCAATCACGGTGAAGAACATATCCATCCTCCCCCCCAAGTATCCACCTGTCCCTCCACACCTCCCCCATCTGCCTGTTTTCTATTTCATTGATCTGTGTTCTTAATTATTTTCTTTCTTCTCCTTTGGGTTTACCCAGCTCTTGTTTTCTGGCTCATTAAGGGGAGAGTTGACAGGTTGCATTTAGACTTTTCTTCTCTAATATAAGCATTTAAAGCTTCACATTTTCCTCCAGGCATTGGTTTTGTCACATGTTGATCTGTTGTATTTTCTTTATCATCATATTTAAAAAAAATTTTTAAATAATTTCCTTGGTTATTTTTTTCTGAACTAGCAAACCATTAATTGATCAGAAATATGTCATTTAATTTCTAAATATTTGGGGATTTTCTAGATATTTTAGTGTTATTGATGTCTAAATTAATTGCATTGTAGTCAGAGAAAGTATTCTGTGTGATTTCAATCCTCTCACATTAATTGGGGCTAAGCGTTTTATGCCCCACTATGTGCTCCATCATGGTAAATGAACTATATTAATTTGAAATAAATGTGTGTTTTGTAAACGTTAGGTGTAGAATTTTATAAATATCAATGAGGGCAAGGTGGACGAAGACGTTGTTCAAATATGCTGTCTTCACTAATTCTTTCGTAAAGTTTTCTATGAATTGCTAAAAGAACAGGTATCAAAATCTACTACTACGAATATGAAATTGCTCGTATTTCTTTTGACATTGATATTTTTTGCTTAATGTACAAAAGTAGCAATTAGGTCAAAATGTTTGATTTCCTTATTCAAATCCCAGATGTCTTCTCTGTTTTTCTGCTTAGTTGCTTTATAAATCGCTGAGAGGTGGGTATTAAGTCTCCTACTTTGTTGTGGAATTGTATATTTCTCCCTTTAATTGTATGTTTGTTTTATATATTTAAAGCTGCTTTCATTACTATCGTACAGATTTCTAATTATTATCTCTTCCTGAAAAATTGACTCTTTTATCATTAATGAAACGTTCCTCTTTAGGTCTGGTAATATTACCAAAGTCTATTTGATCTGATATTAATGAAACCACTCCAGTGTTTTTGTGCTTACCATTTATATGCTATATCTTTTTCAATCCATTTACTTTCTACCTATCTGGGTCATTAGATCTAAATTATTTCTTTTCTAGGCACAATATAGTTAGATCTGGCTTTTAAAATATTCACTCTGATAATCTCTGGTTTTAATTGGAATTTTTAGACCATTAACATATAATATAGTTATTGATATGCCTATATATAGGTCTCTGATTTTATTGTTTTTAGTTTTTGTGGGTTTTTTTTTAATCTTCCATACTTGTTCATCTCCTGCATGCCTACATTCCTTTATATTTTATTTATTTATTTTTAACTTTCATTATTTTACATATATTTTTTAAAAACCACATTTTAAGTATTTCATTTTAATTATCCTTTGGCTTCTAGCTATTTATTTTAGTGTTTTTTAGAGGTTGCTCTATGGATCAGCGTATACATATGTAATATCTCACAATCTACTTCAAGTCTATATTGAACCACTTCATAGAAAACCTAGAATATTTGCAGCCATATCAATTCTGTTTTTCTCCCACCCACCAGAGACTTTTATCTTATAGTTGAGTTATGTATTACATCTCCAAACATTATAATCCCCTTAAGAAATGCAAAAATTTTGGCTTTATATAGTTATACAGATTAATTTAAAGGGAAAATAGTCTTTTATATTTACCCAGATGGGTACCATTTCCAGTGGTCTTCATTTGTTCTTCAAAAATATACATTTCCCTCTGACATAATTCCTCTTTAGTCCAAAGAACTGCCTATAGTATGTCTTGCAGTGAAAGTCTACAGGCAATGATTTTTTTTTTTAGTTTTCCTTTATCTGAAAATGTTGCTATTTTGCCTTTATTCTTTAAGGTTATATTTTTTATAAACATTTTTATGAAAATACAGCTAACATACAATATTATATTAGTGTCAGGTTTACACCACAGTTATTCAACATTTATTTACCTAAAGAAGTGATCACCATGATAAGTTGAGCAACCATCTGACATTGTCCCACGCTGTCACAATATTATTGACTATATTCCCCATGCTGTATATTACAACCCCATTGTGACAGTTGTTTTATGCCTGGAAATTTGGACCTCTTATTCCCCTTCATCTTTTCCACCCATTTTTATTTTTTCAATTACAGTTGACATTCAATATTATTTTATATTAATTTCAGGTGTACAGAATACTGCTTAGACATTTATATGATTTAAGAAGTGATCCCCTGACTAGTCTAGTACCCACCCGGCACTGTACATAGTTATAACCATATTGTTCCCTATGTTTTACTTTACATCCCCATGACTACTGTGTCACAACCAATTTGCACTTCTGAATCCCTTCCCCTTTTTCACCCACACCCCCAAATCCCCTCTCATCTGGCAACCATCAAATGTTCTCTGTATCTATGAGTTTGTTTCTGTTTTGTTTGTTTATGTTGTTCTTTAGATTCCACATATAAGTGAAATCGCATTGCATCTGTCTTTCTCTGTCAGACTTACTCCACTCAGCACAATACCCTCCAGGTCCATCCATGCCCGTGCAGATGGCAAGGACCCATTCCCTTCATGGCCGAGCAATATTCCATTGTACGTATGTATCACCTCCTCTTTATCCATTCTTCCATCAGTGCACACCCAGGCTGCCTCCACATCTTGGCCATTGCAAACAATGCTGCAATGAACATATGGATGCACACGTCCCCTCAAAGTAGCGTTTGGGTTTCTTCAGATAAATACCCAGAAGTGGATAACTGGGTCCTTCTTTGTCTCTTGTTATAGCCTTTGTTTTAAAGTCTATTTTTTCTGGTATAAGTATTGCTATCCCAACTTTTTTGATTGTTTCCATTTTCATAAAATATCTTTTTCCATCCCTTTACTTTCAGTCTGTGTGTGTCTTTCAATTTGAAGTGAGTCTCTTCTAGGCAGCATATGTAAGGGTCTTGTTTTCCAATCCATTCAGCCACCCTTCATTTTTCAATTGAAGCATTTAATCCATTCACTTTGAAAGTAATTGTAGATAGATATGTAGCTATTGCCATTTCCTTATTCATAATTTTGATTTTCTTTTCTCCATCTTGAAGAAATCCCTCTAATATTTCTCATAATACTGGTGATGATGAAATTCTTTAGCTTTAACCGAGGACGCCTGCCACCAGCCCTGGGCCTGGGGTAGTTCTGAGAAAAGCCAGGACACCTGGAGGCCTGCTGCCACCTGCCGGCTCAGCCCCTGATAAAGCCTCCTGTGGTTTGCAACTTGGGTGAGCAGGGTCTCAAGGGGTCACTAGAGCGGGAGGAGGTGTGGTCACCAGGTTAATGTAGATTCTGATTCAGTGCCAGTGCTGAGCCTGGGGTGACTCAGCAAAAGTCTCAGACAGAACTCACTGAGATCAGTCACTGCCCCTCTGGGGCCCACAGAGTCCGACATTTTCCAAGGAAGACTGCAATGCAGTTGGGGCTGGCTGCTCTCAGAGGAAGTGTCTCCAGCATTGGGGGAGTTGGGTGGGGCGGGTCCCAGCGAGTCAGCAGGGTGGAGCCCTGGAGCTCACCAGACCAATCAGATTCAGATTTGGCCGGAAGCGTAGGGGGCGGGCTCAATGCAGGAAAGGTGGTGCCTGCCTGCCGGCTACATGGGAAGAGGACGTCCTCACATGGAAATGGTGACTGCCCTCCAGCCCTCGCCTCGAAGCCACACTTCTCAGTCTGCTCCGCGTATGTCTCTGACACCCCCCGAGTCACCGTCCCGTCGCTGGAGCCCAAGGTGAGTGCCTGCGAGTGAGTGAGTCTGTGCGCAGGCCGTTTAAGAGGAGGTCTAGGTTTTCTGCCACATTCTGTCCCCCTGGATGGTCAGAATCCCCACTGTTTTTCACAGGCAAATGTTGTGGGGCCGCCTCTTCCAGGCACCAGTGCTCTGGCCTGTGGAGGCCGGTGTGGGGCTGGGGTTCCTCGCTCCTCTGGGGGAACCCCACGGGCGAGATAGCCCTGCTGGTTCTCAACCACCACACAGGTTTGCGGCCCGTTCTGTGTCTCTGCCTCTCCTGCCAGTTCTCGACGTGGTTTCTTATTTATATCCTTGGTTATAAAACTTCTGTTCAGCTAGACTTTGCATGGTTCTCCAGGTTGATTGTTCTGCAATTTAATCGTAATCTTAATATGTTCATGGAAGGATGCAAGCTCAAAGTTTATCTCCTCTGCCATCTTGGATCTCTCTCCCTTTAAGATTATTTTTTGAAGGCTATAGATTTCCAGATTTTTTGTGTTTTATTTATTACAGAGTTTAAAGATTTTGATCCATTGTTTTTCTGACTTCCCTTTTCTCTGATGAGAAAAGCATCATCACTTGAATTGTGCTCTGTTGGATGTGTCATTTTTCTCTAGTTTCAAGATTTTCTCTTAATCTCTGGTTTTTCACAATTTGACTTGGTGTGTCTGGACATTTATTTTTTTTTTTTAATTTATTCTGTTTGCAGTTTGCTGAGATTTACTTTATAAACTTATGTCTTTCATCAAATTGGGGAAGTTTTCAGCTATTGAATTTTAAAATACTATTTTTTGCCTCATGTCTCTCTCTTCCTTCCTTTGGGACTCCAAGTACGTGTATATCAGAACTTTGGATATTTCTCAAATATCTGACTCTCTGTCAATTTTTAAAAAATCTTTTAATCTCTCTTATTTTCTATGGATTTATCTTCAAGTTCACTGATTATATCCTCTGTCATTTCTGTTCGGCTGTTGTGCCCACCCAGTGAGTTATTTCCTATGCTGTATTTTTCAGCCCTAGACTTTTCACTTTCTTTTATTTGCTTTTTATCTGATAAGATTTCCTATGTTTTGATTTATTTCAAATACATTTTCCTCTAGCTTTAAGTATAGATAAAATAGCAGATTTTTAAAAGTTCTTTCCTAATAATTCAGATACCATGTTCATCTCAGGATATTGAACTCAGGATATTAATTCCCCTTGAGAATGTGTCACATTTTCCTATTTTGTTTTGCTGTTGTTGTTGCTTGCCAAATTAATTTTAGCTTTCATCCCAGACACTGAAAATATATTGTATAGGCTCTGGGTTCTGATATATTTCTCTAAAGAGAAATTTTATTTTAAGCTAGCAATTAAGATCAATATTGTTATATCTTATCACTAAATTACAACTTTTATCTCTATGTTGTAACCCTCTGTATCACAAATAATATTTCTGTCTTCGGTTTTTTTTAGTGTTGTTAATGTAGGCATACCAGGTTTCTTTGGTTAACATTGTTCTTATAAGTCATTTTTCTATCCTTTTACTTTCCACCTTTCCAGGTCCATAAGTTTGATGCTTGGTTCTTATAAATACCACATATCTGAACATGAATATTTTAATTTCAGTTTGTCCATTTCCACCAAATAAAGAATTGCACTGAATTTATGAATTACTGTGGCAAACTGACATTTTTAATGTATTGAGACTTTACGTAAAGGACAGACCAGATCTCTCCATTTAGTTAGATCTTCTTATTGTCCTCTGATAATGTGCACTATTTTCTCCTTAATACAGTTTTACACCCTCAGGTTTGTTTGTTTGTTTGTTTGTTTGTTTGTTTTAGTTAGACATTTATCATATATATCCCTCACACAGTGTCAACCCCCGTCCCCCATCCACTACCCCTCTGACATCGCATTCAGCCATTACATTTCCACTGTCTCTATTCCTAATGCTGTACTCCGCTTCTTGTAACTATATATGTATATAAAATTGTAGTTGACATTCATTATTGTTCAGCTTCAGCTTCAGGTGTACAGTGCAGTGATCAGGCATCTACATCATCCCTGAGGTGGTCTCCTTAATGAGACAAGTGTCCATCAGATTCCCTACAACATCTTTACAACATTATTGATTACATTCCCCAAATTGACTTTCGTATCCCTGTGGTGATCTTGTGGTTACCGACTGTTTTCTAATCCCCTCACCTTCCCCCTTATCCCCACCCCCCACATCTAGCAACCCTCAGTTTTTCCTCTATGTCTCTAAGACTGTTTCTGATTGGTTCATTCATTTATTCTTTTCTTTAGATTCCACATATAAGTGAGATCGTATGGTATTTGTCTTTCTCTGTCTGACTTATTTCACTTAACATAATGTTCTCTAGGTCCATCCATGTTGTTGCAAATGGTAAGATTTCATTCTTCTTTATGGCTGCGTAATACTCCATTGTATAAATGTCCCACCGTTTCTTAGTCCAGTCGTCTACCAATGGGCATTTTGGTTGTTTCCATGTCTTGGCTATTTACACCCTCAGGTTTTGTTCCTTTTATTTTTACACAAAGCGACTTTGGGAAACTTCTATTCATTTAAATAATATGTCTGTTGACACAATAAAAATTGTCTGGCAACGATGTCGATTTTTTCTTTTATTCTTTATGTTGTTTACTTTTCCTGTCTTACTCCACTAGATTGAAGTATCCTGACCTCTCCCAGCCTTTAATGTGTCTCGAAGTTTTATCCTAAAGTCTGATATTTGCTGTCATTTTTTTATAGATAAGCTCTATCAAATTCAGGAAGTACTGTCCTACTCATAGTTTTTTCCCAGCTTTTAACAAGAATGGGGTTAAATTTTTTAAAAAGCACTTTCCTGCATCTGTTTCAATAACTGTGTGGTTTTTATGTGGTGAGTTACAGCAAGTGGTATTAATGTAGCCCTTTACTCCTAAGAAAACTCGGTTTGGGCGTGAGCAATTTTTAATGGATTACTGCATTTGAACTGTTAATATTTTGATTGATTTTTTAAAATCTATGCTCATAAATTATACTGACCTACAGTTTTCTTACACTGTTCTTGCCTGGTAGGGATCAAAATTATACTCAACTCATAAAATGAGTGCTTCCATTTTTATTGTCTGGAAAATTCTTTATGAAACTGTAATGATCTGTTCATTGACTGTTTGGTAGAAGTGACCCATAAAACCATCCGTGCCTCTTTTTAAATTGAAAATATAGTGTGGGAGGATTTTAAAATACTGATCCAGCTTCTTTAACGGCTATAGGTCTCTGTAGGCTTGCATTACTTTCTGTGGCTTTTTTGGAAGTTACGCTTTTCTAGGAATGTTTGCAGTTTACTTAAGTTTGCACGTTTATCAATACAGATTTGTTTATAGATTTGTTCTCTCTTCTTTAATGTCTTTTTTATGAAATTTATCATGCACACAGCATTGTATGCGAACAGCCTAAAGAACAGTAAAAAATGAAACACCCACTTCTCCAGCGCGTCTGCTAAGAATCAGCACCTGAGTGACCCTTGCGAAGCCCCCGTGCCCTCACCCCGGTCTTTTACTCTAACACCCTCTCCCCAGCGTTATCACTGCCCTGACTTTGTGAAAATCATTTTCTTGCATCTCTTTAGCGTTTTGTGGTCTACAAATGCATCCAAAGCATTATATCACTTAGTGTAAAATGTGAGTATTAAAGACAAAAGTCGCTTTATAAGGAATGAGTATTATCCCTACGAGGTAAGTGGAGGCGTCCAAGGAAAGCAAGCAGGAGAGAGTCGGTGGTTGGAAGCCTGGCTTCTGTGGTTTGGAGAGGTTGTTGGAGCCTCCTGCAGAATCCTGTGAGCAGGGCGTGCGCGAGGCTGGGAGCCTGGCAGGGGCTGCACGGCCCGGAGGACGTGTGCAGGCTGCTCTGGCTGCCGTGTCTTTGTCCCGCTCCCAGCATTAGGTGAAAGCGGACACATCTGTGGGGTGAACGCAGACCCTCCGCTGGCCCAGAACTCTGGGATGGAGAAGCAACACATGGCCAAGCGAGGCACAGAGAACAGCCTTGGCCAGGCGCACCCGGCATTTGTCTCACTTAACCTTGCAGATTTGCTGCAGTGTTTCATTTTGACTGCCATGTTTTCCATTTCCGGTTGCTACTTTGTAGTTGTTCTCCACCCGTTTCCTCCTGTTTAGCAGATAGCTTCTTGTTCCTGCTTTATCTCAGTATTTTTCTTACTAATCTGAGGTGTTCGAAGGCTTTTTTTGGAAGTTTCTAGTGTCTGTAAAGCCCTCGTTTGCTCTGAATGCTGCTGCTCTGTTCGCTGCTCTGACCTTTCCCTCTATATGGGAAGCTTTGTGCTTGAGGGCCCCTGATTGATGGGTCACTGGGAAAAGTGGGGTCTGCACAGCCCTTTGCTCCTGGTAAAACGCCCTGGCTTTGAATTTTACTACAAGGGAGTTGGGAGGGGCCATTTCTGGGGAATCCCCTGCTGGTGTCAGTTCTCTAGGTCTTTCCTCTTAGGTTGGCAACATTCCCCTGAAAGTAGTCTCCTCATTTTATGCCTAAAACGGATGGTGTGCTTTCTAGTTTGTATTTTAGTTGTTTTCTATAGTACCAACATCTCAGTTTGCCAACTATGGAAACTACCTCTCCAGCAGGGGAAGAGAAACTATGAGGTGGGAGAGGAAAGCTAGAAATCCCACTTGGTGTCAAACAGTGTCACCAGACAAGCCTCCTCGTTCCTGCCTCAGTGCTCACTCCCAGTCAGAGGTAGTGCTGCCAGGTCCGAGGCACCTGTCTGCCTCCCTCCGTGGGGACCTCGTCCCTCCCTCCCTCTTTCCTTCCCACCCTCTTTCCTTCCTTTCTCCCTCCCTCCCTCCCTCCGTCCCTTCCCTCCGTCCCTCCCTCCCGCCCTCCGTTGAATTTTCTGGCTGAGAGAAGTCAGTGTGTTTCTTAACATCCTGACCATTGCTTGGGATTCAGATTTCTCAGGATCGCTTGTTGCTGTCAACTTTTGTGTAACTTTGTATCAGCTGCATCTAACATGTTTGATACATAGTATTTTCTAATTATTCAGATATAAATATTGTATCGTTTCCATTACAATGTAGTTCCTAAACCACAAGTAATTTTAAAGGGGGTTTACAATTTCTTAATATGCAGGATTTTTAGTTGAAACTTTTATTGAGCTACTTGGAGAGTCACACGCGGTTATGAGCAGCAGTACAGAGACAGTCCCCGCGCCCTTTCCCCTGACGTCCCCAGTGCAGACATCACGTAGAACTGCGGTGCTCCGTCACGACCAGGTGACACCGTCCCACCTTGTTCTGCTCTCTCTGCTTTTACTTGTGCTCAGTTGTGTGTGTGTGTGTGTGTGTGTGTGTGTACAAGCTCTACACTACAACACTACCTGCGTGGTTCGTGTACCAACCACACAGTCAGAGACCAGACAGGGCGCACGCCCCAGCCGCCCTCAGTCGCCCTCTCTCGCCCACCAGCCTGCTTCTTCTCCAGCCCCCGGCAAACACTAACCCGCCTTCCATTCCTGAACTTTCTCCTTTGCATCACTAATACATGACTCAGACGGCAAACAGCCTCTAGGCCTGGCTCTTGCTTCACGCAGGGCCCTGAGATCCACGCAAGCCATTGGCTGTGCAAAACCGTGTCTGTGAGAGGAGAGCCATGGCGTGGACAGACCGCGGTCTGTGTAGCAATTCTATTAATAAATGTTTGCATTTTTAGGTGACCTTTTGTCATTGATTTGTGATGTAATCGCGTTCACAAAATGTATTCTGTTCACGGTAGAATTGTTTTTCATTTTGAAATGTGTTGAGATTTGACTCATAGTCTAATACAGGTCAGTTTCTGGGGTTCTCTGTACACTTAACAAAAGAGGGTCCTGCAGTCTGTTTTCATGTGATCTGTTTGTTATTTGTGTCGTGTGAGTCTTTCATACACTTATAAATATTTTTGCTTTCTTGACTTATTGCAAAAGCTGTATTGGAATCTTCCCGAGTGGGGGTGGGTTCACCTGTTTCTCCCTGCTTTTCTGTTTCCTGCCGTGCGAGGATGTGGGAGCTGCACAGTTCCCGTGATGGAGTCAGCACTTCCATGGTAGTGTCTCTTCTCTTCCCATCTTGTGTTCCTTTGCATCAGCAGAGAGGGCTGCCACTGTTGTGGCTCACAGTGCAGGACACTTGTCACAGGTGTCTATGTGTCTCTGAGAGGTGACTGGACCTGGGCCGGGGGTCACAGGCCTCAATGTGAGAGGAGGGAGAACCCAGGTCGGCTCTGTCCACCCCTGTCCTGGGCACCGAGGAGGCAGCAAACCCGCTCCCTCTGCGGCTGACATGGGTGTCCGATGACAAAGGGCACTGCGGGTGGGGAGCTGGGACAGACACGGGTGTGGGGTGGGCTCAGCGCTGCCTGGGACAGGAAGGTGTCTCGGAGCTAAGGGCGGGTGTTTATACAGAGACCCAGAGGCGCGAGGGAGGAGACCTGAGGGAGACTGGGACAGATGCCAAGGCCTCAGGAGGGGCCCCGAGCTCAGGTGCACCCAGGAGACGGCAGTGGATGGACAGAGGGGTTGCAGGGGAGGGTGCTGGGGCAAGGTCAGAGGACGGATGGGAGACGGGCCTGGGGCCAGGGTGGCTGCAGCTGAGAAGCAGCTGCTCTGGCTTGGGGGTCCCAGGCTCACTTGCTGCTATGGGGGGGCCAGACCCCACAAGGACAGCAGCAGCAGGAAGTAGGGTGGGGTCCTGGCTGGACCAGCATGTGGCACAAGGTGGGGGCCTGTGTATTTGTTGAACGGTCAGTGGACGGTCCTCAGACAGGGCCTTGCTGTCACCGACCAGCGACAGGGACGCCAACCCCCACCAGGGGTAAGAGAGCTGGGAAAGGCCTGGGCCAGGGAGCTGCCCCCGAGCCAGGACGGAAGTGGACGCAGGGAAGGGTCATCCATGCGTTTCTGCAGTTTGATGCCATTTACCCCCTGATGGCAGCAGATGTAAAATCATAAAATGGGCCATTTGCCTTTATTTTCATATAACCTTGGACTTTGCAAAGTTCTCTGAGCAACTTACTTGAATTTTCACTGGACGTCAGCACAATGTCCGGCTCAGCGGCGCTCACTGGCCCCGAGGCTGTCCCCCTCTTTTCTTGTCCACTGAGCCACTGCCGTGGGGTCTGGCGGCCGTGCACACACCCCGAGATGGGCTGGTGTGGGGGTGGCTGGCTCCCCTTCTTGCTGTTAAAACACCGGAGGTGGCCCAGTCTCGCCAGGTGCAGAGGGATGGGAAGGCCGGAAGTGTGTGCAGTGTGGCCGGATTCAGGGCTCACCTGTCAAACCGTACAGCACCCTTCCAGATGGTGCCCTGTTTGCAGAGGAGAAAACAGGCTTAGAGAGACGCAGCGACTCCCACCCGCCCACGCGGCCAGCCTGCAGCCCCGCCGATTTGCACCCAGTGAGTCGAATGGAAGAGTCGGCATCTTGCCCTGCCTGAGGGAACGGGGGCATCTGGCAGAACGCCCCATCACTCAGGGCTGTGTCAGCGGGGGTCGCCCACACAAGCAGAAGCCGTAGGGCCCGTGCACACATGCACGTAAGGTGTTCGTTACCAGGACTGGCTCACATGGCTGTGGAGGCCGGGAAGTCCGTTTCCTGCTGTCCGCAAGCTGGACACGCAGCAGAGCGGGGGACGGGGGGTTGTTCAGTCAATCTGAAGGCCTGTGAGTCCCAGCGTGAGTCCAAAGCCCAGAGCCAGCTGCGCCCACACCCCAGGGCAGCACACGGGGCACCACCTGGTTTACTCAGTCCGTTCATTCAAATGCTGACCTCGTGCAGACACGCTCACAGACACACCCTGGCTCTCAGGGCGCCCCGTAGTCCAGTCAAGGTGACACATAAAAGTAACCATCACACAAGTGGCCATGGGACCCACTTGAGGATGAAAAGAAAGCAACAGAAGAGAACAGACCATTTTGGGACCCGAAGCAGAAACAGTTTACTAAGAATCAGGCCACGCTTGACGGGAGGGTGATGCAGGGGTGTCTGTCAGCTGTGGCTGCTGTGACAATGCCACAGGCTGCGGATGTGCCACAGACATTCATGGTCCCCAGGGCTGGAAGCCGGACGTCTGAGGTCCAGGTGTGGGCAGGGCTGGTCCCCGAGGCCTCGCTCCCTGGTGTGTAGACGGCCGTCTCCCCATGTCCTCACGTGTCGTCCCTCTGAGTGTGTCTGTGTCCTCATCTCCTGTTCTTATAGGGACCCCAGTCCTGTGGGGTTAGGGCCACTCTAGTGACCTCTTTTCACCTTAATCACCTCTTTAAAGACCCATCTCCAAATACAGTCAAATTCTGAGGTCTTGGGGGTAAGGGATTCACCATGTGGATTTTGGGGTATACAGTTCAGCCTTCGTTGTTTGGATTTGCATATCTTTGATTACTGTTGAGTTTGAACATCTTTTCATATGTTTATGGGCCATTTATGTAAATAAGTGGCCATTTATGAAGCCATTTAAATTGCCAGGCTGCCTCCTACATCAGGGGTGCTAAGAACCTGGGCCTGGGCAGCAGGACAAGCCAGGCTCCAGCCCCCGGGCAGACGCCAGGCACCGCTCCTTAGATGCTGGTCCAGCAGCCCTTCAAGCATGTCACTAGTGCCAGGCCCCTGTCCCCTCGGGGCTCCTAGCAGCCTCCCTCTGGTCTCAGCAGCCCTGGGATGGATGACAGCAGCTTGGCGAGGCCTCAGCTTGGAGAGATTTGCATGTGGCACGAGCTCTGTGCCAGGCTAAAGAAGGGAGGCCTCCAACCTGGGCTGGGGACTAGCTCTGGAGCCTTTAAAAGCTGCATCAACAACAAACACCTGTTGGCTAGCAGCTTGTCCCCTACTCCTCCACTGGCAGGTGTGTTTTGGGGGGTGAAGGATGGACCCCCTGCCGTATGCTGGTACTCGGTGCATCTGAGTGGTTCTAGGCCGTGAACTGCGCCCTGCCTCCTGCAGCCCAGGGTCACGACACCGGCCCGTCCTACACGTGTGCTGGGTGTGGAGTCTGGGACTCAGGCCGGCCCCTGACCAGCTGGACCAGCAGCGCCTCCGGGCATCACCCCGTCATGTCCCCTCTCCCCCAGGCTGACCCTCTGCCCTGAACCTGCCCCAGTCACCTGTGCCCACATCCGCCCGCCTGCGCCTGACCTGCCGCCCTTCCCCTGCATTCTCGTCCCACCAGCTAAATCGCGTCACTTTCTGATTAGTCACATGGAGCTCGTTAAATGGAACGTAGAGCTTCTCATGAAATACGTAGGGGGTTCTTGGATTATTAATTCCAAAGTTAATAATAATCCCAGCCATGAACTGCATTGTCTGTTCACAAAATGCACCATCTCAAGCAGTGGGTTTACAGCCAAGGGATCCCAGAGGAGGTGTCCATCCCGTCTCTGGACCTGACCGCGAAGGTCCAGCTGAGTACTCGGGCCTCCTGGAGGGAAGCTTTCCTGCAGGAGTTGCCCGTGCGGGCCGGTGACCTGCTGTGACCACCGCTGGGACCACCGCTGGGACCAGGCTCCTGAGAGGGGTGTGCAGGTCCTGGGGGCTCACCCTCCCTGCGGCTGCATCCAACACGGCTTTTCTGAGCGGGGGACGGGCCCAGGGAGGACCATTCCAGGGCAGATGTAATCTGTTTCCGTCTTGGAACAGGCACTGTCTGCAGAGCCCGGGACACGGGGGTGCTGGAGGGTCTGACAGGCTGGGGAGGGCAGGGGCCCCGGGAGGGGTTTCCTCCTCGGATGAGGGGTGACCTGATTCTCTGACCCTGTGCTGAGACTTCCGCTGGCTTTGGGGCCCATGGTGGTTCTCCGCACCTGGGCACATGTGCTGCCCCCCCCCCCCCAGGCCCATCGCCATCGCCCAGCTCACAGTCACCTGCAGGACAGGTCGATGGCTTCCCACAGTGTCTGCCTCAGAGGTGAAATCCAAGTCCTGGCGAAGCGGCTGTGGGCAGGGCGGCTGGGAGGGGAGGGTACACGGGGTCCCCTCAGGCCCCTGTCCAGCTGCCGGGTGCCTGTGGCAGCTCCCTCCCGCCTTCCTGGTCAGTTCACACGCCCTCAGTCAGTCTCCGAGCCAGGTCAGCAGTGGTGTGGGTGCTGTGTGCTTGGCCTCCACTCCTCTCCTCCTGGGGACACAAGCGTCAGTGAGGTGACCCGATTCTTCCCGGATGTGGACTTTAGGGTCGTCTGAGGCGTGGGAGGGGCCCCAGAAACGCTTCTCGGGGGCATTCTTATCGCAGCCACCCCACAGCGCTGGGCCGCCATCCCACGTCCACAGCCCTCCCCTCCTCCCAGCCCCGTGGTCCCCGGTCCCCAGCCAGCGTCAGCGGGAGATGGTCCTCAGCCCTGAACGGTCCCCATGGCCAACGGCGAGCCTGACCATCATTTCCTGTAGCTGCTCAGACCATTAGTGACGATTGAGGGGCCTCCCTGGGGGACCTGGCCAGCACACGCCACTGGGTGCCATTTCTGTTTGGCACATGGAAGGCGTTAGCGCTGCAGTGCCCTGTGCACAGGCTGCACACGCTCTGTCTCCTGCGAGGGGGAGGGACAGAGCCCCCACCATGTGGGACGGGGTGGGGGCAGCTGGAGGTGTAGCTGAGGCATCCACTTGCCTCCTCGGGTCCTACTGCAGCCGGGTGCTCGATGTGTTTGCAGCAATAGGCCGTCCACCTGCCCAGGTGTCGCTGGGACACAGTGGATGAGCAGAGGCAAGTGGAGAAGTGCAGAATGGGGGTGAGGGCGGGGGCGTGTGATGGTTGGGCCCCGACCCTGATAAAAGCACTCAGGAGTTTGGACGCTGCTGGGCAGGGATGGTGGTCGGGAAGTCAGGAGGGGCTGTGCGGGTGGAGGGTCAGTAAGGCCGCCGAGGCCAGTGGGTGGCACCGGGTCAGGGCGGGCGCGACCCGGGGCTGATGCAACAGGAAGACTCGGTGGGAACTCGGTGGGCGGGCGGGGGTGGTGGGCGAGGGGACCCTGCCGTGGGCGAGGATCTTGCTGACGGGAACTTGGAATCGGTAGCCACGATGGGACGCAGGCCTGGCGGCGAGGCAGCTCCTTCCATTCCTCCATGGGACCCCGAGAGCCTGCTGAGGAACGGGCCCCCCCAGGGGTCGGGGTCCTGGGAACACCTAACGTCCTGCACTGTGCCCAGTGGGCCCCTGGTCTGGTGTCTGTGACCTCACCTGGCCCTGGGGCTGGGGCGGGCTGCTCAGGGAGGGGAGGCCGGAGCTGAGACGGAGGGTGAGGTGCGAGCTGAGGGGTCCTAGGTGGTGGGACAGCAGGCAGAAGCTCGGGGGCAGCAATGGCCTGAAGCCGCAGACTCACTCGTACGGAGGGGACAAACGTGCGCTGAGGAGGAGGAGGTCGGCCCGAAACGGCCCCCATCACCCAGGGGACGGAATCGGAGACACTGAGCTCCGTAGACGGTGGTTGTTGTTCGACTGGATCGTGGCTTCGGTGTTTAAATAGACTTTGTTCTCAGAACAGTTCTAGGTGTGCGGGAAGGTCGTGAGCGTGGCGCAGCGGGGCCCACACACCACACAGCCAGGGCCCGTTTCCCCTGCGTTAGGACAGCACGACTGACAGTTCCTGAGCCCTCAGAGATAGGCTTTTACTAGGTAAAGTCCACGTTTCTTCAGAATTGCGTAGTGTTGTCGAAGGGACTTTCTCTGTCCCAGGACCCCATGCAGGGTCCCCCACGATATTTAGTCGACCTGTGTCCCTGGCCCCTCCTGGCTGGGACAGCTTCCCAGACTCCCCTTGTCTCCATGACCTTGGCAGGTTGGGGAGAACTGGGTGGTGTTTCGTAGCCGTCCCTCTCCTGGAATCGGTCTGGTGTTTCTACTGGCGTTACTGTTATTTTGGGGGGAGCTCATGGCGAGGGCACGTGACTGGTCAATGCGACCTTGACCTGGATCCCCTGTGGGCTTCCCACTGGATACCGCCTCTCCTTCCCCTTCCCACCCTGTCCTTCCCCTCGGAAGGAAGTCACTCTGCAGGGCCCACAGCTGAGGGGCAGCACTGAGTTTCACCTCCTTGAGGGTGGATCGCTGGTGAATCATTCCTCATTGTTTTGCAGAGATTTGTCTCTTTTGTTTAGGTAGTTGTTCAATCATTTCCTGGTACCAGTATGCATTCGCTGACTTTGGAGTTTGGGTTGCAATCTGTAGTAATTTAACTCTCAGTTGGCCCCTGTGTGTCCCTTTGCCACACTGTCATCCCTGGGTTTTCTTCTTCTGTCCTGTTATTTTGTTTGAGTCCTTCCTTAACGTCTGGCACTAAAGATGCTCCAGACTGTGTACTCCCCCCAACCCCCCTGCCGTCCGAGAAGCTGCCAGTGCCCCAAGGAGCCCAGCTTTCATAGTCAGAGATGTTAGCTCCAGGGAAGGGGCCTGATGCTGCAGGGGCCTCGTTGCCTCCAGGTCGTGTCAGCTGAGAGAGCAAGGAAAAGCATGCATGCAGGCATGCAGTGTGCCCACCAGCTGTGCAGGCGGCCAGTGTGTCTGTACTAGGCCAAGCACAAGTTCTGGCTGAGTCTCCAGGCCGCATGTGTGAGCCCGGGGCCACCCCGCCTCCTCCCTCCCCGGCCCAGCCTGCCTTGCGACAGCGAGAGGCCTGGACCTCCGCCACCTGCAAGTCCTGGATGGCCCGGTGACCAGGCACATCAGCAGACTCAGCGCTCAGCCTCGCCCCAGGGGAACCAGCGGAAGCCAGAGGACAGGTGTGCCAGCCCCTGTGCCGTGAGCCACGCACACCCAGGGGTTCCCGCGGTTTGTAGCTCGGCTCCCCCTCCCGGCCCCTCAGCGTCGCTGCCCTGAGCACCCGTGATGCAGCCAGTTTCTCCCACCACATTCTGACCCCGTCACCCAAACACGCATGCAGTAGTGTCACACGGTGGCTCACGTTGCAATTCCCTGATGACACACGTGTGGAGGGTTTGTCCATGTACTTATCTGCCGTCTGTGTCTCCTTTGGTTCGGTGTCTGTTCACATCCTTTGCCCACGTTTTAATTGGGTTGTTTTCTTACTGTTGAGTTATAAGACTTTTGGTACATTTTGGGTAGAAATTCTTTACCAGATATGTGTTTTGCAAACATTCCTTCTCAGTTTCTGGTTATCTTTTCAGTGTCTTAACCATGTTTTTGCAGAGCAGTTTCAATTTGAATAAATTCCAACTTAATACTTTTCTTTCTTTCATGAACCTTGGTTTCAGTTTTATATCTAAAATCTCATCACCAAGTACATGGCAGTTTAGATTTTCTCCTAGAAAATTTTTCCTCATGTTTTCATTTGACATTTAGGTTAGATTTTTAGGAGGCATAAGTAAAAAAGGCGTGGAGATTTGTTGGACCGTGTGGACAGGGACGTGAGGGAGGAGGTACGTCCACGGTGCTTTCCAGGTTTCTCATTTTTTGTGTGTCCAAATGTTTGATCCAAGTATAACAGAGTAAAGCAAATACATCTCAGTGATACACGTAGTTGGTGAGCTTTTGTGAACGTCCCCATTCACCCATTAATGGGGTTAAGACATGAACGTTTTCAACTCCTCCGATGGCTGCCCCCGCCCCCCCATGATGCCCCACCCCCGCCCACTGTAGGTCAGCAGGATTCGTAAGCACTTTACAGACGAGGAACCTCCCTCCATGCCTGGCTGCTTTCCTCCACGCGGCCTTTGCGAGGCCCCTCGTGTGCTGTGTGGCTGCAGCTCCTGCTCCCCTCCCCCACACCCTCCCGCTGCACGGCCCAGATGCGCTCACTCCCCTGTCCTGTCCGGCGACACTTAGACAGTCCTGAGACGTGTGCCGCGGTCCCTGTGCTCACGTCACGGGGACTGTTCTGTGAGCCAGCATCCGCTTTCTCTGGAGCATCTCTCAGGAGGGCGGTGCTGGGCTGAGTGCCTCTCCTAGTTTCCTGTCGAAACAAACGGTCACAGACTTGATGGCAGAAGACAACAGAGCTTTATTCGTTCTCAGTGTCGAAACCGCGAGTCCAGAATCAGGTTGTGGGTGGGACCAGGCTCCCTCCAAAGACACGAGTGGAGACACCGTCCCTCCAGCTTCTGTGGCCCCAGGGTCCTGGGCTTTGGTGGCCTCACACCTGTCTGACTCGGCCCGCGCCCCCTGTCCTGTCATGGCCTCCTCTCTGTCACGTCTGTCCTCGCCTGTCATGACCCCATTCATGTGGGATGGGCCCCTCCTCCAGTAGGGCCTCATCCTAACTTCTCACATCAGCAAAGACCCCGTTTCCACATGAGGTAGGATGGACTTCAGCACCTCACGTTGGGGGGCACAATTTGACCCCCACCAGGCGCCCCCCAGTGTCTGTAAATCATTGTTGTCTCTTCCATCCCGTTCCTAGAGCCGTTATCGGAGGAAGGGTTTCTCTTGAACAGCCCCCTCCTGTGTCGTCGCCGTGTTCAGGCTGCTGTAGATTGTATCATGACAATTGTTTACTTCCAGATTTTTGCTGGTGGATAGTAATAGCATTGATTTTTATATTGACCTTAGATTTACTTATAATTGAGTATCTGGAGAATTGTTTTTCATACCCCACTGTGCTTTATAGTGAACAATAAATGCTAATTATGCGGCACGAGTGCACATAACACGCATATGTTTGGGGACAAGGCACGTCCCACTGGCCAGCACACCCCGCGCAATGGCCGCTGGAAGTTCTGGTCCAGAGCAGCCAGTCTCACCCCTGAACGCAGGGGCACAGTTCACGTTTTTCACTACTAAGCGTGATGCTTATTGGGGTTCGGGGGGGAGACACCCGTTATCAAATTAAGAAAACTCTCTTTTATGCTTAGACGAATAAGAATGTTTGTGTTACGGAAAAGTATTATAAGCTGTCATGTCCTTTGTCTTAATCAATAAGACGACGACTGTGTGACTTGTGGTGAATGAGCTCCTTGGAATGGAGACCTGGGTGGGGTCTGTGCCGGCGTCTCCAGAGCGGAGCCACGTCCCTGGGCCGCGGTTTCCATCTCCGCCTCTTTCCTCTGCCCTTTGAGAAGCCTTCTCAAGCCGACTACCCCGGCCCTGGGTGGCTTGATGACATATTCACTCCTATTGGCTCCAATGCTATTTTGTAAAATGGTGACATTTCTCATACACCCTGGGGGACACAACACACACATCCATTTCATAGAATTAGAAATCAGTGCCTGCAGCTGCCCCTCAGGTTCAGGCGGGGTGGGCACCCCGCTGTGTTAATGGCCCCTGATGACCCCTCCTGGGCCCCAAGCCCCCCACCCCAGAGGACATGGTCTCCTGACTTCAGTGAGGCTCATTTCTGGCCTCGCAGCTGCGACTATCGTCCTAAACGATGGATTTGGGGCCTATTTTGAACTTTATGGTGGAGTCCTACTGTGCGTTTTCTAGGGGACTTGCTTCTCTCCCCAAGACCCATCACGCTGAGGTGTGCAGCTGTGATCCACACATGTTCGCGGCTGCAGACAGTTCCATGACACGGGAAGTGTGTCCAGCGCCGGGCCGGGCTTCTGGTCCTCGGGGCACAGCCGCCCGCTGTCTCCTCCTCAACGCTCTTTCCCATGTCCAGCCTCCAGGTCTATGTGCTTCTGCAAGAGCTTCATCTCAGTCTGCTGCTGCCCTGGCTGCTGGTCTCAAGTCTTGGCTTAGCTAAGTTGGGGCATGTTAGGAAGAGCAGAAGGGGCGAGAGTGCCAAAGCTTTCTGGAAATTCCGCCCTCCACCCATGGTCCTGAGTTCCGAGTGTGGGGTCCTGGAGTTGGAGCTGCTGCCCTGACTGCACGTGACTCTCAAGATGGGTCCGAGTGTGTCGTAAGGAGGGGGTGGAGGCTGCACGCTCAGTCCCCGATGGGTCAGTCTTGCATGGCCCTGTGGCTTCTTCGCTGCCTGACCAGCCCCTCCAGCTCTGCCTGGAACACCTGCTGGGCAGGTCGTTGCCCCTGGGTCCTCCTCACAGCTCCTCTTGGGTCTCCCAGCACTGGTGGCAGGAATCACACCTAAGAGGCTTTGACTGCAGGGACAGAATGTGGATTTTAGAATCACACAGACATGGGCTCGAGTCCCACCGAGCTCCGTCACATGACTAAGGGCCTTAAAGGAGCGAGGTGTCTGCGTCGGTGTTTCCTCCTCTGGGAAATGGGGTGAGTTCCGTCCTTCACAGAGTTTCTGAGGCTGAAATGAGGTGATGGAAGCGATATGTTTGCCACGTGCCAGGCTAAGAGGCCATAGGCACGACTGATGAATCTGGCACTGGCCCCCCTTCTTGGGCCCCCCAGCACCTGTTGGAGGGCTCCGTGGCCCCCAGGTTGGTGGGGCCCGCACGGCTCCCCTTCCTCGGGCTGCTCACGCAGTGACTCTGCCGGGCCTTAGAGGACAGCGGGTATCACATTGTACGGTGTCGTTAGAGCCACGCAGGACTGAAATCTCTCAGGACACCCCTGCTGGTAGCCAGACCCCCAGCCTCCTGTGCGTTCAGGGGGCTCTGTGCTGGCTGTCCCTCAGGCCACTGGGTCACCATGTTCATTTCTCCCCCATGTGGCTGCAGAGAGAGCCTGGGAGAGCCGCCAGATGGGAGGGGAGCCCCAGCCTCATTCAGAGGACGCCCCCCAGACCTACTTAAGCCAATGAGCTCATGTTGATGGAGAAAATTAGTCCCCGAATTCTAATGAGACTGTGCACCCAGAGACAGACAGCTCATCTGAAGATTAAATGAGAAAAATTGCCACTTTTGCTGGTTCCTTTAGAAATTCATTTGCATTCTGTCAGCTCCCATTACAAAGCAGAGCTGCAGACATTAAGGGGACTTGGGGGTGAGGCCCCCGGTTTGGGAGCGGGTGGCCTGTGGCAGGTGCAGGACTGCAGGCCCTGCCATCTCCCAGCGCTCTCGGACCCTTCCTGACCACAGCTCTGATAAGTTTGGGGTGCAGCTCCTTGCTGTCCTGGAGGCAAAGGCCAGAGCCCTGTGTCTTCCCCAATCAAGGGTTTTCCTGCGTGCACCTGCAGGAGTCTGGGCAGAAGGAGCACAGCCCCAGGCCTGGGGCGAAACTCTCAGGCTTTTTCTACAGTTACGGGAAACAAATCACCCACAAACATTGCAGCGTAAATCAGCAGTAAATTGTCATTTCCCACTGCCCTGGGGGTTGGCCCCACTGTTGTGCTGGTCGCACCTCATTCCAGCTGCCCCTGGGCTGTCCTGGAAAGTCCAGGAAGGGCCCGGAGCTTTGGCTGGGCTGGGGCAACGGTCGTCCTGCACATGTCCTGTGTCTTCCGTGGTCTGCACAGGTGTCAGGGCTCCCCAAAGACCCCGAACTCCCTTGCTTGTCACAGTCGAGGAGCAGACTGACGTGGCCTCTTTCCTTCAGTGTCCCAGGGGTCAGAGCAAGTCACGAGGGGGGTGGAGCATCCAGGGGATGAAGCTTAGCTCCAGCTCTTGAGCAGAGCTGCCAGGGAGGTGACCATCTGCCAGGCCACCATCTGCCCACACTATGTCATGGCCCTTTTCACCTGTCAGAGTGACAGGTGAGACGTCCGCCTCCACCTGAAACCCCAAGCGTCCCCATTCCAGTGCCAGCTGCGTTCTCAGGTTGGGGGCTTCCAGGGACGGCCTGAGGGGCTCTGAATGGACTTCATTCCTGGATTTTTCTTTGTGACGGCAGAGCCCCTGGAGCTGAGCAGGGACCCAGCCCAGGAGGAGATGAAAGTCCCTGGGGGTGTGGCCCAGCCCAGGGAACCAGAGCGAAGCCGGCATCACAAAGTTTCCCCCTCAGTGTCCTGGGGACCAGGCTGGGCCGAGAGCTCCTCGGAGGCGGGGCAGGTGAGCAAGGAGGGACGAGGACGTGGCGTGGAGGGTAGAGGTGCTGACAGCAGAGCCAGCGCAGAGCGTGGGAGCTGAGCCACAAGCCCCAGGTTTTCCAGAGTCGTCAGTCAGGTGTGTGAGTCTGAAGTCAGAATCCAGACTGCCGCTCCCCCAGTGGCCTCTGCCTTCGAGCCTCGCCCCAGAGTGACAATCATTAAGTCACTCATCAAAGTTGACAGCTGACATTGGCATTAATTGTAATTAAAAACTAGCGTCGAATGTGCTTCTAGGAGATTAAAATTATTGGTGGCTCCTGACCGACCGTGTGTGTCAGCCTAAGTGATGGATGACACATGTGCCTCGTGTCCAACAACATATGTGGGGTGGGCTTTTGCGAGAGAAAGATGCAAATTCATTGATCCTCCTTGCTCCGGGATGTACAAATACGTCCTCTGCATAAACAAACACGCCGGACTCCTCTTTCTGGCTTCGGAGGCCATTTCTTCATCAGCTTCTGTCCAGGTCGGTGACCTCTTGTAGCAGCTTTGTTCCGTAAGCACTTTCTATACTCTGTACATTGCAGTGCGTATTACAAGTGTTATCTCCAGGCAGCAAACGATCAGTTACTGATGACTTGAGCGGGTAAAATGCACGTCAGGGGGATGATGGATTCCACGACGCAATGAAAGCCTGGCGTCCTGTTTGCATCCCAGGGGCACAGTGTGTATGCTGGGGGATTTGGGACAGCTCTGGGCAAAGCGATACGAAAACACATGTGTCATGAGGGCACAAGGTGGCCGAGGATTGTGAGGTTCTCACCTACCTCCACCCAGGTTCCCAGATGGCGTGCGGGGCACAGGGAGGGCCTCCCTGCCCTTCAGGGCCCTGCAGCTCCCGCAGGGGAGGCAGAGCCTGGCTCAGGTGTGGTGTCGCCACTGCCGTGGTGGCCTGCAGCCCGCCCTCAGTTCATCCACTGCACACTCTGGGCAGCACCTGTGGGACCCTGGCATCCCCAGCGGAGTGGGCAGGAGGGCAGACGGCCCATGAGCTTGTGCAGCCTGTGGGGCAGGGACAGCGCGGCTGGACCAGCAAGGGGATGGCAGGTGAGTAGTAGATGGGGCCAGGTGTGGAAAGAAATAAAAAGTAGGGGAGGGGCCCAGCGGGGCAGGGGCTGGGGGGCTGGCTTAGATACTATAGTCCCGGAGGGCTTCTCTAAGGAGGTGGCTTTTGAAAAAAATCCTAATGGAGATGCAAGAACAAGTCACGTGACTAGACGGGAGAAGGGAGCCCCATACAAGAGGCTCGGGGTACAGGGCCTGAGACTTTGGGGAGCGTGTTATTTCCCAAGGGCCAGAAAAAGGCCAGTGAGGCTGGAAGGGCTGGAGGGTGCAGGGGTGGGTCAGGCAGGCCCTGCGACCATGATGTGAAGATCCTGGTCTCTTTCTCTGTGACATGAAGTCGCTGTGGGGCTCTGAGCAGGGCTGCCGTGTGGCCCAGGCTGTGAGAGTTGTGCTGGCTGTGCACAGAGGGTGGGCAGGGCCACCGCAGAGATCGGGCGGGACTCGGCTCTGAGGGCCGGCTTCCGGCAAGCCTGCCATGCAGGTTCCTCAAATGGGTGGGATTCTGTGAGCTCACAGGCGGGTGCAGGACAGAGGGAGCTCAAAGACGAAGCCGAGCTTTGGGTCCAGCACCTGCGTGTCTGATGGGATTTGGTGCAGGGCCCCGTGTGGGATGCGGAGCTGGGCGAGAACAGCCTGGGGTTGGGGCAGCCAAGGGCGTGGTGAGACCGCGTGGGCTCAGCCAGGCTCCTGGAGATTTAATGGATGAGGCCATAGTGTCCTCTGGAATTGGTTCCCAGAGTCAAAGCACAGGCTGGGCTGAGGTCACCTGAGAAAGGTTCCGTTGAGCTGTCTGCAAGCTCAGACATGTCTTCCCTGAGTGGCCGCCACTGCACAACGGGCTGGGTGGTGCGAGGCTGCAGGCCGCGGTCGAGCAGACGGTCTCTGTCCTCCTGGCTGTAGCCTCGGAGGCTTCGTGGCTCTTTGTTGGCCGTTGAAAGTATATTGACTGTAGTTTTCTGCTGTCGGAGTGAATTATTTAAAGCGGGAGAAAGCCTGCCCTCGGAGTGCACTTAGGAGCACAGAGGGATTGGAAGGGAGATTTGTTTTCCTCAATATCTGTCTTTGCTTGTCCTGGAAGTGTCCTGGGACAGCCCCACCCGCAGGAGGCAGCGTAAGGCAGACTGGTGAGGGGCGCTGGCCCATCCTGCCCCCCCCCCCCAGGCTGGATGCTCTGGGGGCCATTTACCCAGCTCCTGCTGCCGGGACTCTCCCCTCCTCTGACTCGGCCCCGTCCTCAGGCCCCCTCCGTCTGCATCCGGCTGCCATCACCCACGCGTCCCCGGTGGCCTGGGCCTTCCGCAGACCTCAGACTGGGGGCAGGTCCCTGGCAGGCCGTCCTTCTGCCTCTACCTGCCTCTCCCCGCCCCTGCCCCCGGCCTTGACCGTGTCCGGCGCATCTAGCAACCCCCAGGTCGGACCCAGCCCTGGTGAGGGCTGTGAACAGCCAGGCATCCCCACTCACTGGGGTGTTCTGTCAAAGGGGTGCCTGGAAAGACTGCAAGGTGGAGTGGGCCTGCGGTCCCAGCCATTTGTCACTGGGCCAAGGTCACCACTGCCAGGAGTCCTGGCGTACTGCCCGGCACACCCAGGTGAGGGGACAAAACCCAGGGTCAGGTGGCACTGCCAGGTGGGGATGCCATCGATTCAGATGGCTGTCATTGGAGGAAGGAGACCCCCACTGGAGCCCACAGTGGAAACCCAGCACCGTCTTCCATGTGGCATGGACTGTGTCCCTCAGCCCTCACAGACCCTGGGACTCACACTCCAGGATGGAGAGGGAAGGGCCGAGCAGAGGGAGCAGGGGCTTTGTGCCGAGTCCCACGGCTCAGCCAGGCTTGGGGACCAGCCCAGGCCTCCCTTCTATCACCTGCCTCATCCCGAGCCCCCGGGCTCCCCACCCACCGGGTGGCCCTTGACGTCCGGGGTGCACCGCCTACCTGTCCTCGGGAGGGTGTCACAGGGTGTGTGGTCCCAGGGCCCCGCTGTGGTGGGGGTGAGGTTGTCATCTTCTGGGGGTCCAGGCCACTTTGCATCAGGACCGGAGAGCGATGGACATACACTGGGGGCTGGGGCTGGTCGGCATGACAAGGTGAGGGTGACACCCCCGGGTGAGACCCACTTCCTACCTTGCAGAAGTAAGTTATTCACTCATATGGCGGTTCAGCCTGGCTCTATGGCAGACACTGAGTCAGATGCAAATACAGGCTTGAATAACACGCAGTCTGGGCTCCTCGGGACACAGAGAGCAGGCAGGTGAGGGCCAGGTGACAGGCGTGGTCACTGGCAGGACACACAGAGCGTTGCTGAGGCACTCACATCTCCAACACAGAACGTGCCTTATTTGTGTGTCATGTTTGTTTCCTCTCCTTTGTTGTGTCGATAGCACCATGGGGAAGGCCTGGCACACAGTAGGTGCTCAGTAACTACCGCAGGCCACAGAGCTCCACCCTGGGGGTCCCCGCCTCCATGCACAGCCCTTGTCTCCACCGTGTGTCGCTGGCTTTGTTCCAGGCCAGCGTGGGCTCTCCCGCCATCCTGGTGACTGGTGGGTGTCTGTACCCTGGTCAGGGGGCCCATGGGCGCTCCCACTTAGAGCAGTGGCTGTCATAGCCTTCCAAACACGTAGAAAAGCAGAGTGTAGCAATTAAATATCCTTGTAACTGCTGGCTGAGCTCTAAGGAAAGTGCAAGAAATCCTTAAGAACCAAAACTGAAGAGGGACCAGCAGTCAGAATTGCTGTTTCCATGCAAGCCATATGGCTTCGGGGCTTTTTGTCCATCTCAGCAGCCAAGGCTGGGCTTTGTCTCCAAGGATGTAGGAGACCAGCATGTGTGCCTGGCCTGCTGGGGGCAGGCACCCCCCGGGGAGACCCTGCCTGAGGAAACTCAGAGGGTCCTCAAAGGCTGTGAACTCAGTGAAAGGGTGGGACGGAGACATGAGGAGCAGGAAGGCAAAAGGAGACGACCACCGGCGGCTCCAACCTCAGCTGGGTTTTACATCTCTGCCTCCTGCACAATTTGCAAAACTGAAATGACAAGAAAGGAGGTGGAAGTGCTTCTTGGTGGCAGTTTCCGGGTCACCTGGTCCAGCAAATGCAAATGCCCTCCCCCACCCCCAGCCCCGTGGGGTGGGGTCCTCACAGACAGGCCTGCGATCACCAGCTCGCAATCCCGAGGGACGAGACCTGGGGCACATGCCATCCCAAGTGCCCATGAGAGCCACGGACGGCACGCAGACCGCAGCCAGAACGCTGACAAGCCTGCTGGGAGATGCTGAATACAATAAGTTAGTCTGAATGTTTAATCAAGTGAAAAAAGAGGATATCAGAAAATTGGCTCAGATCCAGAAATCTGCTAGAAAAGTACCAGGAATTTCTGAACAGTACAAAAAATGAAATCTTAGGAAGTGAAAAACAAAATCATCATTGATTTTTTGTTTTTGTTTTAAAGAAAGAATGGCAAAATCAAGCTAGAGCTGAATTTCCCCAGAGAGGCAGGAGAGGACAGAAAGGACAGATGCCCACGGCCCCACCTAGTTGTAGTTCCAGAAAGAGACCAGAGAAAAGGGCTGAAATTTTTCTAAAATTGATGAAAGATGTGGACCCCCATATTGAGGACTTACTATAAACACGTGAGTATAAAAATAAGAGTCCCACAGTGACAAAAAGCCAGGAAAAGCGATCTGAGAGATCCCCAGATAAGACAAGGCCCGATGAGAAGAGATAAGATGAGATAAGATGAGATAGAAAGAGTTCAAAAACAGCCTGAGAAAAAGACACCCCCCTCCAAAGCTCAGCGATTATACTGCCAGAGGCCTCAGCAGAAATGGCAGAAGCAAGAGGACACAGGAGTAAAATCTTGGAAGGACTGGAGAAAAGACACGTCAATGAATAATGTTATAGCTAGTGTTCAAGAGAAAAGGAAGGGTAAAATGTTTTCAGGCAAAAACAGAGAATTCGCCATCCAAACCCTGGGCAAGGATTTTTCTACCTCCCCAGGGTTCTCTGTGCAGGGCCAGGTGGCATGGTGCCCACCTGGCAGCAACATCGTGCCTCTGTCACACGCTTGCTGTGGGTACAACCCTTTCAAAAACCACTATTAGGTGGGGGGCCATGCAAAAAAGACCCCAAGCAGGCTGGATCTGGTCCCTAGGCTCAAGTTTTCTGACCCCTGTTATAAAACAGTGATCTTTAAACACAAAGGTAATTCAAAATATTGTTGATTTTGGAGAGAAAGAAAGTGAGACTTTCCACTGCTGGGTAACAAGTGCTTTTGCCAATTTAGGCAGGTTTTAAGTTCTTTCCTTTCAAGTAAACTCAGATTGTCACGTAAATTATTAAAATTTAAAATCATTCTAGTAACAATTTATTTTTAATGATTTAATCATACATCCATTTTAATTTTTAAGCCGTGATGTCTGATTGCAGACGCCTGTGTGGGTTTCACACCATCTGTTCCTCAATCGTCAAAAACCCCTGAAATCTGGTGGCTTCAGACGAGTGCGGTCATGTGACTATTGTCCATCCCCCTTGACTGGGCTCGGCCGGGTGTCTGCCTCTCAGGGTCCCTCATATGGCCTCAGACCTACGGTGGCTTCCTCACTCACAGGCCTGGTGACCGATGGCCGTGGGCTGGACCTCAGCTTGGGCTGCCATCAGGACCCTCCACATCGTCGCCGACACTTGTTGTCTCCTGGGGTTTCGGGGTGTCAGCCATGCGGGTGAGGAGGTATGAAGCACCTTCTGTCCTCACAGAGTCCCCAGCCAGCAGGGTTCCAGAGACTGGAGCATGGACCCTGGTCAACAGGAGAGTGGGGACATGCTGTGATGACCCAGCGTGTGTGGGGGAAATGTGGGCGAGTAGTGTGCTCTCTGACACACAAGTCCACACGCAATTTCAACAGAATGATGTACAGTTAATGAAAATTTCCCTCCGTTCTCATCTTACGTACATGGACACTTTCTCCGTTCTTTAGATTAAAACATGATAATCAAAATAAGGAATAAAATTGATGCTGATGCCTCCTCATTCCAGCAATTTGTCATCTACGGGGGCATGATTTTAATATGGAGAAGCTCCGTTCATCATATGATGGGATGCATTTTTTTAAAGAAACTAACTTTTTATGTTTACTAATTAGTTGTCAGAATGTATGATCCAGGCATGAGCTTTTAATCTAGTGTTGCTAATAATAATTGTAACAATAACTCAAGCCAGAAGAAATTTAGTGCTTAAAGTCCAATGGCACCTGGGTATTAAAAATATCCATTTATATACATATTTATTCACATTATGATAGGGAATTATAATAACACTACCAAAAACCTTGCAAGTATAACATATATCATGTTAGGCTGCAGTTTCATGGAGGACTGGGATGGAAGCATGAAAGCAGGTAAAAAATAAATGCTTCAGTTCCAATTTTAACTCTAAAACAAGAATTTACTGAATTCTTCAAAAAATAGCAGATTGCTATATATTTAGATTCTATTGAAAAAACATTAAATAATCATGTAATAGTTTTGTTTTAATATCTGAAATACAATGAAAATCACATTTTTCAACTATTTAGTTATGACAAATTTTAGATGTCACCATTTTTTGACATTCGCATGTGATGAATGACACATAAAATGCACGTAATACATAAAACAATGTGCGCCTTAATGAAATGTCGTCCACTGAGCACCTATGCATCAACACCAGGTCTCCTGGGGACCCTTCCTGCTCTGAAACCCTTCAAATGCCCCTCACCCATCTACCTCCTTTTGTCCTAAAAGTGAGCACACTCTCGATTGACTTTTCAAAACCATGTACATCTGCCCCTAAGAATGAGCCCTGAAAGCAGTCACACAACGTCCCGGTCACACAGGACGTGCCACTTTGTGTGAGGCCTTTCACTCAAATGACACTGGTGGGATTCACCCATGTGTGCAGCGGTGTGTAGATTTGGGGCATAGCGTTTGGGTTCTGAGGAAGGGCATAGAAGGTCGTCATCACACTTTGCAATAAGGAAACGTGTGCATGGTCATAAGATAGAACAACCTACTTAAGACGTCTTCATGTGTCAGAGCTCTCCCCTGTGGACAGCGTATCAAAAGGCGTGAATGGAATGTCATCCCTCCATGTGATTAGCTGGGGGTCCCGTGTGATGCTGAAAAGCCATGGTGATGGGGCAGCTTGCCTGGCTCCTGATCTCAGGGCACTCTGAGTGCCTCGTCACTAGAGTGCTGTGAGCTGTAGGTTTTCTTCGATGTTCTTGACCAAGTTGAGAAAGTTCCCTCTTTTCCTAGCTTACTGAGGTTTTATCGTGTGTGTGCTGGATTTTGTCAGATGCTTTTTCTGCATCTATTGACACGATCTGTGATGTTTCTTCCATTGTCTATTGATCTGATGGATTACACTGATTAATTTTCTAATGATGAGCCAGCCCTGCACACCTGAGCCAAATCCCACTTGGTCGTGGCATACAATTCTTTTTACATAATGTCAGATTTCACTTTTTATTATTTTGTTGAAGATTTTTGCTTCTACGTTCATAAAATATGTTGATCTGTAGTTTTGGTTTTGTTTTGTCCCCCCACACACACACACAATATTGTCTTTGTCTTGGAATTAGAGCCATTCTGGCCTCACAGGATGAGTTACAAAGTATTCCCTCTGCTTCTATCTCCTGACAGACATTGAAGAGAATTCGTATAATATCTTCCTTAAATGGTTGGTAGAATTTACCTGTGCACCCATCTGGGCCTGGTGCTCTGTGTTTTGGGAGGTTATTGATTATCGATCCAATTTCTTTAACTGATACAAGTCTATTCAGACTCTCTGTTTCTTCCTGTGTGAGTTTTGGCAGATTGTGTCTTGCGAGGAATTGGACCATTTCACCCAGGTTATCAAATTTGTGGCCACAGAGTTGTTCATATTCCTTTTATTATCCTTTTGATGTCTGTGGGATCTGTAGTGATGTCACCTCTTTTATTTCTGATGTTAGTGATTTGTGTCCTCTCCTTTTTCTTAGTTATTTTTTATTAGTTAGCCTAGCTAAAGGCTTAATTTTATTGATCTTTTTAAACAAGCAGCTTCTGATTTCATTGATTTTTCTCTATTGATGTCCTGTTTTCAATTTCATTGATTTCTGTTCAATTTTTATGATTTCTTTTGCTTTTGCTTATTATGTGATCTTTTCCCCCTTACATTCTTAAGGTGGAAGCCTAGATAATTGATTTGAGATTTTTCTGCTGTATGCATTCCATGCTATAAACTCCTCTCTGAGCACTGCTTTCTCTGCATTTTAACAGGTTGTATTTTCATTTTTATTCAATTCAAAAATTTAAAATTTTTTCTTGATATTTTTTTATTTGATCCATGTGTTATTTAGATATGTGTATTTTAATCTCCAAGTATTTTGAGATTTCCCAGCCACTTTTTTTCTTAATTCCATTGTGGTCTGAGCAGACATTGCATGATTTCTGTTCTTTTAAATGTGCTCAGGTGTGTTTCAGGCCCCTGAGTGTGTTCTCTCTGGGTCACTGTCCGTTGAGCCTGAGCTCTATGCCGAGTCCTAGAACTGAGACATCACCTATGTTTCTAGTATATTTTAAAATAATGAACCAAGGCTAAGTCAGAGTTTCAAAACATTAAGGTTGATGTTAAATGTAATTTTGATACTGAATTATGTTCCAAAATAATAAAGCCTCAGTGCTGCGGGGCTCTTGATAAAGTGTGGGCTGTGGCGAGATGCACCTGCAGACTCTGGTGAGCGCCCTCCTTCCATCGGCGGGGTGACTGTGAGTGACAGCGTCCTTCAGAGACAAGGCTATAAGTCAGGGTTAGAACTGTACTGTGACCCTGTCGCTGGGCTGGGACCTGTGAGTGCCCCCACCCCGCCCCCCACTCCCCAGGCCCAGGTGAGCAGCAGGACCCCGGATAAGCCCATCCCTGGTGCACATCTTACAGACACTGTGAGGTGAGAGCAACAAGAACTCTCCTGAGAACCTGAAAGTAAGAATCCGAGCTCCGCGCAGGAAGCCCTGGTGTGGGCTGATCGTGATGGTGTCGCTTTGGTGACTCCTGCCATCCCCATGAGGCTAGACCACCATCGTGCCCACTCGTGGCCGTGGGGAGGGAGTGAGGGAGGGCGCTGGGACTCAGAGACAGCTGGACTCGGGCTCCTTGCCAGCCTGGAGAGTGCAGGGGGCAGGGTGGTGCGCTGGCGTCGGGGTCCCCCCACCCACCGATCTGGAGCAAATACATGCAGTCACCTGAAGAAGCACATGCACCCCAGGCCTCTGTCGGCTGCAGTTACAAGCCTGAGCTGTGGGTATGTCCATCATGACGTCGTCCGTGTGATGATGCTCCAGCCCAGAATGCAGGTCAAGGTGGACGGGCTGAGGTGGGCACAGCGTGTCCCTCCTGTGTCCCCAGGGAAGACAGGTGTCCCTGTATTGGGACAAGCCCAAGCCCTCCCAGGGCCTGGTCAGCCATATGCCCACCATGGTTTTGGGGAGCCATCCTTTTCCTTCTCTGCTCTGTTGGGGTCCCCACACCCTTCTGCCCTGTGGGCAGGTGACATCGCCGTGTGTCGATGGCCACTCCCAGCCTCAGTCCATGCACGGATCAGGGGCAAGGTCCTGGGACCTGCCTCAGTACCACCAGCCCCACAGCTGCTTTGCTAATTCCTTAATAAAAGAGGGCATTTATGAAACCTGACAACAAGGGGAGATTTTTAAATGCTGTACATTAGGCCTTTCCCGGGGAAGAGCTAATGACAGGCGGGCTGGGCGGAACAGAGATCTCATCTAATATCAGTTTCGGGAAAGTCAATTGCAGGTTATTGCTGCAGATTAAATTAACTTGATTTAGCGGTCACCTCCTGTCGCTAGATGGAGAGAGACAGATACACAATAGCAAACGCTATCAACGAGATATTAATCCCACCTCGCAAACAAGGACGCATGTCCCCCCAGCACTGGGAGGAGAAGGCTGGGCTGTCTCAGCCGCTCCCCGTCCTCAGCCGTCTGGGCGGCTGTCCTTCCTCCACAGGCTGGAGGGCAAAACGCACTGGCCAATTATCAGGCCAGGACTTCTCGTTGGACTGTTTAGAACGTGGTGAGGGGTGAGCCACGGCTCCAGTCCCATTTCCTTGTTTCCTTCCTCTGTGGTCGGGGACAGAAGAGGAGACAGAAGGAAGAGACGATGGCCATGTGACATCAGGGACAGAGACCGAGGTGATGCAGCCACTGGCCAAGGGTCAGCAGGAGCCACTGAACCTGGAAGAGGCAGGAAGGACCCTTTCTGAAGGCCCCCAGAGGGAGGCGGCCTCGTGACACCTGGATGTCAGACTCTGGCCTCAGAGCTGTGGAGGACACATCTACGTTGTTTCAAGCCCCGACTTTGGAGACGTTTGTTACAGTAGCTCCAGGGCCCTCATGCAGGTTCGTGATAAAAAGCAGATTCCTGGGCCCCTTCCCACAGTCGCGCTCTGGGGTGGGGCCCAGGAACCAGCATCCTGCCCAAACACCCAGGAAAGCCTGTTTACCCCCCTTCTGGCCTTGTGACTCCTGGGCTGCTCTTTGCTGCCTCCTCACCACCTCATGAAGGTCCTGTGTCCTACGAGGCCCCGAGGCTCACCCCAGTTAGGGGTCCTCCTGAAGTCCTCACACCAGCCTCTTGCTGGGGCTGTCCCTATACCTCCCGGGGAGTGTCCACTCAGGTGTGTCATCCCCTCTGAGGGACAGGGTGGCCCGCCCGCTCCGCTGGCTGCTACACGGGAGGGTAGCTCTATCCCACGCTGCTGGACAGGCAGCTTGGGCCAGGAGCCACCCCCATGTGCGTAATGGTGGTGGGAGGGGACAGCTGCCCAGATGGCCCTGCTGGGTTGGCTCGTTTTGGGAAAGCTCCTTGCTCTCCTCCTCCAGAACTGATGCTACCCCCGCCCAGCTCCTCTGGAAGCTTCTCCCAGGAGGGAGGCACCCGCCCGCTATGAGCAGTGACTGATGGGCCTGTCCCAGGGCAGGCTCTGCTGACACGGCTTCCACAGGACCTCGCCGACGGCAATTTTAAGCAGAGACTAATGACTTTGATTAAACTTCCATTTATTAATAGAAGCATGAAAATAAATATTAGGAGAAAAACGGGGGAGGAGAGGGGCCTCAGCCCTGAGCCGGAGCTGGAGGCGGGGCTTCCTGGGCTCAGGGGTGCTCAGGGGACCCCTACTCCTGCGGATGTTCCCTGTGGGGTGCTGACTCCGCCACGATCACGTCTTGGGTTGATGGACCTCCCTTCCCACACCCCGTTCATCTAACTGATGTCCTGTGGGGTGCCCAGGGGCCCCCGGGGTGCTGTTCCCAGGGCTGGCTGGGCTGCTCTGGCCCTTCCGGTGATGCGGGAGGAAGCCTGGCTGTGGCTGCTGCCCAGCGAGACCCGCGGCCTCTCCTGAGCCTTGAGCAGCCCATGGCACTAACCCAACGCTCCAGCCAACGTCCTGTTGTCAGCTCCGACTCTGCACGACTGTGAGATGCCTGGGACATGCTCCATTGTCACAATGTCCCCTAGCATCCTCTTCCCTGCAAACCACCCACCCACAGGGCAAAGAAGTGAAATGATGATAATGTGCATTTTCTTGCCTCCCAGGAGGGAAGTGAGGATCTAGTTTAAATGCTGGTTGTGCGTGTCCGGCCTGGAGGGTCTGAATCACCCCCTGAGGCCCGGACTCTCGCTGGGAAGTGGGTGGGCGAGGAGACCAGGCAGAGGTGTGAGGGCGCTGGCAGGGGAAGAGGGCGTCAGTGTCACCCTGTTAGGCATGTCAGGTCGCTCATGGCTTAGGGGACACATCCCCAGGCACTAACTCATTCAACCTGGTTAGACTTGGCAGGAGGTACCCACCCACCGCAGATGTGACCGCACACCAGAAAGGCCGCAACATTGGACCAAAATCACACAGCTAGGAAGGTGGCCTTGGTGTTGGGACCAAGCTACTGGGTGTCTCTGTGGTGTCAGTTTCCCCGCCAAGCTCTGCTGTCTGTGTGGGCAGCTGCTGCAGACAGGACGCATGCAAAGCTGTTGGGCTTCCCTCCAAAGACCCCACAGCCACCTGTGGTGTCTGCACAGGGGTAAAAACTGCCTGCAGGGAAACTCACACAGACACAGCTGTAGGAGGCACGGCCTGGGTCCCCAAGCTTAAGGAGGGCAATTAGCAAGTCCTATAAAAAGCCTTCAGATGGGCAGAAAGTGACCTAGAAATTTCATTTCTAGGGCTTTGTCCTAAAAATATGTAAGATAGATACACAGAGTTATGTGTGAATCTGTTCACCGCTGCCTTGTTTGTCGTGGTGAAAAGGCGCCTGCAGCCAGTCGTCTAACGTGTGATACGAGTGACGCGCATGGGGCTGTCAGCAGATTAAATCGCCCACAGCCACGGAGGGTCATTCTCCTGCGGACGTGAGAATGTCGATGAAAGCTGGAGGCTTTACCGTGTGTTGCCAGGAGCAGTGCAATCCCAGCTAGAACGGGGAAGGGGGGGGCGCTGCATCCATATCGCGGAGTATTTCTGCAGCAATACCAGTGACTGAAGTACTGGTGTACGTGACAGGCGTGGAAGACCCTCGAAACATCTCATAAGTGGAAGAAACCAGGTACCAAAATTCACCTGTTGTGTTACTCCTTTTGTATGAAATATCCAGAAAATCTATACAGACAGAATGCAGGTTTCCAGAGACGGGGGTGGGGGGAGGGGTGCAGGGGGGGCGGGAGACGGAGCACTGGTCGTGGGTACAGGTGACCTTGGGGTGATGAAACATTCTGGAACTAGAGAGGTGATGTTTGCACAACCTGGTGAATATAATGAAAGCTACGGACTTGTGTACTTTAAACAGGTGAATTTTATGTTGCCTGTGGCTGCCTTCCCCCTGGAGGGAGGCCCCGCCCACACGCTGCAGGCTCCGCCCCCGACCCCACCTCCTACCCCCCTGGCAGGCCCAGTGCTTGTTTGGTGGAGGATTGACTGAGCGCGATGGACTTGCTCAGGTTGGCTGGACTTAGTGCCGTGCTGTGACAGCAGCTGCTCACGGACTGGCCTCTGGTTCCCTTTTGGGGACGCGACTGGCCGTGCTGGGCAAAGCCCCTAGGACGCAGTGGACCTCGTGTTGGCCCCTCACCTGCCCGGCAGGGCGTCTCCTCACTCAGGGGTCCGGACAGTGCCGCCTGCACGGTGGTGTCGGTGGTGGTGATGTTCCAGGTCGCTCCCAGTGTGTCCCCTTCACCACTGAGCATCTAACCAGCACTGGGGCAGAGACCCAAGCTTCCTGTCCACCTGGCATTGTCTCATGGGGGCAGGAACGGGGCAGGGTGGCGTGTGGGCTCTGGTGCCTCTTCCATGGGAGCCCACGGGCAGTAATGACCCAGGCCACAGCTGCCCCTATGTCTGTCCAGCCAGGCACAGGTCCACGCCCCAGGGGGTGGCGTCCAGGCCTCTGGTGGGAGGGGCGGCTGCTGGGGGGGCGTGACCACAACAGGTAACAAGACCTGTCAGTGATGAGTCCTGCACTGCCCAGGCTGAGCTCTGGCCGCTGTCATGCGACCCCCTGGCTCTCCTCACCACTGCCCTGGCCTCCTCTGCCCACCCCAGTCTAGACGAGAGCTCCAGGCCATCCCGAGCTCACAGGGCAGTGCCCCTGAGGTGCTGGGAGGACAGTGGGAGCCCGAGCTTCCAGGCAAAATGTCCCACAGTCCTTCAGGTGACCCGAGACCTGCCTGGCATGTCCCTGCTATGTCGCCAGGTGTGAGACTGCCATAGACAGCAGCTGCTGCCGCCACAGAAGCCAGTGGGACTGCCCTGTGGTCCCCTCACGCACCGTCTTCTCTGTGACTGGACTCACTGCCCCCACGAGAAACTGTCCCAGCAGGGAGTGACTGTCCTCTGTAGAGTGTGGGCCCCTGGAGGTGGCAGGTGGAGGGCACAGGAGGCAGGCTTCTGTCAGCACCTCCTGCTGGGAGCAGACAGGTGTTTCCAGAGTTTGGGAGGAAACCCTGTTCCTTCCTGGAGGGAAAGGGCCGCTCATGAGGCAGCCTGGGACACGTGTACACACATGTGCATGTACCCACATGCGCACCTGCACCGATATACACAAACACACACATGCATATGTACACACATGCACATACATGTGTAAACACACCTGGGCATGTGCAGCTGGCGGTTACTTTCCTCCGTGCCCCTTCTGCCTCGGCCACCTGTATCCTGCACACTCACTCGCTCACTCGCTCCGGGGCACAGGTCTGCTGTGTTTCTGGGCCCCTGCTCTGCTCCCCCTGCCCGTGTGTCTGCCGCACGCCAGGACCCCGTGGGTTGCTGTGGAGTCTTCACAGCACGGTTCACGTCTGCCAGCCCTCACCACTCCCTCCTTACCCCATTTCTTTCATGCCTACTTCTGCTTTCAATTTTCTGAATAAAGTTTAAATCGCCTCGACTAACCCCAGAGAAAACAACCCTTTAGTATTTTGATTGTGATTGCACTAAATTAATTAATTTAAAACTGACATCTTTGTGATACTGTTTTCCTGACCATGTGAATTTCCATTTGCTCAAATTTACTTTTTTTTTCCCTTGACTGTCTTACCGTTGTCCTCACGTAGGCCTTGCACATTTTCTGTTCAATGTGTTCATGGGTATTTTATCTCTTTTGCTGTTGTTGATGGGATCCTGCCGCCATTGTCCCTTCTAACTGGCTGTAGCCCGCTTTGTGCCTACGCCTCGTCTGGCTTACATTAGTCTGCTGTAAAAGGCCCCTTGCTCTCCCATCCTCCTGGCGTCTGGCTGAGAGCCGGGCCTGCACCGGGGAGAAGAACTAGGAGGTCTCGGACGGCAGGCTTGTGTCGGCCGGTTGTCAGCTTCCTAATCTGTGACTGAGGCTGCAGGACCCAGGCACTGACATACACTCGCCGCTCACACATGGTACACACCTGGGACAGTGCAAGGGGCTCATGGTCCATCCCGCTTGGCGCCAGCCGTTGGTCTGGTGAAGGGAGGGACAAGCCAAGAGGCACGGTCCCCACAGGGGTGAGAGCTCCGACAGGCAGGTCCTGGGCTCTGGGAGGCTGGGGTCCCCTGGGCTGGTCCTCGGGGCTGCACGGAGCATGTCCATGTGTTCATGTGTGCACATGGGCATGTGTGTACACGTGTGCACACACATGCACACTTCAAGCATGAGTTCCGTGCATGATCATGCTTGTATGCTCACGGTGCTATGCACATGTGAGCATGAGTTCTCGTGTGTGTGTGTGTGTGTGTGTGTGAGTTTTTCGGCTGCCCGGGCCCTACACTCAGCACAGGACAGCCCTGCCATGTCCTCTGTTCACGTGCCAGCGCTGTGGCAGGTGGGCATGGCGGTGGGTGGACCTCGGGGAGCTGACGCTCTCGGGAGGGTCTGGTCACGTGCAGACAAAGGTTGCAGCCCTTGCTAAAGTCTCCACGGCCTCGACCTGTGATCCTAATGTGTTAAATGAGGGACCCTGTCCCTGGGGGGTGGCTCCCTGATGGCCTCTGCGGTTCCTGGGGCTTCTTGCCTCACGCCCCCAGGACTGCACCCACAGACCTGCTCCTGCAGCCCAGGGACAAGTGGGGAGCCCTGTGACCCAGAAGCATTGCCTCTGAGGTCCCAGGAACTGGACACACGGCCTCTGCCCAGTGACCGGCTGGGAGGGGAGCCTGGTGCCTGGCGCTGTCCCCGAGAATGGGTCCCCCTCTTGGGGACGGGGACCTCAGAGCCTCAGTGTGTGTCAGGGACACTGTCAAAAGCAAGAGTTATTTATTTCACTCAGCCCGTGGTCGCCGTCGATCTGCTTCCTGGCCTGTGCCGCCAGTCACGTGTCTCAACAGTTGGCTTCTTTGCTCAAAAGTCAACACACTGGTGAAGTCCAGCTCCAGTCGTTCCTCTGGTAGCTCGGAGTGTCCATCCGGCTCTCTTCTTCTAAAATGCAAAATACCCATTCCCGCTGCCCTTGTGTCCAGTGTGGCCATCGGAGGCTCTTGCTGTCTTTAATCCCTGGAAACGGCTCCTGACAGCCAGATTTTAAAATTTACCAGCCCAGAGGCCCCAGCTGTCTGCACCTCTCAGTGTCTGAGCACAGGCTCCTGGGGTGGCCCCGGGCAAAGCAGGGACAGCCTGGAGGGGCCCAGGGCCACGGGTTGTGCAGAGAACAGCAGGTCAGACGCGTGCCCTGTGCTGGCCGTCGTGCCAGACACTTCAAGCTCCAGGACAGATCCGAAACTGCCCAAGGGCTGAGAGCTGCCCAGGACATTTGACTGGCTACCTGGCACTGCCTCCCTGCCCTTCCGTGAGAGGGTCTTGGGACCTGATGTCCCTAGGCCCTTTGCGTGTGCATTTCCTGGGGGTGTCAAAAAGAGGGACACACATGTCAGCAGCTTGGAGTAAAAGTGACGTCCTAAGGAGAGCATCTTAACACACTGTTCATTTACTGAACACCAGCCACTGGTACTGAGTTTCAGCTCGTCACCAACCCACCAGTTACCTCCTGGAAAGCAGGAATCTGTGTGGCACAGCCCTGCGTCACTAAATGTCAGTCGGCACATTGCATTTCTTCATTGACTCAAATATTCCCAGTTCTAGAATTTAGTGAGACAACAGAAAGGTTTCCATGACTACGGCTCTTCCCATGAGCTTCGAGTGGGAGCGGCTTGAGTCCTAGGAGACCGAGAGGTCCCCACGTCCTTTCCAGTGGCAGGGCCAGGGCAGAGCAGCTGTGGATGGTGACTGTGGGGTGTCTGCAGCCCTGGACACCGGCCACACTGCTTCTGGGGCCACCCCTCTGGCCAGTTCCCTGTATGGACACCTACCGGCCCCCCCACCATGTTGCCCAGTGTAGACACCTGCCCTGTTCCCACGTGTGGCGCCTTCCAGCCGCCCCAATCAGGTAGCCCTCCCTGGACACAGGACGATTCAGGAACCCCACACCTGTGCACCAGCTGCCCCGCCGCCTCGGTTCCCTGACCCTTCCTTGTCACTTGAAACTCCCTCTCATCTCAACACAGGTGTTTCTCCAAGAGATGGTTACAAGTTGCTGGGGCAGAAGCAGCCACTTCCTCCCCTAGATGTCACAGCACTGTGACCAGAACTGCATTTACCAGGTCAATTCCCTTCCACCTCCCTCTCTCTCTCCCTCCCTCCCTCCCTTCCTCCCTTCCTTCCATCAGTATTCTGGGACCCTGCTGTGCCAGGCTGTGTCTTGCAGTGTGTGGCCACCAGAACACGGGGTTGGATCACGCCCTCCCCCGACATGCAGTGTACACAACAGGGGACCAAAACTTTGCTGCCCTGGTGGCTGTTTTTCCAGGAAGGGCAAGTCAGGGTCCTGAGCCGAGGAGCCTGTCCTTGCCCTGTTTTCTGGGATCTTGTTCCATCAGTTTTCTCCCTTCTGTGTCTTCAGGCTCTCGCATGTCCTGGCTCTTTCCTCCACGCCGTGAAGCGGGCATGCGTCTCTCCACCTTAAAATCCCATCCAAGGAGCTAGCGCCTTCTTACGTCTATGTCCCTGCTGCACAGCAGACCCTCCTCCTCTGTGGCCAAGCCCCTTACAAAGTGTCTTCATCTGCAGCCCTTCTCCTCTGCTCTCACCGGAACGTGAGCCCCCACAGCTCGCAGACCCGCTTGACCCTGGTGTCCTCCAAGTTCCTCTCCAGCTCCTCTCCCCACCTCCCCCCGCCTGCAGCCCCCCCACCCAGGCAGGAGCCTGTGAGGGGCAGGGGACATGGCCAGCGGCCGTCACTGGTTGGGGATCACGGAATAACGGCAGACAGCGAGGGTAAGCTGGGTTAAAACACGCTGTCTGCTACGTAAGAACGTGTGTGTTCCGTGAACCTCGTCTACACCCTCAGCCGTTAAGCCCACCTCTGGGATGTGACAACATTCGTTCATAAGTCAAGTGTTTATCCAGCAGTGAGGTGGGCGCTGGGGTGGAGACCACCGCCTCCTGTCCGCCCAGTGCCGGGCAAACGGGACCCCAGCCTGGGAACCCCCGCCGGCCCCTCCCCATGCCTGCGGCAGCCGCTCGGCCTGCACCCCACGCGGGGAGCAGCGTCTGGCTGCGTCGTCATTCATTTTTATTAAGGGCCTGAGCTCGCCCGTGGGCCGTTCCGAGGGCCGAGAAAACGGTGCAGTCGTTAGAGTGCCGCGGGGACGTCTTCCTTCTCCTCGGCGTTTGCAGCCCATTTGTCCTCGGGAAGTGGTCTGCAGATAACACTGGCGTGCGCTGCAGCAGGGAAACGCGTCCTTCGGGCACATTAAAACCCTCAGAATGCGCTGTTGGTTCACATTGTGCAGATGGCGCCGGCCCCAGAGCCTGGGGGAGTCAGGGCGCAGACTGCCCAGCGCTGCCCCGCTGCCCCAGGCCCGGCCAAGGCTGCCTGCCTGGAAGTGCCGGCCAGGAGGACGTGTGGGGCGTGTCGGCCACCTGTGCTTCCTCTGCCAGGGCTGGTCATGTGGAGCAGCAGCCCCGAGGAATCTGGGGGGAGGGGACGGGGATGCAGGACGGGGGTCAGGAGACTGCACGGCTGGCTGGAAGGGCCGCCGGCCGGAGGAGAAGGGGTGATGGAGGAGACGGGAGCACGACAGCATCGTGCCGGGTGGCGGTGCCGCTGGAGCCAGCGCTCTGTGGGCTGCTGTGTGGGCAGGAGTGGCAGCCCTGGGGGCCCCCTATGGGCCTGCTCCCCGCAGGCAGCTGCCTCCCTGGCCTGCGGGCAGCACTGCCCTGGGCACCAGGTGGGGCCTTGGAGAAAGGAGGGATCCTGGGGGAGACTGGCCCTGGCTTCCCGCCAGCTCCCCGGGGCCTCGCCCGGCCAGTGTAGGCACAGGCTGTCAGGAAGGCTGGGGCTCCCCTCCTGCAGGCTCTGGCGACAGGGAGCCCAGCTCTCAGCCCAGACCCAGGCCCCGCAGGGCGAGGATGTGCTGGGTGGCAGAGCAGCTGCGAGCTGGGCAGTCCTGCCTCTCAGGGCCTTTCCCAACCGTGATCCCAGCGAGGCCATGTCACGCATTTGCACATGCACTCCCCCCACTGAGGGGTAAGCAGGGACACTCACACCAGTGTCTTGTGTCATCATGACATCACGTTGGCTGCTGAAGGTTTTGAGACTCAAGGAGGCTGAGCTGCCCGGCACCACCAGGATGGCGCTGGCACGGCTCCCATGCAGACCCATTGGCACCCGGGTTATGCTGTCATTCATCAGCCACACGCCCGTCTTCTTGGCTCTGCAGCTGGAACCAGGAAGAACAGCCACGCCCTCCACGTCGGGGCACCTTGCCAAGTTCAGTTTACACACCGAGACCCTCCTGACCAGCCAGGACGTGGTTCTGACCAGCTGCACCTGGGTGTAGGCGCTGGGTGTGGGGACCGTGAGGGACCTCTGTGACAGAGGGACTGAGCTCGCACGTGTTGTGCAGGAAAGGAGAGCTGGCCTGCGGGGAGTGTCAGCACAACGACCTGAGTCTCCCACGTCTGAGCCCCACGGAGCCAGGCAGCCCCTGCAGTGGGTGGCCAGTGCCCCTCGGACGCTTCCTCAGGGCACTTGTCCTGGAGTGGCCGATGGCCGGGCTCAGTGTGGACAAAGGCCTGTTGGACCCCGAACCAGAGTGGGGGGCGGGCCACTTCCTTGCTGTCCTGGGAACAGGAAGGCGCACTCCTCTCAGTCTGGAATCCAGGGTCAGCTTTCCGGGGGTGAGGTCGCGGGACAGGAGGGCACTGTGTTTCTGTGAGGGGCTCAGCGTGGCCTCCACGCAACACCCCACCCCTGGAGTGGCTGGGGCTGCTGTCTCATCTGAAGGTTCGACTGCTACACCCCCTCTGTCCCGCCGTGGGCCAGGGTCCCCTCCGTTCTTTACCACCTGGCTGATTCCACCACAGTGAGCAAAGTAGGAGGCCCTGTCCCTTCTGTAACCTCACGCAGAAGTGACTCCCATGTCTGTTGCTGCATTCTGTTTGTTGGAAGTGCTTCCTCAGGTCCATTGCACACTCGAGCGGAGTTTTCCCCAGGGGCGCGAGTAGCAGGAGGGTCCCAGCAGTGGGTAAAGACCTTAGTTCATGGCCAGACTCTGGGCAGACCGGGTCCCACGTCCTGTGAAGAGTCTCCCACATCCTGTGGGGACGGCAGTTCCTGGCTCTGCTCCTATACACGCCGTGGGCCGCGGGCCTGAGTGCCCACCACTGAGCTGAGCTGCAGAGACCCCTTGTGTGCCTGGCATGGCAGGCAGGGCGCTGGCACTTCAGGCCCCAGACACCTGTCGGTACGCCTGACCCAAACCCGGGCCCCTGGAATGCCCTCACCAGGAAGGGAAACCTTTTCTTCTCCGGGAGGGAGGTGCACTGACGGAGGCCACTCTTCTCAGGCGGAGGGGAGGTGCCGCCCTGTCCCGCTGTGGCCCAGCAGGGGCGTCTGAGAAGCGCCTTCTGCTGGAGAAGGGTGGAAGCTGACTGGTTCAGAGGGAGTTGGAACACCCGTCGGCTGAGCAGAACGTCACGCACGCCTCCTGTCCCTGTCACGGCTGTCGTCCTGCCCTGTGAGACAGAGGGCCCTTCACTTGATTACAGAACCGTCTCCTGATCCCAGGAGCGGCTCACCCCAGGGTTGGCAGTAATGATGGCTTTTCTTTTCACTTTTGTTAGCAAACACACCCTCATCAAAAGCAGATGTACTGTCAGGGTTCTAGAGTTTTCAACCACTTATTTGCAAGAAGTACTTTTCCGCAAGCAGGGAAGCTGGATACACAGCTGCCTTTCTGCGGGAGCGTTTGGGGGAGTCTGTTCCCGTGTTCACGGAGCCCAGGCCCGGGGAGAAGAGAAGGAAGGCCCTGCCCCCAGGCTGACAGGCCAGGGTGGTGCACACACACCTGCGCGTCGCTGCCGGAGCACGGAGAGGCGGGGCGAGAGCCGGGCCGGGCACAGGGTCAGGGTCAACGTCCACGTCGGCTCAGCCAAGGGGCTGCCACCCCTGCAGTTGCCTGGTGTCTGGCCCCGGGGGAGGTTGTGCCCCCTCTGCCTGTGGGTGGCACCCTGCGCACAGGCCCCGAATCAGCACTGCTGGGCTTCCTGTGGGAAAGGCTGGAGCACAGGGGGCCCAGAGCTCAGTGAGGGAGGTGCCATGCGGGCTCACTGCAGGGCGGGCAGCAGCTGAGGGGCCTAAGTGGTGCCTGCGGGCTGTTGCCACGGTTACGCAAACAGCTTCCTCTCCCCCGGGGTCTCCGGAAAGCAGAAGCAGCCATGTGACGCCCAGGCAGCTCTGGGAAGATGTGACCCCACATGTGGACCTTCTGGGTCCCATTCTGGCCACCGTGGGCCACAGCCCTTGAGAGGAGGGTGGGGCTGCATTCTGTCCTGAGGGTATGGAACGCCGTCCAGCCTCTCACTGCCAACCAAGGCCAT